>NC_044312.2:54129575-54500669 GCF_007474595.2 Lynx canadensis
CCCATTAATCCTCCTATGTAATGGCCAGTCATAACCACAGATAAGGAGTGCATTTCACTTGAGAGTAAAGCCATGAAAACCCGACCAGCTGCCAACAGCTGATCACTGTCACCATCAGCTCAGTGTTGTTTTAGGCTTTGAAATATTTCTGAATGATCTTTCCAATTTGCTCTATTGTAAGGGGATAAGTGACCCTCCAGAAACAGTGTACTGTTTATTTTTAAGTGTTATCAGATGCTTAGTTTGTTGAAATGACACTTGCCTATTGTATAGAAAACAAGGGCCGAACTCATTTGTGGCCATCTTGAAAGCCCAAATGGGTGCAGAAAATGAAAGGGGAGATGGAAAGTTTCTGTAGGCAAATGTTAAATTTTTCTGGATTTCAAACATGAAAGAAATTCAGAATGGAAGAAGAAGGTCCTAGAGTGTAAGAAGGGAATCACGAGAAGATAACTGATTGGGTCAATAAGTTGAATCCCTTTGCCCCTGGTCTGAGAGCCAATGAAATTGGTGTCATTGTTTTTTTGAAGCATATTATTAAGATGTATCCATGATATAAAATTTTACAGTAAGAATGGCTATGACCATCATAGGAGGAGCAGTCCCTCCAAACAAAACAACCACTGGACTGGTCATTAAGACACCTGAGTTTTCAGAGAACACGTGCACCCTTGTTAGTGTCATGTAAGAGTCAGGGTTTTGGATCTGTCATACATGGGCTTCAGTTCTGTTTGTGTCACTTACCTACCTTATAATCTTGGTTAAGCACATGGGAAGTATATCAGGAATCTTTTCAATTTATTAAGCTAATGGAGAGTGGTTTAAATCACCACCACATTACAAGAATTCTATGATAAGCAGTTGCCACCTTAGTTTTAAATACTCAGTGTTGTGCTTAAAGATGCTTATTCTTTGTATCTTCCTATTCAGCTTTCCGTAACATGCTGGCTTCTACTTTGTGGAAACAGGAAAATCAAAATGGGCCCCAGCAGATTTCTGCTTATGTCTCATTGTACAAAATGTGGAACATAGATACCTCCATTTACAAGAAGGGCTAGAAAAGGAAATGTTCTGCTTCTAGATTCTGTAATGAAGGCAAATAAGACAGAGATTGTGAATGGGTGTTATGTTATCCAGCCAACACTGCAGTGTTGGCTCAACATTCAATTCATGGTAAATGCTGTGATGATGATGATGATAACAGATAATCCCCCTCATGCTCTTCTCAAGATTCCACTGATAGGGGCGCCTGGGTGGCGCAGTCGGTTAAGCGTCCGACTTCAGCCAGGTCACGATCTCGAGGTCGGTGAGTTCGAGCCCCGCGTCGGGCTCTGGGCTGATGGCTCAGAGCCTGGAGCCTGTTTCCGGTTCTGTGTCTCCCTCTCTCTCTGCCCCTCCCCCATTCATGCTCTGTCTCTCTCTGTCCCAAAAATAAATAAACGTTGAAAAAAAAAATTAAAAAAAAAAAAAAGATTCCACTGATAGGATATTAAACATTTTTACACTTTATGAAGTAATTTTACTTACCTGTGTGAAGAGTTTCTTGGTGGTTATTGTTATTGCGTGTTTGGAAGTTCCTTGATGATTGATTCAGAGAAGAAATGTCAACCAGGAAGGATAGCATAATCCAGGCCTTCACATTGACCTGGCCCAGCTCCAGACCTCCAGCCTTTCTAGACCACCCAGAACCACAGCAGTTGCTCACCACTCTAAACTCCTAGTATCACTTATGACATGTCTATTTGCTGCTTTATATTTTTTAAATACACATGGCTTCTTAACTAGATTTGGAGCTCCTTAATTTCAGGGTCTGCATAGAATGTGCCCTCTGGAATGTACAGAGAAACCTAATTGCTATTCATTTATTTACAGAACATTTTCTGTTTCTTGCTGTTACCTGGATGTGAGGTACTGTAGTTTTGGGGCATGATTAGAATGATGGTTTTCTGTGGGGGAGGAATTTATTTTCTTTTGCTCAAACCTCTACCATTTTTTCCTCCAACATCCCCCTTCTTGCTCTTCTCTCCTAAGAGAATAGTAGGGATTCTCAGGGGATGAAGTACATCATTCCATGTTTAATACTCTTTGATCTCTTCTTAACTAAGTCTTAACTTTGCCTTAACTCTGAGGAATTTTGCCCTACTTACTCTAGTAGGGCAAAAATTCCTGCCCCTCACTGCCATCTGGGAGACTACAGCCAAAAGGAAACCCTTTTGGGTTTCTTCTTTGGTGTCTTTTGTACACTCTGCCACTGTTTCTGTATCTTTTTGGAGAGTTGACTCAAGAGGCAAATAGAACTGGGCAAGGAAATCAAACCCATTAAAATCTACAATAAGATGTAAATGATTATGTGACCCTTTGCTGACACCAAATGCTAAGAATGTCTAGGATCTTGGAACTTGAGGATATTAGATGAATGTTTAACAAATAGTTTTTAGTAGCGAAGCCAGTTGGAGAATCCTTTTGCCCAGTCCAAGGTGCTTTTAACATTGTTCTCTGCTAGTGCTATGGTCTTCAGAAGTCCATAATGGAATGTAGATGCCAGAGGAAACATAGCCAGATTTCTGAACACTTGAATCCAGAGGAGTTCTTCTCGTTGCCTTGACTCTGCAGCTTTAGAAGTAGAGATGAGGGTAGTTGCTAACATATTTTAGTTTAATTTATATCACTTCCTAAGTCACTAATCCAACTTATTTGTTTTGTTTCTAACTGCACAAAAGCCAAGAATTTCCAAACATCATTTTTCTCCTATCTTTTGGCCACTAATTTCCCCATACTTTATATTCCTGACTGATGATGGCTGTTGTTTAAATATAGCAAATGAAATGACAGCTGGGGTACCTATATGTCCTAAATTCTAAAATAAACTTAATGTGCAGATATCCATAGACAAAACAAGACTCAAAATCCTAATTATTATCTATTAATATTATGAAGCATTTTGCCAGGGCTTGGGAGATTTGAGGTGTCAGTTAATTACCACCCCACTTTCTTCTTATATAGAGAAAAGGAAGAAGGAGCAGAATGAAGGTATTGACTCTACTCATGGCTGCTTAATAGCTCCTAAGGTGTAGTCTGAAGTCGGAAATCTAGGACTGCTCTTTGCAATGAGAGAAATCTATATCCCCAAGGAGTCTGTACAGTGAGAAAAGAGAAAGCCGAGGATCATAGATCATTTGTCTAATATCCTCATACAAGCATCCCCACAAAGACTGAAAAGGAGCACAGAGGTGCAGGAAGTTGTGGTATAAGATAACCCAAAGGATTTGGGAGCAGCCTTCAGGAAAGGAGGAGTACTTGGCTGCCTCACATGCTGCCAAGAAATCAGTGAAGGTACGAGCAGCAACAACAAACGTATCCCTAGGATTTTACAACAAAGGAAGTCTCAGATCATCCTTGATTTAAACAAAACAAAGAAAAAAGTGCTGTTCTCCCAGCCCTGCCTCCCTAGACTCGAATCACAGAGGACCACCTACAGTTTCTTTTCTAATGTACCTGCACATCTGGCTCACACTGTGTATAAAAAATAGGATACTGGAAGATCTTTGGCCTCACATTGTTTATTATAAACCTGGAAGAAGGACTTACCGTATGTGTCTATGTTTGAAGGATGATTGGTGATAAGATTTTCCTTTGTAATTAGGGCCCCAAATTTCGGGGTATGAGGACTTATAAATTGCTCAATTAGGAAGCGTGCTGATGGAATGGCAGGGCAATGAGTTCTTGCTGACAGCCCAGCACTGCTCCCCTCCCTTCTGTTATTTGTGGAACCCATCTTCCCTATCAGACTGTGAGGTTCTTGATCCATTGTTGTTCGGTGCTGGGAGGGGGGCAGGGATTACACCAATTTGGGGCTCAATAAATGTTTGGCAGAATTAAGCTTCTGGAAGTATAAGAGAAGGGGAAGGAGAAGGCTTTGAAAGCAAACTCCTGTCTTCTTCAGATTTCTGCACTGGCCTTAGGACATGGAAGGAACTCCCCAGGCCTGCTTCTGCCTCTGAGCACCTACTTGCCTCTAAGCATCGTTTTCAGAATCAAACAGCACTCTCTTATAGCTACCTATTGGTCTCCTAATGTTGCATATTAGTTGCCCTAGTGTTCAAGCCAAGCTTTGACCTGACATCACATATGCCTTCAAGGGCAAATCAGTTTCCTTGCATTCCACCGCCAAACTTGTGCAGGTCTTCCAAGCTTTTAAATCTTACTAACTCCTGGATCTTTGAGGTTTATGACTTAATAGTCTGCCTCACGGTTCATGAATTCAAGCCCGCATCGAGCTCTCTGCTGTCAGTGCAGGGCCCACTTTCAGATCTTCTGTTCCCTTCTCTCTCTGCTCCTCCCCTGCTTGCACATGCTCGCTCGCTCTGTCTCAAAAATCAATAAAAATAAATAAATAAAATTCACTTGAAGATACAATATCATTTATACTACCTGTCTACTCTCATCACCTTTTGTGTCAAGCTATGTGTATAAGGTACTGGGGTTCCTACCTTCAGTGCTATGATGACTTGTATGAATAAAGAGCCTTGAACACAGTATGGACTTGATGAATGTTAAATGGAAATTTTAATCACATCAGGTGCCTGATGAGCTTTTCAGGGGAATAAAGCCAATGCTAAGTTGATGTCACTAGGTTTGAGGGTGGGGAGAGCTTCCAGCCTGGCAGCTTCGTCAGACACTTCTTGAGGAACTAAGGGCCCTCCCACTAGCATCCAATAGCCTGTGTATTTTTAGTCCTCACTTTTCATGTAAGTTTCCCGTTAACCGCTTGCAGGAAATCTTTTCTTGGACATAATCTGCCCATTTCCTGAAGTCTTCCTCTCTGCATTGTGTCAGTTTGGGGATGAATCAAGTCAGCAGTTTTAGAGAGTGTGTGTTCTCTTCCCTGCCGCAGCCTCCCCCTTTTGTGGAATACCAGAAAGCTGCCTTTCTTGTCTGTTTCCAGGGGTGAAGAGAGGAGGGGCAAGCCCTTGGTGTGTGTCAGCCTCTTAGGCTGCCTGACACAAATGTCCTTTTGTATGTGGAGGGGGGCATGTGTGTGTTTTTCCCCTTCCCAATGGACACTTTCATTTATTAGGTCCGGATGGTGTCCTCAGAGCTGTAAACAATGGTGTAGGAGATAAAGAGCTGCCTTAGTGAGGAGGCTGTGGAGGCAGCAAATGGCTTTTCTTCTCTGTCCCCCACTCCCTTTGTCCATTGTGAGTTTCATCTGATTTGAGCCAGACTAGGTACCTCTGTCATCCCCTTCTAGGGCTGGAGCAGTATGGACACTGGGCCTTTTACCTCAGAGACTTCAAACTTGGAGAAAGGTTTTCTATGATAAGGATAACAATCCCTCATGTTTGTACAGTGTTGTTTTTAAACATGTTATGTCTTTTGAGGAAATGAAATTTTTACTTTGTTATCCCTTAAGAATTTAGGATCAAAAGATCCGAGTTTGAGTGCTGACCATTAGTAACTGTGAGACCTCAGGCAAGTTATGGAGCTAATAACAGTTCCCACCTCAGAGAGTGTTCCAAAGTTTAGATAAGAAAACGTATGTAAAGTGCCTGCCACATCGGAAGTGCCCAATAAAAAACAGAGCTGGTGGGAGAGGGTGTTCAATGAGATAACGGAGATGAATACACTGTACATGAAAATGCTAAACATCTTAGTTACTATCTGATTTGAGGTCTGAGAGTAAGCATTTTCTCTCCCCTCTAAAGCTACCCCTGCACCTGCACTCTCATTCTGACCTTTCCTTACCTTTCTCAGACACGGATCACTATGGGCTCTTCTTTCACATATTAGCACAGATCTGCTATCTGAAAGCAAACCACTGTCTCTCCAGGCCAGCCCGTCACCCAGTGTTTGGCACAAGGCAGGGTTCAACAATTACTTGAATAGATACTCATAGTGAAAAACTTTGAAATGCAGCCCCTTTCCCATTCACAGGGGCCTGCCCTTAGTCACTCAAACTTGTTTTTTATTTTTATTTTTATTCTCATACTCTGGGATCAGTGCAAGAGATGGAAACCATTCCAGATACTTTGAACAGGAAGGAATTTAATAAAAGGGATTAGATGCTTACCAAATGGTATGAAGAACTAAAGCTATGTGTTCTGGTCTGGGACTCCATGAACAATTTGTCTCCTCACCCCCACTACCCCTGGAGTGATCAGTCTAACACCCCACCCCCACTCAGTCAGTGGCTGTGAACTAGCATTTGACAAGTCGGACTGGAGAAGCCACTGCTACAACTGCCCCATGGCACTCTGGAAACTGGAAAGTGCATAAAACCCTTTCATGTCTGGACCCTTGCAGCCAAGGGAACAGAAAAAATGGTCTTCCCTTTGCTTCGATCTTGTATGAGTGCAAATAACTGGCAGATTAACTGCAAGTGAATCTGGAGAAGGTGATTTTTTTTAGTTTTCCAGTATTTCCAACTAGAAGGGGAGTGGAGTAGAGGTTGAGTGAGCCAAGTTATCATATACCACACCAGCTTCATCTCAAGATATTTCCGGTGGCAATATGACAGAATCAAAGCTAGATGAGGAAATACAAATAAGTCCCAATGAATCAACTTGTTACCTTCCAAGTGCAGAATCACTTCCACAGAATGTGTTTTGGGTCACGTGTCTCTATGGGAACTCTTCCATATCTCTCCTTGGCCCTGAAAAGAGCCTGCCCCAGCCAGCTCTCCTTGTAACCCATGGGATACACTCAACAAATGTTTGAATGAATGCCCTCTGTATTTGTCAGGCACTGTTCTAGGCAAAGAGAACACAAAATCAAAATGAAAAATAAAGCTCTGCCTTCAGGAAGTTCTTGATAGTCTAGTAGGGTGATACAGAGATGAACATAGTTACAAAATTATCAATGCTAAAATGAAGGTATTCTCAAGAATACAGTTGAGAGGTGCACATATCAGATTGGGAGATAAATGAGGATAAATACAAAAAAAGCTATCTGTATTCACACAAAGAGTTAAATGTAAAGGATTTTTATTTTTTATTAAATTTTTAAATCTTTATTTATTTTTGAGAGAGAGAGAGAGCAAGAGAGAGAGAGCAGGGGAGGGGCAGAGAGAGAGGGAGATATAGAATCCGAAGCAGGCTCCAGCCTCTGAGCTGTCAGCACAGAGCCTGTCACAGGGCTCAAATTCACCCACCGTGAGATCATGACCTGAGCCGAGGTCGGACGCTTAACCAACTGAGCCACCCAGGCATTTATGAAGGATTTTTATTAATATTAAGAGCCTACGAGCCTAGCTTTATAAGCTTAAATATAATCTCTTTTTCTCCATCACCAAATCTAAGACACAAGACCCCCAAAATGTTCTTTATTTTTCCCAACATTTTTTAATGAAAATGTTCAATCATACAGCAAAGTTGAAAGAATTTTACAGTGTATTCCTATATATCTACCAATTCAATTCTGCCTTTAATATATCACTATATTTACAGTATCACCTCCTATCCATCTATCCATCCCTTTGTCCACCCATTATCAATCTTACTTTTTTTTTTTTTTTCAACGTTTATTTATTTTTTGGGACAGAGAGAGACAGAGCATGAACGGGGGAGGGGCAGAGAGAGAGAGAGACACAGAATCGGAAACAGGCTCCAGGCTCTGAGCCATCAGCCCAGAGCCTGACGCGGGGCTCAAACTCACGGACCGCAAGATCGTGACCTGGCTGAAGTCGGACGCTTAACCGACTGCGCCACCCAGGCGTCCCTATCAATCTTACTTTTAAAAGCATTTAAAGTAAATTTCATACAATATATTTCTCCCTAAATATTTCAGCATGCATATCATGAACTCATTAACTAGAGCTTAGCATTTTTTTAATATTTTTCTCTAAGGTAAAATTTACATGGAGAGAAATGCCAAGATCTTAAGTGAGCATTCTCTAAGATGTGACAGATGTGTGGACCTGTGTAGCTCAAACACCTATCAAGCTATAAAACATTACCATCATCCCAGAAAGTTTCCTCATGAGCCTTTCCAGACAGCCACCGTCACTTTCCAGAGGCAACCATTCTCATTTTTTCCCCACCCTAGATTATTTTTGCCTATTTTAGAATTTACTGGAAATGGAATCTTACAGAATGTGCTCTTTTGTGCAAGGCTTCTTTCGCTTAACACAATACTTTGGACATCCATCCATGTTGTAGATTATATTGATAGCCCATTCTTTTTTGTTGCTGAGTAGTAGTCCATTGCATGAATGTACCACATTTGTTTTTTGTTTTTTGGGTTTTTTTTAATCCATTCTCCTATGAATGGATACCTGGATTGTTTCCAGTTTGAGGCTATTATAAATAAATCCACTCTGAACCTGTAGTGTGCTTTTTTAAGAAAATACTTTTATTTCTTCAAACTGTTTCAGGTTTACAGAAAAATTGATAAGATAATACAGAGAGTGCCCATCTACTCCACACCCAGTTTCCTCTGTTATTAACATCTGACACTTGATGGCCTTTTTAAGACCCCCTTTCGCTTAGTGTTTTTGGCTGACTGTTTAACGGATTGCTGTTTGGGAAGGCTGCAAATGCAATGCCACCAGTAAATAACCTGCAACAGGAAATCACTTCTATCATCCCATTATTGACCCAGGATTTCTTTTATCGAGTAAGTTGGAATTATGGATGCCTAATGGTTGGTATGATACGTGGTTGCTTAAGGAATGGTTCAGGGTCAGCTCCTTAGGTTCTTGGGTCTGCAGATGAGGATCATAGGGCTTATGTCTTCGTCTGCACTAGCAAAGGATCACCCTACCACCACACTTCCTGTCTTTTTCACTTCTAGGCTTTCCTCTCACCTCTGAAAAATCCTCAACAAGTTTGTAAGATTTTTTTTCCCAAAGCACAGCTTATGATTATAACAATTAATATTTATATTACACTTGCCGGTTTATAAAGATCTTTAACATCCATTTCTTCTTTATTTCAATCTAGAAAGGTATATATTATACTCATAGAGGAAATACTAAAGCTCAAAGAGATTAAATTACTTCTCCAAAGTCACGCTGCTAGTGATTACAGTTTAGGATATAAGCCCAGCTCTATCTTGCTATTAAATCCTGATTGTTTTTTTCTTTATATCGTATTCTTTCTACTCAAACTTTTGGGCATTGACATTCTTTTTCAAGGCAAACCATTAGTAGATAATTTAAGACCCTCTGTGATTGAGACTCAACCTATTTTTTTCATTCCCATCTTTTCCTGGGCTCTAGAAACAGTCACTTGTTTATTGTTTCCTGAACAGTTCATGATTATCGCTACCTCCGTGCATTTTCATGATGTCTTCCCCTTTACATTCAGAATATTTTTTCTTCCATCCTTCATCTCTTGTTATAAGAATTTGTCTTGGGGCATATATTTCATACTGTAAGGCTCATCTTGTATATTATTACCTTCCCATGAAGCATCCCTTGATCACTCACTTCCTGCCACCATTCCTTTCCTACCACTGCCAATTCCCAGCATGAGGTGCACATGTCCCTATCTGTTCATCTATTAGACTTTGAGTGCCCAGCAGACCTATTCCGTATTCAGTTACAAAGATGATTAAAACATGATCCCTTGAAGTTGCTTACAATCTATTAGGGGAATTAGACATGTACAGAAGTGATGATAATATAATGTAGGGATTAGAAACTGACCCAGCTATAGATTTATTGAGTTCCCACTGCATAACCAGAACAGATGCTCATTGTGTATTCGTAGAATTGTATTGAATAATGGACATAATGTTTTTGGGCTAACTAGGAATGACCTTGAGCATAGGCCAAGATGGTGGCTTACCTGCTGTGGATGAAGAACAGAGAAGGGGGTCTCTGCCCAAGTAAATTTCAGTCCACCTTCTCATTAGTCTCCATCCCATATGGTTAGAACTCTGTCTTCTTTGGACATGTTTGAAGGTAGCAAACTGGGTTCTTAGGTGACTTAAACATTTTCTATAATATCATTTCATCTATTCAACAAAAGTCAATGAGTTCTTAGTCTATGTTATGTCTTTGAGAATATAGAGATAAACAAACTGTTACCCTCAAGAAGCGGAAGTAGCTCAGAGCAAAATGTAGACATCGTCACAGACAAATAATAAAATAATCTGAATCTTTTTAGGATAAGAACTAATTTATTTTTTAAGTCTTTACTTAAATTCCAATTAACATACAGTGTGATACTGGTTTCATGTATACAATATAGTGACTCAGCACTTCCACACAACACCTGGTGCTCATCACAACAAGTGCCCTCTTTGGTCTGCATCACCTGTTTAATCCATCCCCCTACCTCCTCCCCTCTGGTAACCATCAGATTGTTCTCTATAGTTAAGAGTCTGTTTCTTGGTTTGCCTCTCTCTCTCCTCTATTTTTCCCCCTTTGCTTGTTTGTTTTGTTGGAATAAGAACTAATTTAAAGTAATAGTTTCTTTTCTTATAGGAGAGCCCTTCAAAGTGCTTTCATGACCATAATTTCAGTTATTTGCTCTTCATGTAGCCTTTTTTTGAGAACCCAGAGAAAAACATTAGTACATGTGATTCAATAGATTTGACTACTATTATTGACCTGTGACCACAATATATCATTTCATTTTATAAGGAAAACCAAATAAACACAAAAACAAAATCCCCCTGAAGGTTTATCAGTGTGAACTTAAGTAATTTTCATATTTGAATGGAATTCATGTGTGCTAATCCCACTCTGGTATCAAGTTGTGGTGATTTTAAATAAGACATTTACCTGAAAATAACACCTTTTCTATCTCACAAAGTCGGAAGTATCTTCCACAAAAAGTAATGAAGTTCTTCAGACACTCATGGAACAAGCTCCAACTTATAATTTGAGTGGGAAAAGTGAGCCTCAGTTACACTGTATGTATATATATGTATATACATACATACATGTATATACATACATATATACATATATACATACATATATACATATATGTATCTGATCATGTGTGTATGTATACATCATATATGTACGTATATATACATACATATATATATGATCATTTGTATAAAAATGGAAATATTATATTTACTGTTACATATATGAAATGTATTTGAAATGAAACAGAAGAAACTTATAACAATGATTATTTCCACAAAGCAGAGTAGGATGGCTGGGTTAGGGTGAAAACAGACTTTTTATAGTTTGCCATTTTAGACCTCCTGATTCCTGAGCCACATTACTTCTTCCCAAATACAGTGTTTAAAATGAAATGAGCAAAAATGGTTTGGGGATTCTTTACTATGAAATTTCATAGGAATAAACTACTGTGAATATTGTTTTTAATTCACAATGTTATTCATTTCATTTTTTTCTAGAAAACTCCCCCTCTGAGTGTAATCTCTATATCTTTTGACTTGACTCTTGACAAAGTAGTGGCTGTCAGGGTGTTGTTCAGTCACGTAAGCACGTAAGATTCTTAGAAATCACACACTTCAGGTTGATAATAGTTTCTGTGGTCAGGAAGAAGGCGCATAAGAGCATAGATAGAGTTCTTAGAAACCTAGCCTTATAAACTTTCGGGGCTAGAAGAACCAGAAGTTCATTCCAGTCTACCCCTCATTGTATGTTTGTGTGCCCTCTGCAACATTCCTGCTTAGTGGTCATTGTCACTCGTTGTTGCCCAATATTATTAATAGAGATGCTGGCTACCTCATAAAGGGCCTCAACTGCATGATCTCTTAGCGATCCTGGAAGGATCACTGGACTAGAAATCAGATTATTTGACTTCTAGCTTCAGCTCTGCCCCTAATTCACTATGTGGCCTCAGGCAAATCACTTTCCCTCTCTGGGTCTCTGTTTCTTCATTTGTAAAATTAGGGCATTAGACCAGGCCAGGGATGGCAGGCAGGTATGAGGCATGGTGACTGCCAGTTTTCCCTCCTTGCCTATGACAGACATCACAGTTTTGGTTTCTTTATGAAGTCTCAGACTCCTCAGAATGCACAGATTTCCAGACAATCAGAACCAATAAGTGGAACTAGGATGGGACTCGGCAAGTGAGATGAAAGTCATTTCGTTCCAGCTCTGAGGTTCTCAAGCAGAGGCATGCTGGTAAGTGTTTAGCAACAGATTCTCAGGAAAACAAAACAAAACAAAACAAAAAAAACAAAACAAAACAAAAAAAAAGAAGAAGAAGAAACTGCTCTGATTTGTAGTACCTGCCAGTTTCCATGTTAGAAATACTCCCACCATGGCTGATTTCCAATTACTAAGGTGACATTAACTGGGTTGCAACATTCCTGAAAATTTAACAGTCCACTTTCATGAGCTCTGATAGAAGCTGACTCTTGCACTGTAAAATCAATGACTTTGGATTAACTGGTCACAGTCATAAGTGGAAAAAATAAAAAGAAATGACCATTCTCCCTAGGGAATTTTTTCCCTATAAAGGGATTATATAGTCTTTGGGCTCTGAAAATACTTGAGTGTCATGAGACCTTGGGGAAATTATTTTACTTCCCTGAACCTCAGTTATACTGTCTGTAAAATGGGACTAAGGATTCCTATCTCACAGGATCATTGTCAGTAATGAGAGACTGCATATAAGTCACTTAGCACAGTGTCTAGAACATTATCTGACCTCTCGAATATTCCCCTCCCCTTACCATTGTGGGAGGCTGTTATGTTAGATTGTGTCTTTATCTTTAACAAACTCACAAAAGGCAAGCCATTGCTTTCCCTCCAGCCCTTCTGTTTTTCTAACTAAACATTCCCTTGACTCCCTTGACATTCCCTTTTCCTCTGTCCCCCCTGCTCAGTGTCTTTAATCTTCTGTCTGAATGGTATACAAATATTTAACCTTACTTATTCTTAACATTCTATCTGTCTTTATCTTCTATCCAGTCCTCTTTTGCTAATCCATGCTGCCAGAGATTATAGGCATCCTTGTGGATAGAGACCAACCCTGTGTAAGTCTCTTGGATTACCCTCCATCACTACACCATGAGCAAGTAAGTGCTAATAGTCAGTACTCTTCCATCAGACTCATATCAAGGCTGTTGCCAAAAGGAGCCCCTCTTACATGAGTACCAGAGGAGGCTGCTGAAGATCCATCTAGAGTTTAGTTGACAGACACCGAGTATGTGCTCATGACCCAAGAGCTGACAGCAGGTAGAAATAAATTCACAACTTAAGGACATATCCTTTTATTCTGCAAGTAGAGTACTTTTGAAAAGTTGTCCAAAAACAAAAGTTTAGCTAAAATATACATACAGTTGTCTCCCTTCTCCAGTATAATGTTTATAAAATAAGAGGTGTCAGAGGAAACATGGTGTCATCTGTGTGCATCTGCTAATTAGAACATCAGTTCTTCCAACACTGAATACAGATACTATGCTCCAGAATGTGCCAGGGGCTGGGAGGAAAAAGATAGGAGACATGGTTGTGCCTGCAAAGGAACTTAAAGTCTTTTTTTTTTATGTTTATTTATTTATTTATTTATTTTTTGAGAGAGAGGGTGGGGAGAGGGGTAGGGGCAGAGAGAGAGGGAGACATGGAATCTGAAGCAGGCTCCAGGCTCTGAGCCGTCAGCATAGACCCTGATGCACGGCTCAAAATCACAAACCATGAGATCATGACCTGAGCTGAAGTCAGATGCCCAACCAACTAAGCCACCCAGGAACCTCAGAATTTATAATCTTTAAGCAAGAGATGTCAGCCAACAAGTAAAACATACAGTGGTGAGTGCAGGAAGTCACAGAGGCAGTACGTGTAGTGATTTCCATTAGCCTAGGACTGTGCCAAAGTATCCTGGAAGAAATGATGTGAGAAAATTCTTTCCCTTTCTTTCCTCTCTTGTGAGAGAGCTTAGTACTATGCTAGGCTCAATAAATCCTGATACAAGTGTGATCATATCTACTCCCATTGCCTCAGTTACCATCCCTGTATAAGGATGGGTTTCCAAATCTTTATCTCCAGTCCATGTATGCACTTTGAGGACTAAATCCTTGGCCTACAGTACAGCCCCACAAGAATACCTTGAAGACCCTCTAATTCTAGATCTTTAAAATTGAACTCTGTGCCACCTACCCTGTACCACATTTCCTCATGCTCCAGGAAAACTGTTAGTAGATGTCACAGTTTGCTCAAGCCAGAAGCCTCAAAGTCATTCTGGCAATCATTAAGAAGTTGATTCTAGCTATTAAATATCTCTTTCTTAGGGCGCCTGGGTGGCTCAGTTGGTTGAGCGTCCAACTTCAGCTCAGGTCATGATCTCACAGTTCGTGAGTTTGGGCCCTGCATCAGGCTCTGTGCTGACAGCTCAGAGCTTGGAGCCTGTTTCAGATTCTCTGTCTCCCTCTCTCTCTGCCCCTCCCCCACTTGTGCTGTGTGTCTCTCTCGAAAAGAAAAAAGAAAAGAAAAGAAAAAAGAAAAGAAAAGAAAAGAAAGAAAAGAAAGAAGGAAGGAAGGAAGATCTCTTTCTCATTACTTTCTCTCACTCTCCATTGCCCCCCATAGCCTAAGCCACCATCGTTTCTCACTGGGACTATAATAACCTCCCAGTGGATGTGCCTGACCCTAATCTTGCTCTTCTCCAACTTTCACACAGCAGTCAGTGATCTTTCCAGAACATAAATCCAGTCATAGCACTCCCCTTTTAAAAACTCCAGTGCTTAGCATGGAGTCCAAATTCCTTAACTTCTTCCCACTGGCTTTTTCTGAGCCCTTCAATAAGGATAAGACCCTCTTGCTGTTCATTCCATTAGCACACGATATTTCCCTTCATCGTAATATTTATCAAGCTTCATTATAGTTACTTGTTTCTTTTTTTTTAATTTAAATTGAAGTTAATACATAGTGTGATAATTGGTTTCAGGAGTAGAATTCAGTGATTCTACACCCAGTGCTCATCCCAACATAATTACTTGTTTCTTATTGATATCTGTAATAGATAGCAGGCTTTGAGATCAAGGACCATGTCTGTATTGTTTACTGCTATGCCCTTAGCCCCTAGCATAGTGCCTGGTATATGACAGAAAACTGAATGTGTAAATGAGTTCATTATTTTACATGATTTTTAACTAATTATTTGCCATCCTGTAAAATGAACAGAAAGCCTTTAATATAACTTGTTGGTAAGTTTGGTTAGTCATGTAGTGAATTTACTTATAGCAGACCTTCTTTAAGTTGTATACTTAGGTGAGAGATTGTAATTTTTGTCATTATATCTGGTTCTTTCAAGAGCCTAGAGATCAGCGTTACAAAACCTAAGGGAGAGTTAGAGGAGAAGACACAAGAGGAAAAAAATCTGAAGAACAGAAACTTCACCACCTTTTTTTCCTTCTAGTGCTATAATATGTATCTTCATGCGTATATCATTTTCTTTCCTTTGAATTATTCCCTTAGTCACTTGCCAGAAATGAGAATTACTGGGTAAAAGGGGATGAACATTTCTAAGGCTCTTGAAATACTGCCAAATTGTTTCCCAAACACATCATATCAACAAATAGCTTTGAGCAATGGACAAGGGTGTCTGCTTAATAACACTCTTATCACCACTGGGAAAGGTCATTAAAATCTCTTTTACTAGTTTAATAGCAGGGGGACAGGGTCTTCCCAATTCCCTTTACTCAGCATTGGGTCTTCTCAATGGGATTCTTCATGCAGCTCCTTCTGAAGGAGCATCCTGCCCCTCCAAGACTTGTTCAGCGGCTGTGGGGCTCACCGCCTCAGTAGCGTCTGGAGCACAGCATCTCCCTTGTGCCCCGGGCTGGGGGAAGGGGGAGGAGGGGAGAGAAGCAGCGATGGAGGGAAAACATAACACAGACCACACCATTGTTAGGGGATGAGGTCGCTGGGATAATGCTGTTAGAAGGGATGAAAAGAACGATTCTCCATTCTTGATTGTTGTGATTCCCAAGGATGAGCCAACAGCTCCAGCACTGGAAGGGATGGGTCTTTACTGCAGCCAGATGCTCCTTTTTCCAGTGCTGCCTTCCATTATTTCTGGAGAGAAGGGGGTGGGGGTAGCCTAGCAGCTGAAACAGATTAACTTTTATGCCTGTTTCTTCCCTTTGAGTGATTGCCCTGGACCTGGGGACATTCAGAATTAGTCAGAAACTGTTTAGAACTAAGAACATGGTTCAAGGTCCATGGTGTATAAGAGCCAACCTCCTGGAGTTTGTGCAGCATTCCTGCCTTTAATCTATGGGAGCTGCGTGAGGCAAATAGAGCTTCCTTTCCTCTCTTTCCCCACGGCCACTGCCTTCGTTCAAGCCTTCATCCTGTTTTGTCTGAGCCACAGCAATAGCTTCCTGTTTCCCTTAATCTAGCCTCCATACACTGTTACTAAAGTGATATTTCTACCATGCACATCAGATCTTGTCACTCTCCAGTTTCAACTGTTAGTGCTTCCCCACTGCCTTCAGCATAAAAGTCAAGCTGCTTTCCCCAGCTTTCTGGGCATTTAGAAACCAGATCCCAAAGTGCCTTTCCAGACTGACTTTCACCTTTCCTCTGGACTGTGCTCTGCCTAGCATGTTCATTCTCTGCAAGGTGCTCCCTGGTATTGGTCTTTTGCCCTGTTTGCCCTTCTGCCTCTGTCCTATCTGATTGATTCCTTCCAGGTCTTTGCATCTCTCCTCAAAAAGCAAGCCCCCTCAATTATCATTACAACTATAGATTTTTCCTGGGTTTCCCTTAGCAGGGGAATCACTCTGTTCCTATCACCCTGTAGTGGCACTTAACATGTAGATCACTATCTCTGCATTTGTTTCTCCTGAATCAGGAACTATCGCCTTCCTTTTCTGTATTGGTATTTGTGAATCCCCAGCCCCTGCCACAACATTTTGTGTATAATAAATGTTCAGAAATGTTTCCTTTCCTTCTTTTCTGCTAGTCTATTCCTAATCTGTCATTGACATCCAATGTATGTTTATTTTTAAAGTTGAAATGGTATAGGGGCACCTGGGTGGCTCAGTCGGTTAAGCACCTGACTTCACTCTGGTCATGATCTCACAGTTCATGGGTTTGAGCCCTGCATTGGGCTGTGTGCTGGCAGATCAGAGCTTGAAGCCTGCTTTGGATTCTGTGTCTCCCTCTCTCTGCCCCTCACCCGCTCACACTCTCTCTCAAAGATAAATAAACATTAAAAAATTTTTTTAAGTTGAAACGGTATATAATGTAGTTTCATCTTTTTTTTTTTCCTCTTTTTTTAAAGTCCAGTGAGGGAAGGAATTCACTCCAGGATACACAGCCAGATTTAGTGGCAGAACTGGGGAGCTCTAATTGTTGGGGCTGAGTTCCTTAGGTGAACTGAAAAGAACCTTGAAATAAAGGATTATGTCAAAGGAAAGGAACAAACTAACAAGGTTCATTGCTAAGTGTTTGTTTGTTTTCCTGAGGGCTTCATATATGTTACTTTATTTTTTATTTTTGGAAATGTATTCCTTTTTTAAATTGTGGTAAAATACATAACATAAAACTTACCATCTTGAACATTTTTAAGTGTACCCTTCAGTGGCATTAAGTGTATTCACATTGTCGTAAAGCCACAATCACCATCCACCTCCAGAATACTTTTCATCTTGCAAAACTAAAACTCTGCACACTTAACAATACCTCCCTATTCCCTCATCTTCCAGTCCCTGGCAGCCACCATTCTACTTTTCTGTGTCTATATATTTGACTACCCTGGGTACTTCACACAAGTAGAATCAGACAGGACTTTTATTAAGTATATAGTCCTCAAGGTTCATCCATGTTGTTGCATGTGTCAGACTCTCCCTCCTTTTAAGGCTCAATACATTCCATTGTATATATACTGCATTTTGTTTCTCCATCCATCCATCGATGGACACGGAGTTAGTTTTCCACATTTTGGCTCTTGTAAATAATGCTACTAACACCTGTTTAAGACCCTACTTTCAGTTCTTTTTAGTATATACTCAGAAGTGGAATTGTCCTATAGTAATTCTATTTTTAATTTTGGGGAGAACTGTCCCACTGTTTTCTGTAGCAACTGCCCCATTTTATATACCCAATGACAATTGGTATCATCTATGATATCAGTGTGAGGTGGTATCTCATTGTGATTTTTGTTGGCATTTCCCTAATGATTAGTAACGTTTGGCATTTTTGTGTACACCATATGTATATAATCTTTGAGGAAATATCTATTCAAACCCTTTGCCCATTTTTAAATCAGATTTTTTTGTTATTGTTATTAACCCCTTATCAGATAAACGATGTGCAGATATTTTCTCCCACTTGGGTTGTCCTTTCACTCCCTTGTGTCCTAGGATTCACAAAAGTGTTCAATTTTGATGTAGTCCAGTTTATCTATTTTTTTCTTTTTTAGTTTGTGCTTTTGGTGTCATATCCAAGAAATCATTACTAAATTCAGTATCATGAAGATTTGCCTCTATGTTTTCATCTAAGAGTTTTATAGTTTTAGTTTTTACGTGTAAGTCTTTGATCCATTTTAGTTAATTTTTATGCATGATATAAAGGTCCAGTTTCATTCCTTTGCATGTGAATATGCAGTTTTCCCAGCACTATTTTTTGGAAAGATCCATGTTGTCTCATTCTATATGCATGATAACCCTGGGTGTTACAATTCTTTCATGGATGAGAAAAGAGAAGTGAAACTATCCCTGAGGACACCCTAAAACCAGCCTCCTTTGTAAACTTGGCCTGCCAAAGGCACAGAAGAAGGGGGAAAAACCCATTTATGATACAAGGTTAGAAGAAGAGGGGAAAGGAGAGAAAAGGGGGAAAAATTGCAGCTATCCCTGAACAGAACTCTGCAGTATGTTTAGAGTTCACTTGAGAGCCTCTCCCCTTCTGCCCTTTTTCTCTCCTCTGTCCTCCTCTGTCTGTGCTTCTCTGATCCTGTCCCTTTTGAAATTACCTTGAGAGGGTCATTAAAGCTTTTCCATAGTCTGTCCCCAACCTGTTTTCTCAGCCTTATCTGCTCTCTCCTTTCCTGCAACTGTCAACCTGTACTTGAGCTGCTCCAGGAACAGGCCCTACCTTGACACACCATTGTCATTTTATTCATGCTGCCTTTAGTGCATCTCATTATAATTATATTCATATTTGTATTGGTATTATATAGACATTTTCAATGTTTGTGAATGTGTGATCATTCAGCGTGTGCAATATAGTCTTACTTTGAGGGATTTTTAAAAGATCATGTGACATAGTTTTTGCCTACCAGTGACTGTGGTCTAGCTGGGAGAAGACAAAATACTTTTACATGCATTTTGCATTTTACTACTCTATATACGTGTAGTGCTCACAACATTCAATGAATGGCAGGGAGGATTGGTTTTACCTCCATTTTCCTTGTAGGATACTAAAGAACAGCAAAGTTGAAGGGTTCGGCTACATAGGTGGCGGATTAAGGTAGGACTTGAAACTATGTGACTAACATATTACTTTGGAAAAAAAGGCTTGAAGTACAATCACAATGCTTTTGCCTTAGATTGTTGGCAATATTAATAGCCACTCCTGATTTACATGTGAGTCCTATGTAAAGGACCTCATGTGATTCCTGTCTGACTCAGGCACTCTGTGAATGCTTCCTTTACTTCTCCTTCCCGGCCCTGTGCTTTTATGGGTGAATTACACAGGACTTGATAATTCTAAGTCAAGAGGCTAAGGAAAAACCCAGTTAGGAATAGAGCACAGAACTCTCTCGTATTTTTCAGACAGTGAGTTCTTTTCAGTTACTCTTTCTGCAGCCTTTCTTGTGTTCTGTTCAACACCTTTTTTGTGGTAGGTAGATTTACGTTGGTAGGATCACTGAGGCGTAGTTGAAGCTGATCTGTACTGACGTCTTATTTTCAGTTTGTAGACGCCCCGGGGCACTCGTGTGACAAATGGTGCTGTGTAAATTAAGATGCAACTGAGGGTCTCTTCAGTGTTTCTTGAATTAAGTTTATTATGTGTGGTAATTTGCTCCTAGAGGGTTTTGTTGTTATTTGTTGTAGTGACTGTGGCAGTAATGAGCCTGCTCCCAGCATAGCTTGGCACGTGCCGTATGGATGGTTTATTTGCATTTGGCAGGACTCCATGGTGTACCCTGAACAAATGAATCAGCCTTTTGGGGGGCTGGGGAAACTGAATCATAGGGAGACTGTGAGTCCCCAGTGATCCTGAGAAGGGGGAATACCAGAGAGTTCTGTGTTATGTTCCTAACTGTGGGTTATTCCTTAGCCCATGGAGTATCAAGTCCCATGTAATTCACCCATAAAAGCACAGAGCCAGGAAGGAGAAGTAAAGGAACCATTCACAGAGTGCCTGAGTCAGACAGGAATCACGTGAAGTGCTTTACACAGAACTCACATGTAAAGCAGGAATGGCTAATAATAGTTCAACAATCCAGGATTATGATCCAGTCTCAGGACTGTCTGCTTTATTGTAGTAAACACTTTATCCGGCAGCTGCACTGACCTAAGCCATTTGAAGAACTTAAAAAAAAAAAACAAAAACAAAAACAAAAAAACCCTTCAGAGTGGTCCCAGAGCCAACACACTAAAGCTTGTACACATCTGATTGTCACAAACAACCTTGTAAGATAAACAGAGAAGGTGATATTTCTTCATGAGTCAGTGAGGTCATGGAACTTGCCAGGGTCACACAGTAAATAGCAGACCGAGAGTTAAACCTGGATTTTCTGATCCCTGCTCAGGATTCTCTAAGATTTAACGTGAAATGGTGTATCATAATTTTGTATTTGCAGCTCCGGTGCCTACCTCCCTTGTTGAGTCTTCATAAGTCAGACCCGGAAATTTGCAGAAATTCCTGGCTGGGAAATATAAGGCAGGTCTGAGTTTGAGAGAGGAAGCCTTGGTTAGCAAGAAGACCCTGGAAGACAGAGTCAGAAGTCCTTGCTTTGCCACTTTCTAGTTTTCTGTCTACAGTTGAGTTACTTAGGTGCTTCATGCCCCAATTTCTTCTCTTTAAAATGAGATAATCTAGTAACTATTCATAAGATAGTTGTAAGGATTAAATGAGTTAATGTATGTAAAGTACAGGACACCGGGGTGGCTCAGTTGGTTAAGCATCCGACTTCGGCTCAGGGTATGATCTCACTGTTAGTGAGTTCAAGCCCCGCGTTGGGCTCTGTGCTGACAGCTTAGAGCCTGGAGCCTGCTTCGGATTCTGTGTCTTCCTCTCTCTCTGCTTCTCCCCTGCTCATGCTTGTGCACACTCCCATACATGCTCTCTCTCTCTATCTCAAAAAATAAGTAAATAACGTTAAAAAATTTTTTTTAATAAAAAAATTAAAGTGCTTAGTTCAGTGCCTTGCACACAGTAAATGTATTTAGCTTTTATTACTATGGTAAATACTACACAGTTTGTAAAAACCGCAAAAACTAATCTCCCTCTTTCTCCGTACTTTCTTATTGAAGAATTATAGGGAAATAATCTATCCACTCTTCGGCTTCTTCCTTCTCTGCCTGCTTGTCCTCCTCCCTCTCCACTTCCTTCCTGTCTTCTTTCACAGGACAGCCTGGCTCAGAGATTATAGTAAATACCAGGGGCATTCAGTTGATCACAATATCCATTTGGTTTAGGGCATCTCATATAATGTTCTGCCTTGTGACGTCGGCATGGAAGAAGAATTGTTTCCAGGCCTCGAATTGGGAGGGAGGTTGGTTTTCTTAGTCACATGCAGCAAGGCATGAGTCAATCCAGAACTGGACAGCATTGTTTATCAGATAGAATCATGTCAATAGGACCCTCCTCTACCTATTCCCTCGTGTCTCCCACTCCATCTCGGGACCATCAGATGTCTGGCTTCCCCATGAGCTGGCCTGACTGAACTTGTAGTAGGTATGTCTCTCAGGGCCCACTACCCCCTGTCTGATTTCACTTCTCCCTCAGTCCTCCCGTCTCCAGCTTTCTGGGTGTCTGGTTACTCTGCTCAACTAATTCCATCTTGGGTATTTGTGGAAAAAATTAATAAACATATTGAGGCATTAAAGAAGCAATATAAAAAGCATCTCCAAGTCAGTAACATCCTCCGCCTGGCCCATGGCCTGGCACAAAAGCAGTGGCTTAATGACAATTTGTTGAGTAAATTATTACTTTGGGTGTAAAATGCATTTACTCTCCTAACCATGTGTTTGAAGCCTGGTTCGAATACCACTTCCTTTGTAAAAACTGTTCTCATATCAAATATAAATTCTCCCACTTTTCTACTCTAAGAGAACTTTATAGGGAAGTTTATGTATGTAGAGTTTATACTATATTCTTTATTTAGGGAAAGAAAAAAACTAAGCTTTCATATCTAATTCTCACAAGAACTGTGTCAGGATTATCATCTTCATTTTATAGCTGAAGACACAAAGGCTTAAGTGATAAGAAAGATCCCAAGTTTATGCCATTCATAAGTAGTAAAGCTGACCCCAGAATTTACTTTCAGCTGTTAAATTATTTCTGTTGGAATATATTCTTCAGGTGAATGTGTATTTTATTTGGTTGTGACCATGTTTTAATTTCACCACTAAAATGGAAGCCCCTTTTAATCTAAGGACTATCTCTGTCTCATATGGTTGCATATGCTTCCCAGAGCTTCACACATAATAAGTGTTTGAAGGTAAAGTGCTGATTTTAACAAGGCTCTTCGACGCTGCAGTCAAAGGGGTGACCAATGGCAGAATTTCGTAGAAAATCAATGCAGAGAGAAAAAAAGTTTTAGGGAGGAGACAAACTTCTTTCCCTGTGTAGAGCTCCCTATTGGCCCTTCTTAACTTTTTAAGATGGACTCTAGAGCATAACCCTCTGGGTCCTCTTTCTGATAGTTTATGCCCCGCCTGTGAATTGTACCACTAAGTAGAGCCTTCACCCTTTCTCATACCTGAAGCCACGGCTCTGACACATGACAAAGACTCAAGAGAACAGTGACGGTCCGATGCAACCAGTCCTGGGCCAAGGTCCTCCAGGGCTAACTGAGACTCATCACTATTAATATCTGAGTTTCTATTAATAGTCTCTTCTCACTGTGAGCTAATTTAAATCTTCTGTTCTCTAAGCTATTCTTAACTAAATGTTCTTGGGCCTGGGCCTGGTTCCCGGTTACAGATCATAACTCTCCATTTTCATTTTTTGTGTTTGCAGAAATAATAGGAATTCTGCCTCTGTTGATCCTCAGAGGAGAGATGGGGCTCTGTTGGAATTTGGGATGGGACAGTTCTTTGTTATACAGAACTGTCCATGCATTGTTTGAGGTTAGTATCGTGTCCCCTGTCCTAAATAATGCCTGTAGTGGTCCCCAGACACTGTGACAGTTTACCCTTCGTGAAGTAAACACACAAATTTCCAAACCCTTGGAGAGTGGGCAGTTTTGCTACTGGTTGAAAGCCACTATAACCAGATGCCTATTTCTGCCACCTTGATTCTTGTTGATTTAATTCCCTTTCCAGGTTCGAACTAGGAGCGGGGACGTTCCCCTCTACATTTTGAGAAAAGGTTTTCGGCTTCTACAGAACCTTTTTTGTGTGTGGAGAACAAATTAAGACTCTGAAATAGGATCTCTTGGGGGATTGGGCTCCTCAGACCAATTGAATGTCACTGTTACTCAGTCAAGACAGGTCTTAACCACACTGGTTGGGGGGCAGTAGGTAAAGAATGAGGAATTAACTGTTAATGAGTAAATTAGTGTGGGGTTTCTTTTGGGTGGAAGATAATTAGGGTGGAATTAGGTGGTGGTGATGGTTGCACAACTTTCTGAATATACTATAAGCCACTGAACTGTGCACTTTAGAGTGAATTTTATGGTGTGTGAATCAGATCTTAATTTTTAAAAACTGCACTGTCTGCTCTTCTTAGTATTTTCCCCACCTATCACCCAGTTTCTCAAGCTTGAAACATAAAAAATCTTACAGTCAATTTCGACACTTGCCTTTCCCTTAGTTTCCATTTCTAATGGGTCTCTAGGACCTAACCTCTTCTTTTTTTTTTTTCTAGGACCTCACTTCTAAGTAATTCTTGATCCCCCTTTTCTGCCTCTGTCCCTGTTACCAAGGACCCCGCTCAAGCTCTCTTCCCTTACCTGTATTATTGTGACCATCTTAATTTCTTTTCCTGTCTCTAGACTCTGCCCACCCTCATCATCCTTCCAGGACACTTCTAACGATGTCTTCTGCAACATTTTATTGTATAATACACATACAAAAATGTATAAAACATACATTATAATAAAGTAACCGCTCATATTACTATTACTCAAGTCAAAAAAATTGACAGCACCGCAGAAATCCCTCTGATTTCTCTTCATAATCATATTCTTCTTACTTCACTCTGGCCCCCTCCCCCACCCAAGCATAGCGACTTTTGTGCCTTTGTTTATAGTTTTACCATGAGTATGTGTATTCCTAAACAATAGTGTTAGTTTTGTCTATTTTTGAAATTTTATTTACTTATTTCGAGAGAGAGAGAGAGAGCAGGGGAAGGACAGAGGGACGAGAGAGAGAGAGAGTGAGCGAGAGAGAATCCCAAGCAGGCTTTGCACTGCCAGTGCAGAGCCCAATGCAGGGTTAAACTCACAAACTGTGAGATCATTACATGAGCTGCAATCAAGAGTCTTAACTGACTGAGCCACCCAGGTACCCCAATTTTGTCTATTTTTGAACTTTATAGAAATGAAGTCACATTTTCAGTCTTGTTTTCTTCTCTCAACTTTAAGATCCTTTCATGTTGTTGTGTGTAGCTCAGTTATATTTATTTAAAACCTAGATCTGATCCTGTTTCTTCCAGCCATCTAGATGGTTAAGTCTACTTAATGCTACTTGATGTGGCAGCATTCCAGGCTTTCTGGGATAAGATCTGAACCTGCCTCCCTAGCCTCATTTGCTGTGACCTCCCCACGCTCTACATCATTCTTTTAATCACACAGAGAACTTGCTGTTCCCAGAAGATGCCGTATATTTCTATGCCTCTGTGTGTTTACAATATGGAATGTCTTCCTACCCTCTCCTCCTTGCATATTCTGTGACTCCCTTTTCGAGGTACAAGAAATCATTCTCTTTCCTATGTTCCATAATTTGTTATGCCTTTCTCCACTTTAACACAATTTGTCTGACTTAGGATAACTGAAAATGGTTGTTGAGCATGTAGAGTGAGCCAGGCACTGAGATTGGATTGGTGCTAAGTAAATGCTCAGTAAATGTTACTTTCTTCCCCACTTTGCATAGTGGATGTTCAGTCCTATAGTTGAATTTTTTCAGTGTGCCATCATTCCATCTTTAAATCAGTGGTCTAGGATATTGTGAGCTATCTACTCAGGAGCATCTTTTTGAAACCTTTCCTGATGGTCAAATTTCTGGCTGATGTGAGCAGTCTGTCAGGTACTTGGAGCTTCCAAGAGGCTTTTGTGCCTAAAGAGTAGTACTGTCATCTATGTATAGTTTGTTTACTGTTTAACTTCAAAACTTTGAAAATTTTGAAATTTTTTGTACATTTTTACATTAGTTACTTATATACTTGTTTACATTTTCTTAACATAACTGCAGTTAGAAGTTTAATTTGGCATTTCTCTTGAATACTTCAAAAACCTTAAATAGTAGATAAGACATAAACAAATACATTGATCACAAGTCTCCTTTTTTTTAAGTTTATTTATGTATTTGAGAGATACAAGGACACCACAAGCAGGGAAGGGGGGAGCAGAGAAAGAGAGAGAGGGAGAGAGAATCCCAAGTAGGTGCCACCCTGCCGGTGCAGAGCCTGACATGGGGCTCCAACTCACGAAACCATGAGATCATGACCTGAGCCAAAACCAAGAGCCAGACACTTAACCAACTGAGCCACCCAGGCACCCCGATCACAAATCTCATTTGTATATTTATGCTTAAAACATTAACACCTTGGGTTTAATTAATTTCTTCATTATTTTTGTATTTATTTGCATTCTCTTCTCTGGCATCGCTATACTTATTTTGATAATCTTCCCAAGATTTAAGTTATAATTTTGAGTTTCCCAGGGAAATAACCTTTCCCAGAGAAATGACAAGAACACAACCTTATCAGGGTCTCAGTTGGTTAAGCGTCTGACTGTTGGTTCCGGCTCAGGTCATGATCTCATGGTCTATGAGTTCGAGCCCATCATGGGACTCCCCTGCTGACGGTGTGGAGCTGCTTTGGATTCTCTGTCTCCCTCTCTTTCTCCCCCTCCCCTGCTCACTGTCTCTGTCTCTCTCTCAAAAGTAAATAAATATTTTTAAAAAGAAAGAAAATAACCTAACCAGAATTAAAAGGGAAAGAAACACCTTTTCAAATTGGCAAAGTCCTGGTGTCCAATGACAGACTAGTTGACCTTTGGCTGGGGCACATGGCTTGGTTGTTTTCTCAGTGTTGTAGACCAACCACTGGTTAGGAGGCTGAACTTCCTTTCTCTAAATGAACTTCAGTTACATTAATGCAACTTTAGTTAATGACTTTCATATAGGTTTTACTTTTTATTTTTTTAATGTTTATTTCTTTATTAGAGAGAGACACACACAGAGATAGAGAATCCCAAACAGGTTCTGTGCTTGAACTCACAAAGCTTGAGATCATGACCTGAAACCAAAAGCAGACATTTAACTGACTGAGCCACCCAGGTGCCCGGTTTTACTTTCTTAAATTTTAATATATATTCCTTTTTAAAAAAAAAAATTTTTTAACGTTTATTTATTTTTGAGACAAAGAGAGACAGAGCATGAATGGGGAGGGTCAGAGAGAGAGGGAGACACAGAATCTGAAACAGGCTCCAGGCTCTGAGCTGTCAGCACAGAGCCCAACGCGGGGCTCGAACTCACGGACCTCAAGATCATGACCTGAGCCAAAGTCGGACGCTTAACCGACTGAGCCACCCAGGCACCCCTAATATATATTCCTTGAAATGAGGAATTTTTTTAGTTTCTTGCTTGGCCAGAGTTATAAAATACCGTCCAGTCATTATGGTGTCTGAGCCAATGTTAGCGTTATTCAGAACTTACCCATGCCTCAATATTAGGTCATTATAATTAGTGATGCATGTAGGGCAGTGGTTTTCAAAGTGTGGTTCCAGGACCAGCAATATCAGCATCTTCTGGAGAGTTTTTAGAAATGCAAATTCTCAGACATCCCTCCCCCCCCAACTCCAGACCCTCTAAATCAGAAACTCTGGGAATGGGGCCCAGAAATAGGCATTTTAACATGTGTCCTATAGGTAATTCTGGTACGTGTTTTCCTCTTTTTTTTTTTTTTTTTCCTGGTGCATGTGAAAGTTTGAGAAGCATTGCTAGACAATGAGAGAATAGGAGTTCATGGAGTTAGCCATCCTTTGCAAGCTGAAGTGTTCTCTTGGGATGTACTACTGCACCCTCATTTCCCTTGGTCAGTGTTTATGACCACCAGCGCTCCTTAACTGTTAGATCCCCTCCCCCTTTTGTTAGTGATCTGTGTGACCACCAATGCTGATCAGTCCTTCCTGTTGTTTGTATAATTTCTACTTTTTCTTGTATTTCTTACTTACTCATACATAGCTCCCTGTATTGCTTCTTTCTTTTCTTACACTGATATAAACAGATACGCATCTATACTTTATATCACATATATTGCTTAATAGAAGAGAGGAAATGTCCAGTGTATTCACTCCCTTCTCAATAAAATCAATAAAAATATCAAATCCAATTATAGTCACCTTTTATACTTTATTTTTTGCCTTTTATATAAATTAAAAAAATCTTTGTACACTTTATTCCTTTAAATATTATGAACTCATATTTTCACAGGGTGAAGTTACTTTTAAAAGGTTACAACGTGGACATTGGGAATTCCTTTAAATCTAGTCCTGATTTTCAGCAGTCCTTAGTGTTTTTCCTGTACAATTTAAAGCAGCCCTTGCTTTTATTATTGAATAAACGCATTCAGACCTATCCTAATTTTTTTTTATTCCGTAATATTGAATCCACTCCCCTCCAAAATGTTCTGATTCCTTTGGCAGAGAATAATACGAAGGACCCACATTCAAGACTGGAGGTGCACATGTGAGGCTGTGGTGTTCACACGCACTGCTCTCATGGGCCACTCACAGTGACTGGAGTTGGAAAGTTAATTTTTTTTTTCAAATTTGAGTTTATATATGGGTTCCATACCTGACTTTCCCTAGAGTGTGTGGTTTTATTGACCCTGTTTTACATAGATATCAGGCAGTATTTTTAGCTACCACTGTGGTCTCTTTGCACTAAATTATGCCCCAATAACAGGGGTGTTTAGAGGCACATGACCAAAACAATGAGACGATAAAAGTTTATATTTGTACATAACCCTTTTGGGGCGCCTGGGTGGCGCAGTCGGTTAAGCGTCCGACTTCAGCCAGGTCACGATCTCACGGTCCGTGAGTTCGAGCCCCGCGTCAGGCTCTGGGCTGATGGCTCGGAGCCTGGAGCCTGTTTCCGATTCTGTGTCTCCCTCTCTCTCTGCCCCTCCCCCGTTCATGCTCTGTCTCTCTCTGTCCCAAAAATAAATAAACGTTGAAAAAAAAATAAAATAAAATAAAAAATAACCCTTTTTTAAAAACATATATCTTACCCTATATTTTCCTTCTCTATAACCATGTAAGGTACCTGGAATTTGTTCCATTTTACAGATAAGGAAACCAAGGCTCACAGAGGTTAAGTGACTCATCAGGGTCACATAGCTAGTAAGTGATATCTGGAATTTGAACCACACAGCTTCATGCATTACCATGCATCTTTTCTGTCTTTTGTTTTCAAAAAGGTTACAAAACACTTGTGCATCTAAAATAACATAAATAATATTCAAAATGAAGCTTGTAGCCATTAACCAAGACCTGCTTACACATGAAATCTCTATTTATAATCCTTTTAGAGAAATTTTCTATTCCAGTTGCTGTATGTTGATAGTTTTAGAAAGTACATAGGTTTGGATTTGGTTGGGATTGATTATGATTAATGCAGATTAAGAAATCATCTTATATTCTGGTTTCTGGAAAGCTTATTTCAGTTTAGGGTATAGTACAGTAAAGTAGAAGGTTCTAACAAAAGTTAGAACAAGTACTAAATTTCTAAGTATAAGTCAGGCATGGTATGGTGGACAGGTATAAATTTAATATAAGGGTACGCATTCTAGATATTAAACTACCGGAGTTGATTCTGTGTTTTTGTCTGCTGCAGCGTAACATTTTTTGCTCAGATAAGGGTTAAGGTCAGAAATGGTTTGTTTCAATCATTGAGTTTTATTTGGAAAGTCACCAGGGTTGAGCCTGGGAGCTACTTGACTTTTCCTTGAGGCAGCCATAGCTCCCCAATTGCAATCTGTGAACTTGTGCTCTGAAGCCATGGAAGAAATTGAATTTTGGGAAAGTAGCTGGAGCCCCAGAGGGTACCATGTCACAGGGTCAGGATGCCTCAAGATGGAAAAATTACCTAAAAACTGAGTCCCTGCTCTGGTATGTATTATTCAGCTCTCTTATTCACTCAGACAAAGGTGGAGAGGTTGCCTAGAAATAAAAGGATTAGGTGGTTTTTACTTCCTAAGATGAAAGGTCCTGGCACTTCTAGTTCCTGAAGTAGTCAGTACCTAACTCCACACAGACAACTCTGAATCAGAGAAGTGACTACCATTAGACATGCAGTTCTAAAGCAGGCTTTGGGACACCTGGAGCCTAGTGTGCCACTTCCTCTTCTCATCAGGTCCCCTGTTCTGCATTCAGGATTCATTCCTATCTTCGACCCTGATCTCCAATCTGGTATCCGTCTAAAGTAAATATAAGTTATCGTAGACCACTACTAGGAAATTTGGGAAATTTAAGAGATAGGTTGTATACATATATCAAATCACCACAATGTACACTTTGAATATCTTACCATTTTTATGTCATTTATACCTCAATAAAACTGAAAAAAATTTCCCCAAATTAAAAAATGCATGTAGGACTCGATTTAGAATAAAAGACTTTTTGTGTCCTGTCTTTAAAAAAAAAATACTGGTATAATGATATGTGGCATGATAAAAAGGAGACTTGGGTTCTTGTTCCAGGTCTGTATGGAACTTCCATTCATGAGGTTAGTAGACCATTACTATTTTCTGGATGAATGTTCCTTGACCTACAGAGTGATGATAATACTCCTTTTCTTGCCTTTTCATAAGACAATTTTGAAAATATGGAAAAGAAATGCATACTCTGATAGCTTATCAGTACTGGGTCTTCAGCCAGCATTCAGTTTAGCTTTTGCTTTGTGAAGGGGAAGATAGGCATGGTCCCTGCCCTTCCAGAGAGTTCCCCCAAATGCATTTGTGCAGAATCTTAAAGGATTAGTAGTATTTTACAGGGAACATCTCAAAGGCACCAACTACAGGGTTTCTGGGTTAAAGCAGGTTATTCCTCCTGGAGTCTAGGATATTTGTGGGAGTAAGAATAAGAATAGAGAGAGGGAATGGTGTAGAAGCCAGTTACAGGAAGTAGCTTGGGTCAAATAAAAGAAGGTCCAGAAATTAGTTGGAAAGTTGTACTGTAGGCCAGTGCCTCCCAAACTTTCTCATATCATCATATAATATATATTCATATTCATTCATATACACTTTTCATTGTCAGGCTGCTTTCCTTAGTGTTGAAGTAATCAAAACCTTTCAGTAATTTGGGCACACTCTCATTGGTTCAAAGTGCTGCTAGGCAATAAGGAGCCTAGTTAACAGACCAGGAAAATTCCCTCTTCTTCCATCTCTCCAGAATCCCGGATTGTGATGGGATTTCAACTCTTTAGATTCATGCATTAGGACTCGATAGCTGTAGAAATAGAGTACATGAAAAATGGATCAGCCATCACTACCGATTTTACAAACCTTGAAAGATAAGCTTAGTAGTTGAAGGGTCTGGAAAGTGGGGAGGAGATGGATAGTGATTGCTAAGGGATATAGGATTTCTTTTTGGGGTGATGAAAATGTTCTGGAATTAGATAGTAGTGATAGTTGTACAACCTTGTGAATATACTAAAAAACATCATTGAACCATATACTTTAAAAGGATAAATTTTATGCCATGTGAATTATATCTCAATTTTTTGAAAAGGGTAATATGAGAATATTATGAGCAACTTTACCTGAGTAAACTTGATAACTTATATGCAGTTAACAAATTCTATGAAGGATGAAGCTGACACTGAGGAAAGTAAAAATCCAAATAGCCCTTGTATTTATTAAATTACTTAAATTCTAATTAAAAACCTCCCACAAAGAAAACTCCAAGCCTGATGACTTCTCTGGTAAATTCTGTCTAACATTTAAGGAAGAAATGATACCATGTTGTTTCTTTCCAAATTGATCTCTAGATTTAATGCAATCCCAGTAAAAATCCAGCACTTTGGAGGTTTGTTTTTTTGATAGAAATTGATAATCTGATTCTAAAATTTGTATGGAAATGCAAAGGAACTAGAATAGCCAAACAATTTTGAAAATGACTGAAATTGGAGGATTTACACATTACCTGATTTCCAGGTAATTTCCAGGTAATTTCCAGGTAAACTGCAGTAATGAAGACAGTATGATACTGGCATAAGCATATAGAGAGATAAATTGAACATAATAGAGAATCCAGAAATAGACCTACATATATTTAGTCATTGACTTGGAACAAAAAAGCCAAAGCAGTCTCAGAGAGAGAGGATATTTCTTTTCCGAGACACTGCTAGAACAGCTGAATATCCATTTGAAAACCATGGACCATGATCCTTATCTCACAGTCTGTACCAAGATGGATCATAGACATAAACATAAAACTAAAATTATAAAAATTCCAGGAGAAAACAAAGCAGAAAATCTTTTTGTCTTGGGATAGAAAGGAGTTTTTTAGAGAAGAAACATAAGACAGAAAAATGTCAGAGCTACTAAAAAAAACAATAAATTTGATTGCTCAAAATTAGAGACTTTTGCTCATTCAAAGACACCATTTAAAAAATGAAAAAGCAAGCCATAGCCTGGGAGAAATATTCTCAGTACAGATAACTGACAAAGGACTGTACCCAGAAATATATAAAGAACTCTTACTCCTCAGTAATAAAGCAAAACAAACAAACAAAAAACCTCAGTTTAAAAATGGGCAAAAGATTTGAACACACACATCACAAAAGAAGATCACGACCAATAAGCACATGGAAAATTGCTCAACATCATTAGTCATCAGGGCAATGCAAATTAAAAACATAGTGAGACACTACTGCACAGGCACTAGATTAGCTGTAATGGCTTAGTGTTTTGGAGAAGCTGAATTCTCATAAATTGCTGGTGGGAACACAAAAATTGACAACCACTTTGTAAAACAGTGTGACAGTTTCTTACAATATCAGGTATATGCTTACCATGTGATGCAGCCCGTTCATTTATAGGTATTTACCTAACAGAAATTAAAACATGTTGACAAAAAGACATGTGCATGAATTTTCATGGATGCTTTATTCATAATAGCCCCAAACTGGAAACAACTTAATTGTCCATCAATAGGTGAATGGATAAAGAAATTATGGTACCTTCATAAAATAGTATACTACCAGCAATTTAAAAACTACTGATGCTTACAGCAATATGGATGAATCATAAAACTTTATGTTGTATGTAAGAAGCCAGCCATGAAAGAATATATGCTATATTATTCCATTTCTATTATGTTCTTGAAAAGACAGATCTAATTTATAGTGATAGAAAGTAGATCAGTGGTTGCCTGTGGCCAGGGTGGGGAGTAGAAATTAACCTGGAAATGGCTCAAGGGACCCCTTTAGGGTGTTGGAACTATTCTGTCTTAATTGTGGTGGTAGTTATATGGTATGTACATTTGTCATACCTGAACTCTTAAAATGAGTGAATTTTAGGGGCGCCTGGATGGTTCAGTTGGTAGAGTGTCCGACTTCGGCTCAGGTCATGATCTCGCAGTTTGTGAGTTCGGGTCCCGCCTCAGGCTCTGTGCTGACAGCTCAGAGCTCAGAGCCTGGAGTCTGCTTCAGCTTCTGTGTCTCCCCCTCTCTCTGCCCCTCCCATGCTCATGCTCTGTCTGTCTCTGTCTTTCAATAATAAATAAATGTTAAAAAAATTTATAATAAAAAATAGGTGAATTTTGTTGTATATAAAATTTATTGTATATGCCACTATAATTTTGACTTTAAAAAAACCAGGGGGAAAGGGGCAGCTGGGTGGCTCAGTCAGTTAAGCATCTGACTCTCGGTTTCATCTCAGGTCATGATCTTGTGGTTTCATGGGTTCGAGCCCCACAGCAGGCTCTGCACTGATAATGTGGAGCCTGCTTGGGCTTCTCTCTGACTCTCCCCACCTCTGTCTGTCTGTCTGTCTCTCTCTCTCTCTCTCTCTCTCTCTCTGCCCCTTCCTTGTTCACGCTCTCTCTCAAAATAAATAAATTAAAAAAAAAAAAAAGAGGTTAGAGTGGGAGAGAGCCAAAGCATAAGAGACTCTTAAAAACTGAGAACAAACTGAGGGTTGATGGGGGGTGGGAGGGAGGGGAGGGTGGGTGATGGGTATTGAGGAGGGCACCTTTTGGGATGAGCACTGGGTGTTGTATGGAAATCAATTTGCAATAAATTTCATATATTGAAAAATAAATAAATAGAAAAAAAAAGAAAAAAAAGGGGGGGGAGGCATTAGCCCAGAGGTCATTCTTCTAACACTGTATAAAGACTTATAAATTAAAAGAAACCTTTTAAAAGAGATCATATAGAGCCCATGGAATTGTCTCTGTATAGGAATGTGTTTCAGATACACATACTTCATGCAGCTGGATTAATGTAAATTAGAGCTCCCAGGAGGCAGGTGGGGCATTTATTTTGATCACCTGAACTAATCTTCGGAATTAGGTTGTTTCTCCTTCCATCCTTTGAATTACTTTCCTGCATTTATATTGAGTGGTATGATTAGGGAAGAGAAGCCAGGCTCTGGAAGAGCCCCATGCCCAGTTCATCCTGTACTTTAGAAGTATCTCTTCAGAATATTTGCTCATGACCAGCAAATTCCAGAAAGCACTGGATTTTGTGCTTTTGCTCACGTATATCTACAATCTGAGCACCTTAGGGAGATTCAGTCTGGTACGGTGGAATAAGAAGCCCTGCCTGACATTACCAACCCTTTGTGTTTTCCTGTGGCTTAAAATGTCAGTAATTGAAAGGAAGCTGCAGATCCACAGATAGAACATTCACACTTTATAAATGAGGACTCTGTGGACCAGAGCAGTAGTGTTCTCCCCAACCTGGGTTCACATGCCCAGTTAAATGACCAGAGAGAGAGCTAAAAGTACACCCCAGATCTCCATGACCCAGTTATTCTTTCAGTGCAGCTCACTAAATGGTAACCACATTTCATTAACCACCATTAACCATGCATTTCAGTGTTTCTCTGAATGGGATTCTTGGACATTCTATTGTGGAGATACTTGGGGTTTGTGTCCGGGACCCCACTCAAGACTAACTGAGTTTGAATCTCTATCGGGCCTGGTACCTGGGGATATCTGCATTTGAACATGTGTCTCCGAAATTCAGATACACACTGAGGTTTTGAGTACCTCTGTTGAAGCAAGCAAGTCACACAATCAGGTATGTGTTTAAGAAAGTATGAAACCAGGTCTGTAGGGAAGCCAAAGCCCAGGAGCCTTCTCTTCTCCCATTACTTGAAGTGGGGGAGCCTGATGAGAGACGCCTTTGTCCTAGAGGAAGGGGAACAGTGTAGCTATATTGATGGGCATGATTTGTCTATCCTTCCTCCAACGTTGCCCTGGCTTTTTGTTTTTTGTTTTTGGTAACCTTTGCTTAATTCGGGGCTTTAAATACAACTTAGAGCATTCAAGGACATGAGAAAGAGGTTCCTCAATGGAATGACCTTTGTTTCTCCAAAACACAAAGGGCTGGCAACAGCTCATTTGTTGTTTTGTCAATGGAAGAGGTAATTCCACTAATGGTTTCCATGAGTCCCCTGCAGAAAGATTGACCTGGTCTTTGGGAAATCAATCTCATACAATTTAGTCAATGTAATCACTCATACAAGGCTCTCTGGTTTCCCAGATGTGACACTCTCTCTCACACACATGTCCAATTCATTTTACTCCTTTGTTTTTGATGCATTTGAGGCAAAGAATGCCCAAAATGCACTGTGATAGGCTTGTCAGAGAGATGTGGCTGTGGTTCTCACCCTAAGCCATGATATAGCCCAACTACTTGCTCAGGTAGGAAATCTTAGGAGTCTGCCTTTATACTTCCTTCTCCCATATCTCCCATATTCGGTCTGTTGCCAAGATTAGGCATTTCAGCCTCTGAAGTATATCTTGGATCTATATGTCCTTTGCCACTGTCCTGGTCCAGATCACCATTATTTCTTGAGAAGGTGTGTATTTGGCCTCCCTGCTCATGCTCTTTGCCCTCTACACTGCATTTGCCACAAACTAAGAAATGTAAATATGAAAATAAAGTGTAAAACCGTTCAGTGGTCTCATGTTTGTTTAAGACTACCATATAGATTAAATTGTGAAAGTTCCCTTCTTAGAAAAATTTATTTATTTTGAATGAGAGAGAGACAGAATGCATGAGCAGGGGAGGGAAAGAGAGAGAAGGAGAGCAAGAATCCCAAGCAGGCTCCACACTGTTAGCACAGATCCTAACATGGGGCTCCAACCCACAAACCGTGAGATCATGACCCAAGCCAAAGTCAAGAGCTGGACCCTTACCTGACTAAGCTACCCATGCACCCCAAAATGTGAAAGTTCCCTTATTTCTCTTATATACTCCACTCTCCTCCACAGAGAACCACTGGTACCAGTTTGGAATACTTTTCTAAGTGTTTGTAAAACACAGGAGTGTGTGTGTGTGTGTGTGTGTGTGTACATATATGTATACTGTACATACACATATATATGTGGTGATGTGTATACATACGAGTTCATAAATAGGATCATACTACATTGTTCTCAAGTTTGTTTCTTCAATTGCTGATATGTCAATTTATTTAATTATATCCCTGTTAAGGGATCTTCTATTTAAGATAAAATCTAAACTTCATTAAATGACCTACAAGGCACCATCATCATCTATTGCTGCCTTTCCCTCCTCCTACTCTCTGCTCTGCTCATTATGCTCCAGCCATGACCTCCTGTCAGGTCCTCCCTTGAGCCAAGCTTTATTTCCTCTCAGGACCTTTGCAGATGCTTTCTTCTATGCCCAGGCAGGCTCCTCACCTGAGTACATGACAGTGGTTCCCACAGGGTGGCCTGGGTCCTTGAAAACATGAACACATACTCACACCAAGTATTTACCCCCTGAATTTACAAGTATCCATACTTTTTAAAAAATGTAGACAATTGAATTAATAAAATAATTCAGTTAATGAATTCATAGTAGTTTTTATCTATTAGCTAATAAATACTATAAAACCATTATTGCTCTATGGGGGAATTCTCAAATTCTAAATTTTACATTAACATTTGGTATCAAGAATGATTGACCTGTACACTCAAAAACTAATATAACCTTGAATGTCAACCACAACTTAAAAAAAAAAAAGAAGTGATTGGTATACAGAAAAAACATAAAACTCTGCACGTGAAGCCCTTAAAATAATCCCAGACCACTTTTCCAGTAATTTCCTTTTCACAGTTTTTCATCCTCCTTCCTTCAACTTTACCAACCTTAGCTTTATTATTATTTGAACGCCCCAACGTTTTCCATCTGTAGTCATTCCTCCTAATCACAGATTTCAGATTCTGCATTTGCAAATTCACCTACCTGCTAAAATTGATTTGTAACCCCCAAAGCAAAACTCACAGTGCTTTCTTTCATGATCAGGCACAGATGTGCCTGTGTGCAGAGCACTGGAAACTTTCAGTGCCCCACACACACATTCCCCAGCGGAGGTGACAGAGCAGTGCTCTGCCTTCTTGCTTCAGCTCTCATGCTCTTCCCTCCATCTGTTTAATGCCATGCTTTTCACTGGTGGTTTTGCTGTTTAAAAAGGGCCCCAAGCATAGTGTTCTGAAGCTCAGGAAAATTGTGCTGTGCCTTATGGAGAAAACACGTGTATTTACAACCTTCATTCAGACTTGAGTTACGGTGCTGTTGGCTGAATTCAGTTAATTCAGCCTGAATTCAGAACTGAATTCAGTCAATTCAGTTAATTGTTAATGAATCAACAATATATATTAAATGAGGAGTCTTTAAACACAAACATGAGATAAGATTATATCGGTTGACAAAAATATTGTGACCATGGGCTTGCAGGAAACTAACCCTGTTTTTCTCCTAGGAAAAATGAATATGCGTTCAATAATTTAGTGTTCATGGTGACTTTATAGGTCATAACTACTGTGAATAACAAGAGTTAACTGCATGCATATTATTGTCTTTTCCTGAAAAAGCCTTTTTCCCCTCCAGCCTTGTTTCTGCAACTGCAAAACTCCACTTATCCTCCAAGACCCAACCACAATGTTGCTTGTGCTCTTCAGCTTTCCCTGACTCCTCCCAGGTAGAGTGGTTCTCTGCTTGCAACCATTAGCAGAGTCCTGAGCTCAGAGTACTGAGCTACCTGGGTACTATCTTGAAGGACCTGGCAGTGATCTGTTGGATAAATGTTGATTGAATGATTGAAAGGAGGAAGGCAACTAAAACGGAATAGAAAAGAAATTGAAAGCAAAAGAAGCTGAAAATTGATTGAATCATGAATATGATAAGAGCATGTGGGAAGGACCCCTGAGTTACCCTTGTGGTAACAAACTGCTCTGGGTCTCAGTACTGGACACACGCTTAAGACCTGTGTTGACCAGATATTGACCTAAATTCCTTTAAATGAGAAAAGTCACCTAAGCCTACAAGGGGGAAACCTGGGCTCGGGATCAGCTTGATTTAGGACTTACATTTCATCAAGATCCATCTTTCTAACTTGACACTCATCAGGTTAGCTGTTCTCAGACTCCAAATGGCTGTCCCTACAACCTCAGGCTCATATCATCACAACTTTCTGTCCAGTGATAGAAGCCACTTTGAGTCAAAGACAGACTGGAGGCCTGGAGTTGAATCTTAATGACTGTTAAGACTGGCTTCGATCATGTGCCCATCAGTGAATCAAGGATCCCATGATCTCCCCCCTGAAGCCTAGGGTTGGAGTCGGTTTCACATAAAAGTGATCTTTCATATTTATGATGTCTGTGTGCCATCTCTCCCAGGATAGAGGTTGTTAGAATCCTGGAAGTGTTACATTAGCAGGTCATCTGACAAAAAGGTTTTGTTTGTTTTTTTCCAAAGAGGGACAAATAGATATTCTTTTTTTTTTTTTTCATATACCTTTACCTTTCATTGAAGAGTTATAAAGTACATACCATGTACCAAGTACTTTGCTAAATGCTGGAGATACAAAAGTTCCCTGACCTCAGAATGTAACAGTCTTGTGATAAGATAAGGTTGATTCCATTCCCCAGGAACAAATAAGGTTCATTGGAGTCAGAGAGAAACTTCATTACTCAGATGGATGAGTCTGGAGCATGTAATTACGCTTCCCTTTCCTGGGGGATTTGGATTTGAGGAGTGGAAATAATTATGGACTAAGAGCTGGGACCTGGATTCTAATCCCTCTATTGCTGTCACCAACTTTGAACTTCACCTTTCACAGATTCTCTGGCCAGTGTCTCAGTATAGTCAGCAATTTATCTGTATTAGCTTCTCAAGTTCTTTCTGGACCCTAGCCCTGACCCACCACAAGATGTAGGGCAGATCTCTGCCAATTGTTTAAGCTCAATGAAACTCATTTTTCTCATCTGTGAAAAGGGGATCATATTTGCCTTACAGCATTGATTTGGATTAAATGTGATAATGGATAGAAAGCACATGATATATAGGAAGAGCTCAGCAAGTGCCATTTTTCCCCCCTCAGGAAAGTCATAGTCATTTTCCTCATATAGTAAAGTCACTATGGTCTAGAGTAGTTGAAGGATTCTTAGAGGAAGAATAGCAAGAAGCCCTTCCTCACTCAAGAAGTGTTCCTCCAGAAATTTGTGACCATTACATGATCCACTGGACTCTTATTGTTTGTTCTTAACTGTTATGGGACAAAAGATTGGCCTGGTGTACTTCATGCTGCAGTGTATAGAGACGTGGTTGTGCCTCACATACTCACAAGTCAAATCAAATTCTTCTATGTCTTTGTGATTGTTTGAACTGGAAGTTTCACTAAAAGAAAGGTGAATGAGTGTGTGTGTGTGTGTATGCAATTGTGATGTTGGTGAAATTTTTTTTTTTTACATATAAAGCAAAGAACTTTTTGAAGATGAAAATATGTTTTTAGTATCCCTAATAAGTTCAGTCAGTTGATACCATCCAGGAACCTCAGATTCTGAGGTTATATTATAACTAACTATAATCCTCACTTGACAGGACTCTCCTGGTTTATTAGTACTTTTGGGCTTCACTCTCATCAGAAAGAGGGAAGTTCAAAGGACACACCCATTTCTAGGAGTTACACAAAACCCTCTTCCAAGAAGTGTCTTGACCTTTCTACAATTTTAACCACAAGGCATGTGAGATTTGGTATCTAGAAAGATGATATGAAGCTCAAGAAGTCCTTAGTCATCAAAGAAAAGTTCTGTTATCTTCAGTTGATACCTAAGGCAAGGCAGAAAATTCTGGGGTTTTGGAAACGTTTTCAGCTGTTAAGGCTGAAAATACAAAGGGGTTCTAGTTAACAGTTGGTTATTTAAAAGCACACATCCCTGTGTTTTGAGAATCTAATCTGATTGAATGAGGTGTTACAATATTAGATTTTCTTGGTTACTAATACATAAGACTCTCAAAATTGGAAGAGACCTTAATCCCTTGTCTGTCTATTGATCCACTGATTGAGGCCCCTTTCAGTCCCCCTTCTCACCCTTAGCCTAAGCCAGGGGTCGGCAAAAATATCTTGCCCAATACAACTTTTTCTACCTAGTTTTATTGGAATACAGCCATTCTTGTTTGCTTACAAATTGTCTGTGGCTTCTTCCCTGCCATTATGGATTTGAATAGTTGTGACAGACTATATGGCCTGCAAAGCATGAAAGAATTACTCTTTGCCCTTTACAGAACAAGTTTGCTGACCCCTGGCCTAGGCTGTCTTGTCTTCAGTATCCCCAATGCTGAGTAGTTCCCCAGTTTCCAAGGGCCCTGCTTTGGACCACTCTTTCAGAAAATTCTTACTTACACTGAGCAAAAATCTGCTTTTCTGTAGTACATGCCTGTTGGCAGTAGTTCAACTTTAGAATGTGGGATCACCCAAAATAAATCAAATTGCTCTTCCACATGTCAGCCTGTTATATCTTAGAACATTATAATCATGACTCCAGGCAGAAGCTCACTGAATCCTAGTACTATAGGATTTCGAGTCCCATCACCACAGCCAGACCTGAACATAACATCCTATGCACTGTGGCCAGTGTAGAGCTAATTTGCCCCCCCCCCCCCCCACCACCTAAGGGTTCTAGGTGCCAAGAGCAACAGGAGGAAGTCATGGCCTCATTCTACACGCTACCTTGGAATCTAACGTAAAGAACAGAGACAGATTCATATGGGACATGCACTCCTCTCAACACTGGGAGTGATGCAATTTCCAGGTCATGTGTACTCACATGTGGTCTAAACGGTTGTGAAATGGTTTTGGTTTTTTTGACTGGATTTGGGTACAAAAGGAAAACAGTCACTTCTGTTTCATCAGAGAAGATGGTGGTGTTCTCTTAATCACAGACACAAATGGAAGGTTCTAACTTTCCTGAGAGTAGGCCCCTATACCCTATACTCTTTTAAGCCCCATTGTTGAATAAAGTGACTTGCATTGCCTTTCCCTTTCTGACTCCTTGTCGTTTTCTTTCAGGATGGCAGATTACTGCAACAGCTTTCTAAATAGTTTTTTCTGCCTCTCATTTTTCCTTTCTGTGGCTTGTCTTCATCATTGTGCCAGATAACAGCACAGCAACAGTTACTTCTCTGCTGATCTATACTCTTCAGTGGCTCCCCATTACCAATAAAAGAAAGAATTTCTTAGCGTGGTGTTAAAGGCTTTCCAGGACCCCTGAGCTCTTCTTTTTCTCCTTTTCTACACTTTTAAAAGAGACCATTCCATATGTTCTGAACTTGTCTTACCTTTTCCCATACCCAGACCTTGGTCATACTGTGTCCTGTAGAAGAAATGTCCATTTCTCCTTCCTTCCCCAAACTATTACACCCTATCTTCTTCATTGTTCATATTCATTCATATTTCTCTTTCTCCCTTTCTCTCTCCATGCCCCAACCAAATTTTATTACCTACTTCAGGGGTCTAATAATATATTATATATTTCTTTATGGTACTTCTAAAAATTTGCCCTTTTTTAAAAAATTAAGTAGACCCCACCCCCAACATGGGGCTTGAACTCACAACCCTGAGGTCAAGTGTCAGATGATCTACCGACTGAGCCAGGCAGGTACCCCAACATTTGCTTTTCATTGTAGGGACATGTGTTCATCTCTTTTGTTCCTGCAACATTGTAAACTCTTAAGTTACTTGAAAGTAATTAATCTTACCTCTTTTCTATATCCCTCAAACATTTAGCAGAATTTGTGCTTGTTTTACTGAATGCTACAAAGGAGCTTGTTGATTTGGTATGAGCAGTGAAGTAGCAGGAAGAACTGAATAGAAGTAGTTAATTTTGAACCTGAGAAACTGAAGAAGAGTCATAGCTTTAACCAAAAGAGACAGAATTCAGAGCGGTTGCTGATGTGTGATGCAGGGCAAGAAGGAAGAAAAGATAATGCCTTTTTTTTTTTAAGTTTGTTTATTTATTTTGAGAGAGAGAGTGTGTGTGAGCATTGGAGGGACAGAGAGAGAGGGAGAGAGAGAATCCCAAACAGACTCTATGCTGTTAGCACACTGAGCTTGATGTGGGCTTCAAATTCAGGAACCATGAGATCATGACCTGAGCCAAAACCAAGAATCAGACTCTTAACCGACTGAGCCACCCAGGTGCTCCGATAATGTCTTCTTAATGGTGATTGAGAAGAAAGAACATGGAGTGGAAAATCTGGGGATCTTCTGTAATGATAACTCTTCTGCCAATTTCATGATCTCACGAATCTCCTTGGACTGCTTTTAATTCGAGAACTATGTACTTGGCACCTGTCATGCCGAGGTTGGTTCTGGGTGCGTTTACGTTTTTTAATTTTACTTATTACTGTATGCAATATTATTAGTTTTGTATTTTTCCCCTTTTATATGCCTGGTTATTGAGGCTTAGGAAACTTAAAAAAATTTGTCCACGTTTATAGAGCAAGAACAAGGACTGTAATTCGAGTCTTTTCACTCTGAGCTCAGGCTTTTCTCATCCCACTCTATAGCATCTCAGTCCTGCTCTCCTTAGTTCTGTGCATTTGTGCCCCTTGCTTTGAGTTTGTGTTGCTCTGAATTAATAGGTTTTTTTCTGCCTGGCTGGGTTGTACCAGGAATTAGGAAGAAAGAGATACCCTTTTAACTCTTCATATTGTCTATTTGACATTTTTAAGTGGCTTAATACAGCTTATTATTGAAAACAAGAAAAAAACTCATGGTGAGATGTTTAAGCATATAAGTATGTACACTTATGTTTTAATGAAATTTAGCTAGTTCACTTAGTTCAATGAATAAGAGCACTCATGCACTGCAGGAAGGCCCTGTGTGAGGTTCTGTGAAAGGGGAAGACTCTCTGTTCTGAAAAAGCTCTAGATGTTGGAACCTTGAATGAAGGATGATCAAAAATGGTGACATTAGAGGACGGCATTCAAATATAAGAAAAACTTTGGACAATTTAGACAGGGAAGATTGGGACGCTTTTCAGACAGGGAAATTGAGCATGTGAAGGTAGAAAAGTATATTTAGGAAACAGTGAGAAATCAACTTGGTTTGAGTAGTAACAGTGTGTGTATATATATGTATGTATGTATATATCACATTATAAATAAAGGAGTATAAATGAGATGGGAATGCAGGTTTGAGCTGAATCGTAAAGGCCCTAAAACTGAGCCCCAGGACTCGAGCCCATCAGCAGATGGAATGGATAAACAAAATGTGACATCTACACATAATGGAATATTATTCAGCCTTAAAAGGGAATGAGATTTTGACACATGCTACAACATGGATTAACATTGCAGACCTCATGCTAAGTGAAATAAGCCAGTCACAAGAGGGCAAATATTGTATGATTCCACATATACGAGTAGTCCATTTCACAGAGACAGAAAGTATAATGGTGGTTTTTAGGGACAGGGTATAGTGGAGAATTGGGAATTAGTGTTTAACAGACATAGAATTTCAGTTGGGGAAGATGAAAAAGGTGTTTATGGCTCTACAACAATGTGAATATACTTAATGCCACAGAAATAACTGTACAATTAAGTAGTTAAAATAGTAAATTTTATGTTCAGTGTATTTTACCACATTGAAAATAAATTTAAATTTTTTTAATTAAAAAAAAATCCTAAACCATAGAATTTGAACTTTGCTATGCAATTGACAGGGAACCATTAAAATTTTGGATAGTGGGAGGAGTAACGTGATCAGAGTTTTGCTCTGATTAAACTGGAAGATTAGGGGCACCTGGATGGTTCAGTCAGTTAAGTGTCCAACTTTGGCACAGGTCATCATCTCATGGTTCATGAGTTCGAGCCCCACATCAGACTCTGCTGTCAGCACAGAGCCCACTTTGGATCCTGTCCCCCTTTCTCTGCCCTTTCCCTGTCATGCCCCCTATCCCCTTCTCAAAAATAAGTATTTATAAAAACTAGAAGATTAAACTGGATGCATTTTATAAGTATTTAATTAGGAAACTAGCATGGCAGTCCACGTGTACATAATAAGCACTTGAAATAGAGCAGAAACGCAAGCATGATATGGGCATTTCTTTTTTTTTTTAACGTTTTTATTTATTTTTGAGAGAGAGTGCAAGCGGGGAGGGGCAGGGGGAAGGGGACACAGAATCTGAAGCAGGCTCTAGGCTCTGAGCTGTCAGCACAGAGCCAGATGCGAGGATCGAACCCATGAACCGTGAGATCATGACCTGAGCTGAAGTCGGACGCTTAACCAATGGAGCCACCCAGGCTGGGCATTTCTGAAAAGTGTTGCAATGAACATACTTGTGCGTGTATTTTGGTGGATATATGTACATAATTATTTAGGGCATGTATCTAGGAGTAGAATTGTGAGGTCCTGGGGTATATGTTCAGCTTTTGTAGATACTGCCATAGTTTCCCAAGATGGTTATACCAATTTACACTCTTACTAATATGGTATGGAAAGTTTCAGTTTCTCCATATTCTTCCCCATGCTTATTACTATCAGTCTTTGTTGTTATAACCATTCTGGTGGTTGTGTAGTGGTATTAATTTGCATTTTGCAATGACTAATGAAATCAAGATTTTCTTTTATGCTTATAGCCTTTTGGATGGATGTCTTTTGTGTAGTGCCTATTCAGATCTTTTGCCCATTTTTCTATTAAGTGGTCTTTCTCCTGCTAATATGTGGAGTTGGATTTTTTTTAAATATATTCTGAATATGAGTCTTCATGGATATATGTATTGTAAATATCTCCTCTTACTCACTTGGTTTTTCATCCTCTTGATGGTGACCAGACACTAAGTGTAATGTACTAACATTGATCACTTTTTCTCTTGTATTATTAGCAACTTTTGAGTATTCCACAAATTTGTGTAGCCCGAAGCCATGAAGGCATTTTCCTCTAAATGCTTTATAATGTTGTATCTTTCACGTTTGGATTTATAATGATCTGAAATTAATTTTCATATATAGCATAAAAAAGGATTAAGAATCTTTTGGGGCATCTGAATCGTTCAGTCAGTTAACCACCCAACTCTTGATTTCAGCTCAGGTCATAATCTCACAGTTTGTGAGTTCAAGCCCCATGCCAGGCTCAGCATTGACAGGAGTCTGCTTGGTCTCCCTCTGCCCATCCCCTGCTTGTGCACTCTCTCTCTCTCTTTCTCTCTCAAAAATAAACAACCATTTAAGAATAAAAAGAATCTTTCTTCATACTTACCAAATGACCTATCACCGTTTATTGAAAAGACAGTTCTTTTCTTTATAGCACTGCAGTATCAACTTTTTCACAAATCTAGTGATGAAGTATGTATGGGTCTGTTTCTGGAACCTTCTGTTCCAATGGCCTATTTGTCTATCTTTTAGGCTTGAGCTGCTTTTAGTCTTCTAAATAGACAAGGCTTTCCTCCCAGTGGTTACCCTTGGTTATACCCACCTAGCCCTAGAAATGGAAAGTAGAATGTATTAGTTATTTATTACAGCATAACAAAAGGTTTAAAACTTACTGGCTTAAAACAACAATAAATATTATTATTTCTTAGGTTTTCTGTGAGTCGAGAACTCAGGAGCACTTTAGATTGGTGGATTTGGCTCAGGGTCTCTCATTAAATTACAGTTAAAAAGTTGCCTACTCCTGCAGGCATCTGAAGGCTTGGCTGGGGCTGAAGTATCTGCTTCTAAGAATAGCTCATTTACATGGCTGGCAGGAGGCCTTACTTAGTTCCTCACCATGTGCACTCCTCGGTACTGCTTGAGTATCCTCACAACATGGCAGCTTATCCAAAGGCAAACAGGAAAGAAGCTATAGCATCTTTAATTACTTAGCCTTCAAAGCTGCACGGTCATTTATGCAATATGCTGTTGGTCATCCTTATTCAGTATGGGAGGGGACTACATAAGGCTATACTGGAAAATAAGACTCATTGAGGGCTATCGTGGAGACTACTACACAGAAAAAGAGAAGAAGCTTGTTGGCATCTTAAGTTTATTGTTTCTCTGGGAACTTTTATTCCCTAAGGCCTAGAATCATACCTTGCCTGGACAGCCTACAATCCCTAGAGCTGGCATGTAGTTTGAAAGGTTTGGAAATCCTGGTGAGTCTTGGTATTTTGTGCCCTCCTGCTCAGAAGTCTGAACTCTGAAGTTTATTCATATTTTCACAGTATGAATCCCTAAGATCCCATCCCTAACCCTGACTGGAAAAGATTGAGGACAGCTGGATCTGGTCATAGTCGGTAGCCAGCTGTTAACCTTTCTCTCCATGATCTTTATTTTTCTTCTCTGAGAAATAGTCCTTTCCTCCTTATGGTTTTCTTCAAATACATTTCCCATCTGTGAACATTCCAATTCTCTTGTGGACCAGTTTCCTTTTAATTAACTTTATTTTGAGATAATTTTAGTTTCATATGTAGTGGTAAAAGTAATACAGAGACCCCACATACCCTCTACTAGTTTCCTCACAATGGTAACATCTTCTGAAACTGTACTACAACATCACAAGAATGTTGATATTGATACAGTCAAGATCTAGAACATTCCCATCACCGCAGGAATCTTTCATACTGTCCTTTTATAGCCATACTCACATCTGTCCTACTCCAAGCGCCTCCTTTAAACCACTGACAACCACTAATCTTCTGTCCGTTTCAAGAATGGTACATAAGTGGAATTGGGCAGTATGTAGCCTTTTGGGATTGGCTTTGTTGATGCTGCCTAACTCTGTGGAGATTCACTCAAGACTTTGCATGTGTCAATACTTTTTTTTTTTTTTTTTTATTGCTGAGTAGTATCCTATGGCATCACAGTTTATTTAACCATTTACCTATTGAAGGACATTTAGATTGTTCCAGTTTGGAGCTATTATAAACAAAATTTATATAAACATTCATGAAAAATTTTTGTATGAATGTAAATCTTTATTTCTCTGGGATAACTACCCAGCAGAGCAGAGCAGTTGCTGTGGTGTATAGGAGTTGCATGTTTAGTTTTTTTTTTTAATGACCAAACTCTTTTCCAGGGTGGCTATATCATTTTAGATTCTTTCTTTTTTTATAAATAAACGTTGAAAAAAAAAATTTTAAAAAAAGGGGCGCCTGGGTGGCGCAGTCGGTTAAGCGTCCGACTTCAGCCAGGTCACGATCTCTCGGTCCGTGAGTTCGAGCCCCGCGTCAGGCTCTGGGCTGATGGCTCAGAGCCTGGAGCCTGTTTCCGATTCTGTGTCTCCCTCTCTCTCTGCCCCTCCCCCGTCCATGCTCTGTCTCTCTCTGTCCCAAAAATAAATAAACGTTGAAAAAAAAAAATTTAGATTCTTTCTTTTTTTTTTTTTTTTTAGTTTATTTATTTAAGAGTGGGAGAGAGGGAGAAGGAAAGAGAGAATCTCAAGCAGGCTCCATGCTTTCAGCACAGAGACTGACAAGGGGCTCAATCCCACAAACCTGCAAGATCATAACCTGAGCCAAAATCAAGAGTCAGACACTCAACCAACAAAGCCACCCAGGCACCCTGATCATTTTAGACTCTTACCAGCAATATTGAGTGACCCGTTTTCTCTGCCTCATTGCCAGCATTTCGTGTTGTTGTTATTTTAGCAATTCTGATAGATCTGTGATATCTCATTGTATTTTAATTTCTGTTTCCAGAACAGCTAAAGATATTGAGCATCTTTACATATATACAGATTTACCATCTGTATATTCTCTTCAGTGAAGTGTCTTCCATGTCTTTTGCCCTTGTCCTAATTCCCTTTTATGACTATTGAGTGTGATAGTTTTCTATATGTTACCAGATATTATTCTTTGTTGAATATGTGGTTTGCAAGTATTTTCTCCCACTCAAAAGCTTCTCTTTTTATCTTTTTTAAAATTTTTATTATTTAAGTATATTTGATATGCAGTGTTACTAGTTTGAGGTGCACAACATAGTGGTTTGACATTTCTATACATTATGCAGTGTTCACCATGATAGTGTAGTTACCATCTGTCATCATACAACACTGTTACGGTATTATTCCCTATGCTATACTTTTCATCTCCATGACTTATTTATGACAGAAAGTCTATACCTCTGTGTCCACTTCAACTATTTCACACATTCCCCCCACCTCCACCCCTGTGGCTACTACCAGTTTGTTCTCTACATTTATGAGCCTGTTTCTGGTTTGTTGCTGTTGTTTGTTTGCTTGTTTTGATTTCGAGATTCCACAGGTAAGTAAAATCACATGGTATTTGTCTTTCTCTGACTTAATTCATTTAGCATAATACCCTCTACGTACATACGCATTGTTTCAAATGCAAGATCTCTTTTAATGGGCAAGTAACATTCCTCTGTGTGTGTGTGTATGTGTGTGTACACATCTTCTTTATTCATTCATCTATGGATGGACACTTGGATTGTTTCCATATCTTGGCTGTTGTAAATAATGCTGAAATGAATATAGAGATGCATGTATCTTTTTGATTTAGTGTTTTCAGGGTTTTTGATGGGGGGAATGGTAAATATCTAGAAGTAGAATTACTGGATCATATGATAGTTCTATTTTTAATTTTTCGAGGAAGCACCATACTGTTTTCCACAGTGATTTCACCAGTTTAAATTTTCATCAGCAACACAAGGGTTCCCTTTTCTCCACATCCTTGCCTACACTTACTATATTTCTTGTCTTTTGGATAATAACCATTCTAACTGGTGTGAAGTGATATCTCATTGTGGTTTTATTTTCATTTCCCTGACGATTACTAATGTTGAGCATCTTTTCATTTTTGTCTGTGTTAACTATCTGTATGTCTTCTTTAGGGAAATGTCTATTCAGATCCTCTGCCCATATTTTAATCAAATATTTTTTTCTTTTGGTTTTTGAGTTGCATAAGTTCTTTATTTTTTTTATATTAACCCTTTGTCAGATAAATCATTGGCAAATATCTTTTCCCACCCAGTAGGTTGGTTTGTTTTGTTTTGTTTTGTTGATGGTTTCCTTCACTATGCAAAAGCTTTTTATTTTGGTGTAGTCCCACTTGTTGTTTTTGGTTTTGTTTCTTTTGCCTGAAGAGAAATATTCATAAATATATTGCTAAGGCTGCTGTCCAAGAGACTACTGCCTGTGTTTTCATTTAGGAATTTTATGGTTCCACATCTCACGTTTAGATCTTGAATCCATTTTGAGTTTGTTTTTATAAGAAATTTCTTTCTTTTGCATAAAGTTGTCTAGTTTTCCCAGCACCATTTACTGAAGAGACTGTCTTTTCTCCATTCTATATTCTTGCCTCCTTTGTCATAGATGAATTGATTGTGTAAGCATGAGGTTTTTTTCTGGGCTCTTCATCCTATTTGATTGATTTGTGTATTTATTTTTGTGCCAGTATCATACTGTTTTGATTACTATAGCTTTGTATTATATCTTGAAATCTGGGATGTGATACCTCCAGCTTTGTTCTTTCTCAAGATTGTTTTGGCTGGGGCTGCTGGGTGGCTCAGTCGGTTAAGCATCTGACTCTCAGCTCAGGTCATCATCTCACAGTTCATGGGCTCAGGACCCATGTTGAGCCCCGTTGTCAGGCTCTGCACTGACAGCATGGAGCCTGCTTCGGATTTTCTCTCTCTCCCTCTATCTCTCTGCCGCTCCCCTGCTTGCTCGCTTGCTCTCTCTCTCTCTCAAAATAAATAAACATGTTTTTAAAAAAGATTGCTTTGGCTATTCAGGTTCTTTTGTGGCACTATCCAACTTTTAGTATTATTTGTTCTAGTTTTTTAAAAATCCTTTTGGTATTTTTATAGGGATTATAGTAGTGTGGACATTTTTTTTTAATATTTTTTTTTAACGTTTATTTATTTTTGGGACAGAGAGAGACAGAGCATGAACGGGGGAGGGGCAGAGAGAGAGGGAGACACAGAATCGGAAACAGGCTCCAGGCTCTGAGCCATCAGCCCAGAACCCGACGCAGGGCTCGAACTCACGGACCGCGAGATCGTGACCTGGCTGAAGTCGGACGCTTAACCGACTGCGCCACCCAGGCGCCCCATGGACATTTTAACAATAATAATCTGTCTAATTCGTGAGCATGGTATATCTTTCCATTTGCTTATATCATCTTCTGTTTCTTTCATTAATTTCTAATAGTTTTCAGAGTATAGGTCTTTTGCTTCCTTGGTTAAATTTATTCCTAGGTATTCTTTTTGGTGCAATTGTAAATGAGGTTATTTCTTAATTTATCTTTCTGCTACCTCATTATTAGTGTATAGAAACACTAATACACAAAACATTTCTGTATATTTTGTATCCTGAAACTTTACTGAATTCATTTATCAGTTCTACTAATATTTTGGTAAAATCTTTAGGATTTATTATGTATAGTGTCATGTCATTAACAAACAGTGAAAGTTTTATTTCTTCCTTACCACTTTGGATGCCTTTTGTTTCTCATCTGATTGGTGCCAGCTAGGACTTCCAGTACTATAGTGAACAGAAGTGAGTGGGGTTCCATGGTGTAATGGTTAGCACTCTGGACTCTGAACAAAAATGGCAAGGTGGACATTCATTTTTGCTGATCTTACAGGAAAAGTATTCAGTTTTTCACCATTGAATATGATGTTAGCTGTGAGTTTTTCAAATATGGCTTTGTGGAGGTGTGTTCCCTCAAAACCAACTTTGTTGAGAGTTTTTATCCTTCATTTTGTCAATGTGATGTATCACATTGGTTGATTTGTGGATATTTAACCATTCCTACATCCCCAGAATAAATCCCACTCGATTGTTGCGAATGATATTTTTAGTGCATTGTTGAATTGGGTGTGCTGATATTTTGTTGAAGATTTTGGCATTTATGTTCATCAGAGATACTTGCCTAGAGTTTTGTTTAGTAGCCACTTTTTCTGGTTTTGGTATCAGAGTAATGCTGGCCTCATAGAATGAATTTGGAAGCTTTCTTTCCTTTTTCTATTTTGTGAAATAGTTTGAGACAAATAGTTATTTACTCTTCTTTAATGTTTGGTAGAATTAACTTGTGAAGCCATTTTGGCCTGGACTTCTGTTTGTTGGAAGGTTTTTTGTTTTTGCTTTTGTTTTTGTTTTTAATTACCAATTCAATTTTTTTTTTTACTAGTAATCAGTCTGTGTTGATTTTCTGTTCATTCTTGATTCAGTTTTGGAAGATTGTGTGTTTCCAGGAATTCATTCCATTTCTGCTAGGTTGTACAGTTTGTTGGCATATAATTTTTTGTAGTAGTCCCTTACAATCTTTTGTATTTCTGTGGTGCTGGTTGTTACTTCTCCTTTTTCATTTCTAGTTTTATTTATTTGAGTTCTCTCTTTTTTTTTTTCTTGATGGGTCTGACTAAAAGTTTATCAATTTTATTTGTCTTTTCAAAGAACTACCTCTTGGTTTTGTTGATATTTCCTCTGTTTTTTTAGTCCCACTTCATTTATCTCTGCTGTGATCTTTATTATTTCCTGCAATTTACTAACCTCGGGCTTTGTTCATTTTCTAGTTCCTTTAAATGTAAGGTTAAATGGTTTGAGGTGTTTTGTTTTTTTTTTATTTGTTTCTTGAGGTAGACCTGTATTGCTATAAATTTCCCTCTTAGAACTGCTTTCACTGCATCCCAAAGATCTTAGGCCATTGTGTTTTTGTTTTTATTTGTCTCCATGTGTTTTTTTTTAATTTCATTTTTTAATTTTTTATTGACCCACTGGTTGTTTAATAGCATGTTGTTTAGCTTCTATGTGTTTGTGATTTTTTCCAGTTTCATTTTGTTTTATTTTTTATTGTAATTGATGTCTAGTTTCCTTACTGTTGTAGTCAGAAAAGATGTTTGATGTGATTTCAATCTTAGATATACTGAGATTTTTTTGTGGCCTAACATGCAGTTTTTCCTCAAGATTGTTCCATGTGCACTTAAAAAGAATGTGTAGTCTGCTGTTTTTTGATAGAATGTTCTGTACATATCTGTTAAGTTCATCAGATCTAATGTGTCATTCAGAGGCACTGTTTCCTTATTGATATTCTCTCTGCATGATCTGTTTATTGATGTGAGTGGAGTGTTAAAGTCCCCTACCATTACTGTATTAATTGTCAACTTCTCTCTTTATGACTCTTACTCATCGCTTTATGTGTTTAGGTGCTCCTGTGTTAGATGCATAGATATTTACAATTGTTATATCTTCTTTTTGGATTGATTGCTTTCTCACTATTTAACACTTGTTTGTCCCTTGTTACATTGTTTTCAAGTCTATTTTGTCTGATACAAGTATTGCCATACTAGCTTTTTTTTTTACCCCCTCATTTCTGTTTGCATGAAATATCTTTCTTCATCCCTTCACTTTCAGTCTGTATGTGTCTTTTCATCCTCTTAAAGACTTTTGCATAGCAAAAGTTTTACATTTCATTGAAGTCTAATTTATAAGCTTTTGCCTTTTATGGATTCTGTTTTTGGTGTCAAGTCTGAGAACTCTTTCTTAGCCCTAAACCTGATAGATTTCCTCCGTTTTTTTGTCCTAAATGTTTTCTAGTTTTACATTTAAATCTATCATTCATTTTTAGTTCTTATATAAGAGGTGAGATTTAGATTTAGTTCTTTATGGATATCCACTTGCTTCAGCATTATTTGTTGAAATGGCTGTCTTTCTTCCATTGAATTGCTTTTCACCCTTGTCAGAAATCCGTTGGGTGTATTTGTGTGGCTCTGTTTATGGGTTCTCTCTTCTATTCCTTTGTTCTGTGTGTGTGTCCCTCTGACAGTGCCACATAGTCTTGAGAACTGTATGTGTATATATAATAATTATTGGAATCTAGTGAATTAATAGCCCCTCTTTTATCATATTTTTCAATTTTTTTTACACTTTCTTTGCCTTCCTATATACATTTTAGTGTAATTTTCTTTACATCTGTAAAAACTCTTGATGAAATTTTGAGATTGTGTTAAACCTGAGCATCAATTTGGGGAGATGTACTATGTTGAGTATTCTCATTCATGATCATGGTATTTGGTTTTTTTTTTCTTTCTTCAGCATTGTATAGCTATCAGCATACATGTCCTGTGCATATTCTGTTAGATTTACACTTATTTAATTTTTTAAAAACAAACTATAAATAGCATTTTATTTTTATTCTCTATGCCCACATGTTCACTGCTAGCATATTGAAGCAAATTGATTTTTATATGTTTATCTTGTATCTTGTGACCTTACTTGACTCATTAGTCCCAGGAGATTTTTAGCTCTTTTTTTTCTTTTTTCTTCCTAATTCCTTGGGATTTTCTATGTGGAAAATAATATCATCTGCAAATAGGGACAGTTTTTTTCTTCATTTCCAAACTGTATGCCTTTTATGTCCATTTCTTTATTGTCCTCACTAGAATTTTCAGCAAGAGTGGTGAGAGTAAGCAGACATCCTTGCCTTGTTTCGGATTTTAGGGGGAAAGCATTCATTCTTTCAATACAAAGTAGAATGTTGGTGTTGATCTTTTGTTGGTGCTTTTTATCAAATTAAGAAAGCTCCCCCCTCTTCCTATTTTTTAAGTGTTGTTATTATAAATAGGGATCAAATTTTGTCAAATTTTTTTTCTGTATTCATTGATATGACCATGTGGTTTTTCTTTAGTCTATTACTATGGTGGATTACACTGATTAATTTTTGAATATTGAATTAGTTTTACATCCTTGAGATAACCCTCACTTGGTTACATTATATAATTCTTTATATTATCTTGCTGATTTCTCTTTGTATTTTATGTTTAAGTCCATGATCGATTTTGACTTAATTTTTGTTAAGAAATTTTGTATAGATATAAGAACAGTCTTGAAAAAGCATTCTTCTTGTAACATATTCAGGTCCCATGTTCTCCTTGCATTATGTGTCAGTAATCCAACAGTAATTTTTCATTTGTGTATCATGAGACACTTTCAAGCTGAAGGCCCCAGATTTCCTTATAAATATTTAGTACATGGTCAGGGGCGCCTGGCTGGCTCAGTTGGAAGAGCATCGACTCTTGATCTCGGGGTTGTGAGTTTGAGTCCCACATTGGGTGTAAAAATTAATAAATAAACTAAAAAAAATAAAAATAAATATTTATTACATGGTCAACGTTCATATCAGAATGAAGAGAACAAGAGAGTAAAGAACTCACATCATATAGAATCCACACTATACCTTTATCTTTCTTAATCTCTTTGCTGTACTTCTCTTGCTGTCCTCCTTTCCTGCTTATGTGAAAATATATATATTTAAGTTGCATTTATTAGTTTGAGTAAATTAATATATTGATAGAATGAAGAAAGTCAATAGATCTTTATTGAGCTCTCATATAGACCAAACACTTTTCCAAGTAACTTTTGGCCAGAAAGGAGCCTAACCTCAAGATGTTCAGAGCTTAAAGGGGAGGAAGATATATAAATAACTGAAATGCCAAAGAAAGCACAAATTATTAAGAGAGTATAAGACAGAAGCACCAGCTCTACCCAGGGAAGTTAGTAAAGCCCTTCCAGGGGAAGTGATACTTCAAGCTGGCACTGAAGGGACATAGGAATTTTCTAGATAGACAAGGTGAGGGTAAAGTCATTCTAGGAAGATGCAGTAGGTTGTGCAAAGACAGGAAGGCATGCAATTATCTGGTATATTTGGAGAATAATATGTAATTTGTTATGCACTGTAGTAAGTTCTGTAAGACCAGGAATTCATGCTGTACGCTCAACATCTAGAATACTGCCTGTAGCATAGTAAGCACTAAACAAATACTTGTTGGATGGATGGGTGGGTGGATGGATGGATGGATGGATGGAAAGAAGAAAGCAAGGAGGTATAAATGAGGCCAGAGAGATAAGAAAAATTCAGTGATAAGGAGCCTTGTTTAGTAACATTTAGCAAAATGCCTACCATCAAGATTCATAGAAGGATACAGATGTTGTTCATAATATACTTGGGAAGAAACAATAAATTCCAAAATATCTGTAATATGTTGTAAAAAATGACAGGCCATAAAAACTACATAAAAAGTGTTACAAAGGTTCAGAAGAAGTAGAGGTCCATTTCAGCTGAGAAGATCAGAGAAGTTGTCATTGGAGCTAGACTCTTTGAAGTTGGTTATACTTGTGTTCTCAGTTGTTTGATTTAAAAAAGAAATGTGCATAGACTTGGAGAGAAATGGTGTGGCAGAAGAGGGATGGGAATTTGGGACTAGACTAGACAGCCTTGCCTGCTTGGTCATAAATTTATCAGCATTTTATAAGCAGTCATTTATCAGCCTACACCACTTCCTTGGAAGCAGAACCTGACAGGCTCCGATGTTATCTGTAGTAAACACCTTTCTCTTGTTTATGTGGGTGTCTCTGTGTTTGTTTATGCTTGTACCTGCACACCAGTGATTTGGAGACAGCTCTTTCTGCAGAGACCAGCACTGAAGGGGACACATCAACTGAAACACAAGCTAAACTATTAACAATACCTTTTAAAAATGCACCTTGCTACTCACACACTTCCATGTATATGCATGCACCTGCTACATGGACCACAAGCACACCCAGAGTTCTATAAGCCAATGACCTGGGAAAGATTTTAGGTGACTGTAAATATATAGTTCTTATTTTTTGTTTTCCTCAGCTTGATTCTATCTGGCCATACCTTATATTCATTTTGAGGTAAGACTTCTTAAGCATCAGTTATATCCCTGTAACCTACTGGATGCTGTAAGGAGTTCATGTAATAAAATAATTACTCATTAATCCAATACATAGTTATTGATAACCAGCTGTGTGTCAGGCACTATTTGAAACACTGAAGATGCAGCATGGGATTTTAAAAAAATCATTCCTTGTGTTTACATTTTGAGAGGTAGATACAGACATTCAACAAAAATGTGGCATTTTAGATGGTGTAAGTACTAGTAAGAGCAGTGTTGCAGAGTAAGGGGGTAAGAGAGTGTGAGGGTTGGGTGATTAAGAATGGCTGCCCCCCCGGGGCGCCTGGGTGGCGCAGTCGGTTAAGCGTCCGACTTCAGCCAGGTCACGATCTCGCGGTCCGTGAGTTCGAGCCCCGCGTCAGGCTCTGGGCTGATGGCTCGGAGCCTGGAGCCTGTTTCCGATTCTGTGTCTCCCTCTCTCTCTGCCCCTCGCCCGTTCATGCTCTGTCTCTCTCTGTCCCAAAAATAAATAAACGTTGAAAAAAAAAAATTTAAAAAAAAAAAAAAAAAAAAAAAAAAAAAAGAATGGCTGCCCCCGTAATGGGATATTTGAATAGAGACTTGAAGGAAAGATGTCTGGGGGAAGAGTATTCCAGGCAGAGGGAACACCCAGAGCAAAGACGCTGAGGCAGAAGTATGTGGCCAGTGTGGCAAGAGCAGAATGGCCAAGGCAGAGCATGGCTGGAGATGAGGTAAGAGGTGTTGGATGGGGGAGAGTTGACCGTCACATCAGACCCACTGGCCATTGTGCAGACTTTGGTTTTTACTCTGAGATGAGAAGCCTTTGGGGATTTTGTGCAGAGAAGTGACACAGTCTGATTTACATCAGCTTCCATGTTGAGCATCAGTTGCAGGATGAAAGGGTAGAAGCAGGAGGACTACAGAATGGTGGGCTAGACCGAGTGAAATGTTTGAACCAACAGGATTTGTTGTAGATGTGGAATGTGAAAGAAGGGAGTCCATGATGACCTCTCACTATATGTGGTCTGAGCACCTGGAAGGCTGGAGCTGCTGTTAACTGAGATGGGAAAGATTGCAGGAAGAACAGGCTCGGAGGATGTAAAGAGCTCAGTTTTGAGCACACTGGGTTTAAGATGCTTATTAGTGAAGAGTTGGGTATAAGACTCTGGAGTTCAGTGGATGGACCTGGGATGGAGAAATACATTTGGGAAGTACAGCAATTAGATGGTCTTTAAAGCTGTGAAACTGAATAAAATAACCTAGGGTGTGGGTGTAGAGAGAGGAGAGACAGAGACTGAGAAGTGAGCATGGAAGCATTCCAATATTTAGAGGTCAGAGAGATGAGAAAGAACCAGCCCTGGAGTCTGAAAAAGAGGCTGGGGAGGAGGAAAGTTGAGGGTGAGCCAAGGGAAGAAGGTGCTTCAAAGAGGACAGAATAAACCATTATCAGGTGTTGTTGAGAGATCAAATAAAACCCAAAAGTTGCTTTAGCAGCCTTGAAGTCTTTGAGAACTTTGTTATGCAGTGGTGGGGCAGCCTGATTAGATTGCTTTCCACCAAAGAATGGCAAGAGAGGAGACAAATGTCCAGTAATTTAGAAAACTCTTTGAGGTTTTACTCTAAAGAAAACTGGGCCATCATTAGAGGGGAACATGGGATTAAGTCAAGCTTTATATTTTTTTCCCCATGATGGGGGATGTTGGTGTCCTTATGGGAATGATCCTAGTAGGGAGGGAAAATGCAGTGCTTCCAGAGAATGGGAGAATCATACAGTGGTGTCGGTCCCCTTGTAGGTGAAAGGGGGCACACAGATAGAAGGATGTTGGCTTTAGATCAGATGAACTGTGCATGCTCCCTAATAACAGGCTACTTTGCTTCAGATGCGGGCAGATCAGTAAATTTGGTGATGGAGCATATGTAAATTCTCTTGATTGCTTATATTTTCTCATGAAACCAAAAAGTGGCCATGTTGGACGTTTAGAGAGAGAGAAGCTCAGAGACAGTAGCCAAAGAGCAAGAGAAAATCTTAGACAAGGTAACTGAGATAGGATCTTGGGGCAGCCTGGGAGCCCACATCTACAAATGACTTAACTACAGCAAATCAGTAGTTAAGCATAGCCTCAACCCAAGGCTATTACATGCAGCATCTTTTTACCACTTTGTGTGGTGTCTGCTCACAGATTACTCAGTCTTATTGAAAAAATGGAATATACAAGACAGGATAAGAGAATATGTGATCAAGTGTTAAATTCTATAGTATGAAATGATACAAGGAGTTTATTCATTCAGTGATACATATAGAGTATTTAATATGTGCAAGGCCCTATTACAAGTACTTGGGCTATTGCAAGGAGCAAGACAGTGAAAAAAAATCTTAAAGTTATGTGCTTCAGAGAAGTTTTAAGTTATTTTTTAAAATTTTTATTTATTTTCAGAAAGCAAGAGCATGAGTAGGGGAGGGACAGAGAGAGAGGATGAGAGAATCCCAAGTAGGCTCCGTGCTGTCAGCACAGAGCCCAATGCCGGGCTCTGTCTCACGAGCTGTGAGATCATGACCTGAGCCCAAACCAAGAGTTGGACACTTAACTGAGCCACCCAGGCACCCCCCACTTCAGAGAAGTTTTAGAAGGCTTTCTAGGTGATTCTTCCAAGGCACCATCATTTGCTTGAAAAACACAATATACCACACACAAATTAGGGAATTGTTTTTCTGCTGCTGGCTGTGTGTGATACTGCTTCTTTGCTTCCACTCACCATGACTTGTTGGGGTCCCTATCCATATACTGAGATGCTGTGGTTTTGCAAGTTCCACCCTGACTAACAGTACTATGAGTTTGAATCTGTATTCCAGCATAGGGAATAATTGCTCGAAAATGTCTTAGTCTCCATCTAATTTCTTAATCTAAAAAATTGGAATGCCACATCTCATTTCAGAATGATAAGACCCTGTTCCATAGTGAAGTGTTGCGCTAACACACGTTCTAAAATCATCCTCCATTTTTTAAACTGTGGTGAAGTATGAAAGAGAAATAAGGGCCATGTTCAGCCTGCAGGTGCAACAGACCCCATCCTTAACCTAGTGATTTCTGAGCACCTGTGAGAAGCTTTGAACTAACTAATGACCTTTTTCCCCTCTTTTTCCTTCTTCCTCCTCAGGCCTGGAAGAAGCGATGGTTTATCCTGCGGAGTGGCCGGATGAGTGGTGACCCAGATGTTCTGGAATACTACAAGAATGATCACTCTAAGAAGCCCTTGAGGATCATCAACCTGAACTTCTGTGAGCAGGTGGATGCAGGCCTGACCTTCAACAAGAAGGAGCTGCAGGATAGTTTTGTGTTTGACATCAAGACCAGTGAGCGCACCTTTTATCTGGTGGCCGAGACGGAGGAGGACATGAATAAGTGGGTCCAGAGCATCTGCCAGATCTGTGGCTTCAATCAGGCTGAGGAGAGCACAGGTAGGAGAGCAAACAGGAACCTTTTTCCCAAGTGGCAAGGTGCTTCCTGGAGCAGGCTTAGCAGTTGGGACTAAGATGAAGGCCTTCAGATCCCTTGAGCAAGGACAGCCCACTGCAGCTAAAAGCGTTCATCTTTGGCAGAGGAGTAATAGGCAAAGAGTAAGACTGTGAAGGGTTTGATCAAATACTAGAGGAACCCCTGGCCCTAATTACATTCAAATGGGAAACAGATATGTTGAGGTTATGAGGAAGCTAAAGGTACTTTGTGGTATTTCTTCAGGTACCTCAACACCACTCCATTTCTCAGCCCTGCACCTTTCTCCCCTTCCCTCAGCTTTCTAGCCCTCTGTGCTCTCTTACCCACCACTTATCCCAGAGGGCAGTCCTCACCTTGATTCCTTCTCTGGTCCACCTCTGCGTGTTCTAGCCCATCTATTTCAGACCATCCTGCACAGCTACACGTGCCACTTTTTTTCCTTTGGGTTTGGGGTAATTACTGTTGATATATAATCCAGTGTTCTTTGATATTCACTTGGGAGGGGATAGGTGAGAGAGGGAAATGCCGATTTATATTTGGGTCTTGTTGACTTTCACAGAATAGTAGCCCAACTTTTGTAACTGAGTTTTGAGTTGCAGAAATGCCCTTTGACAGTTGTTTGGGCTCATCCCCAAACTTGGGGATGATTGAGAAATAGGTTTTTATGTTTGGGTTTTTTTTTTTCCTGAGGCAGGCGGAGAGCTTAAATCAGTAGTTCTTAAACTTGGTTGCACAACAGAATTAAAGGGGAGCATTTTTAAAATGTTGATGCCAAGGACCCATGCCAGATCAGCTCACTAGGAATCTCAGGGGTGGGACCTAGGCATAAGTGTCTCTTCACAGCTTTATTCTGAGTAGCAAGCATCCGAGGCTCAGCAAGCATTTTCTGTAAATATTTGAAGGCCAATTTTTTTTGCAACTCTCTAAAAACATACAAACTGGAGCTCCTGGGTGGCTCAGTCTTTTAAACATCTGACTCTTGATTTTGGCTTGGATCATGATCTCACAGTTCATGGGTTCAGCGGTATAAAGCCTCCTTGGGATTCTTTCTCTCCTCTCTCTGCCCCTTCCCCACTCATGTGCACGCGTGTGCGCGCTCTCTCTCAAAATAAATAAATTTTAAAAAATAAAAAAACACGGAAACCATTCTTAGCTCATCAGCAACATCAACATCATCTGAGAACCTGTTAGAAATGCAGATTCTTAGGATCACCCCAGCCAGACTTACTGAATCAGAAACTCTTGGAGTAGGGCCCAGCAATCTGTGTTTTTACAACCCTCCTGGTGATTCTGATGCACGATTAAGTCTGAAAACAGCTAGTTTAGACTCTTGCTACTTAGAGTGGGGTTGGGGAACCCAAAGCATCAGCTTCTCATGGGAATTTCCAACTCTGATTTGCAGAATCAGAATATATATGTATTTTTTTAAACTTATTTTGAAATAATCTTAGACTTTCAGTAGAGTTGCAAAAATTGTACAGTAAGTTCCCATGTATCTTTCCCTCAGCTTTCCCTATCTTACTCAACCATGGTACAGCTATCAAAACTGTGCAGTTAACATTGGTACAAAGCTTTCAAGTACAGTATATTTGGATTTCACCTCTTTTTTCACCCTTGTCTTCATTCCTTCAGGATTCAGCCCAGCATACCACATTAGATTTAGTGATTATGTCTCCATATCTCCTCCAATCTGTGACAGTTCCTAAGTCTTTTTTTTCTTTCTTTCTTTTTTTTTTTTTTTTTGACTTTGATCCTTTCAAAAAGTATTGGTTAGATATTTTGTAGAGTGTCCCTCAGTTTGGGTTTATCTGATGTTTTCTCATGATTAGATGGAGGCTATAAGTTTGGGGGAGAGTACACAGAGGTGTGCCTTTCTCACATTGTATCAGAGGGCACGTGGTAGCAGTATGTCTTATTACCTACTGGTCATGTGAACCTTGATCTCTTGGTTAAGGTAGTATCTGCCAAGCTCCTCCACTGTAAAGTCACTGTCTTTGCTTTTGCAATTAATAAATATTTTGGAGGAAATACTTTAATGATCAATTATCCTATTTCTCCTTAAACTTTCGCCCACTAATTCTAACACTCACCAATGGATGCTCACAGTCGTCATGTGTGCAACAGTGATTACTGTGGTATTCTAATGGTGGTGTTCTGGTTGCCCCAAAATCTGAATTTTATTAAGATCTCCAGGTGATTTGTATGCACATTAAATTTTGTATACAATTAAATTTTGGGAAGCCCTGGTCTGGATTACTCATTCCCAAGCCTCTTGGGTCATCTGAATCACCTGAAAAGCTCTTTACCTTTTAAATTACAGGTGGTGATTCAGTAGATCTGATTTTAGGCTAAGGAATCAATAGTTTCTAGGGGCGCCTGGGTGGCTCAGTCAGTTAGGCATCCGACTTCGGCTCAGGTCATGATCTCGAGGTCCGTGAGTTCGAGCTCCGTGTCGGGCTCTGTGCTGACCGCTCAGAGCCTGGAGCCTGTTTCAAATTCTGTGTCTCCCTCTCTCTCTGACCCTCCCCCGTTCATGCTCTGTCTCTCTCTGTCTCAAAAATAAATAAACGTTAAAAAAAAATAGTTTCTAAAGCCCTTTCTACAGAATGGGAGAAAACATTTCTGGGTCATATACCTGATAAAGGTCTAGTATCTAGAATATAAAAGGAGCTCTTACAAGTCAATAACAGCAACAAAAAGATGACCCCATTTGAAAACGGGCAAAGGAACTGTGTAGACATTTCTCCAGAGAAAATACATAGAATAGATGGCCAATAAGCACATGAAAAGATGCTGAACGTGATTACGCATTAGAAAATGGAAATCAAAACCACAATGAGATACCACTTCATACTCACTAGAATGGCTATGATCAAAAAGATGGACAATGACAAGTGTTGGCAGGGGTGTGGAGAAACATGCATTACTCATCCATCCCTCTGCATTGCTAGCAGGAGTGTAAAATGGTACAGCTACTGCAGAAAACAGTGTGGAAATTTTTCAAAAAGTTAAACCTACAACCCAATAATTCTCTTCCTAAGCATATACTCAAGAGAAATGAAAACAAATGTTCACACAAAAACTTGCACACAAACGTTCATAGCAGCACTATTCATGATGACCAAAAAGTGAACACAACCTGAATTATCCATCAGGTTAGTCCATTATCCAACAAGTAAACAGTATGTGGTGTGGTGTGTGTGTATTATTTAGCCATAAAATGGAATGATCTAACATTCCACGTTGTACATTCTACACATGCATGAATCATGAAAACATTGTGCTAAATGGAAGAAAGCACAAAGCATCACATAGTTTTTTATTCCATTTATTTGAAATGTCAGAATAAGAAAATCCATAGAGACAGGAGATAGATTGGTGGTTGACAGTGGGAGAATGAGGAGTGCCTGCTAACAAGTATGGGATTTCGTTTAGGGGGATAAAATGTTCTGGGATTTGATAGTGATGATGGTTGTAAAATTTTGTGAATATACTAAAAACTACTGAATTTTGCATTTTGAAATTGGGGAAATTTATGATACATGAATTATATCTCAGTTTATTTTTTAAAGTTCCTAAGTTGATTCTGACAGCCAGCCAGGTTTGGGAACACCCGTCCAGACTTAGGGCCAGCACCATGAGCATGAGACCTATGCAGTCTCACAGGGCTCCACCCTTAGCCTTGCACTTGGGTAATGCTGTACTGTCCCCATTTTGAAGTCCTTCATTTTTTTTTATAATTGTTTAAGGTGTACAGTGTGAAGATATGATACATGTGTATGTTGCAAAATGATTACCACAGTAAGGTTAGTTAACACATCTATTATCTCACATAGTTAGGATTTGTGTGTGTATATGGTGGGAACTTTTAACACCTGTTCTCTCAACAATGTTCAAATATATATTACAGTATTATTAACTATAGTCACTATGTTGTACATTATATCCCCAAGACTAATTCGTTTTATAACTAGAAGTTTGTACCCTTGATCTTCATCCATTTCCCCTGCCTCTGCCCCTGGTAACCACCAATCTACTCTCTGTTTCTGTGAGTTTGTTTTTTTTTTTCAGCTTCCACGTACTAAGTGAGGTTATACAGTATTTGTTCTTCTCTGACTTATTTCACTTAGCATAATGCCCTCAAGGTTCATCTATATTGTCATAAATGGCAGGATTTACTTATTTTTTATGACTGAATAGTATTACATATGTATTTATAAAATTTCCTTTATCCATTCATCCATTAGTGGACACAGATTGTTTCCATGTCTTGGCTATTATAAGTAGTGCTGCAGTGAATATGGGGGTGTAGATACCTCTTCAAGGTGATTTCAGTTCCTTCAGATATATACGCATAATTGGAATTGCTGGATCATATGGTAGTTCTATTTTTAATTTTTTGAGAAACCTCCATACTGTTTTCCATAGTGGCTGTACCAATTTATGTTCCCACCAGTAGTCACAAGGGTTCCCTTTTCTCTACATCCTTGCTCACAGTAATCTCTTAGTTTTTGATAATAGCCCGTTAGCAGGCTCTCTCTTTGTGGTTTTGGTTTTATTTGCATTTCCCTGATAATTAATGACCTGTGCCTTTTCAGGTAACTGTTGCCCATATGAATATCTTCCTTGGAAGAGTGTCTATTCAGATCCTATGACCACTTTTTAATTGGGTTATCTGTTTTTATTTTTGTTTTTGCTATTGAGTTGTAGGAATTCCTTATGTACTTTAGATATTAACCCCGTATCAGATATTTGAAAATACATATCTTATTCCATTTCTTTGATTGCCTTTTCATCTTGTTACTTTTGCTGTGCCAAAGCTTTTTAGTTTTTTTTTTATTTTTTTTAATGTTTATTTAATTTTGAGAGAGACAGAGCATGAGTGGGGGAGGGGCAGAGAGAGAGGTGACACAGAATCCAAAGCAGGCTCCAGGCTCTGAGCTGTCAGCACAGAGCTGAACGCGGGTCTCAAATTCACAAACTGTGAGATCATGACCTGAGCCTAGATCGGATGCTTAACTGGCTGAGCCACCAAGATGCCTGAAAGCTTTTTAGTTTAATGTAGTTCCATTTGTTTAATTTTGCTTTTCTTATTTGTATTTTTCGTATCATATCCAAAAAACTCCTTGCCAATACCACCATCAAGGAATCTTTTTTTCTGTTTTCTCTTGGGAGTTTTATGGTTTCAGATCTTACATTTATCTATCTATCTATCTATCTATCTATCTAAGCATGCACACATGAGTGGGGGAGGGGCAGAGAGAGAAGGAGAGAGAATCCCAATCAGACTTTGCACTGTCAGTGCAGAGCCAGATGCAGAGCTCTATCCCAAGAACTATGAGATGATGACCTGAGCTGAAATCAAGAATGGGATGCTCAACCAACTGAGCCACCTAGATGCCCCTAGGTCTTACATTTAAATCTTTAATCCATTTTGAGTTAGTTTTTGTGAGTAATATAAGGGTCCAGTTTCATTTGTTGCATGTCAGTATCCAGTTTTCCTAGCACCATTTTTTTTGAAGACACTATCTTTTCCCCACTGAGTATGCTTGGCTCCCTTGTCAAATATTAGTTGACCATACATGTGGGGCTTTCTATTATGTTCCATTAATCTGTGTGTCTGTTTTTATGTCATACCATACTGTTTTGATTACTATAGCTTTGTCATATAGACTGAAATCAGGAAGTGTGATACCTGCAACTTTATTCTTCTTTCTCAGGATTGCTTTCGCTATTTGGAATCTTTTGTGGTTCCATATGAATTTTAAAATTGTTTTTCTATTATTGTAAAAAAAAAAAATGACATTGGGAGGGGTGCCCAGTTGTCTCCACTGAGTGTCCCGCTTCAGCTCAGGTCATGATCTCTTGGCTTGTGAGTTCGAGCCCTGCGTCAGGCTGTATGCTGACAGCTCAGAACCTGGAGCCTGCTTCAGATTCTGTGTCCCTCTCTTGCTATGCCCCTCCCCCACTCATGTTCCGTCTCTCTCTCTCTCTCTCTCTCTCTCTCTCTCTCTCTCTCTCTCTCTCTGAAGAATAAATAAACATTAAAAAAATTTTTTTTAATCACATTGGAGCTTTGCTAGGGATTTCACTGAATCTGTAAATGACTTTGGGTAGTGTGAACCTTTTAACAATGTTAATTCTTCCAATCCATAAACATGAGATACCTTTCCATTTATTTGTGTTGAAGTTCTTAACTTTTGAACAAGGAGCCGCATTTTCACTTTGTACCAGACTCTGCAAATTATGTAGTCAGTTGTGCCTGGACTAGATGTCCTGTCTTAGCAATTCTGTGATTCTGTTCTTCCTTGCAGATTATGAGTCTGCATTTACTCTTAGTATCTTTGGTATAATCTTTGTTTCCTGAATGGAATTTCCCCAAATTTCTGTCATTTATAGGCTTCATGAATTTTTTGTTTTTCCCTTTATTTTATTCCTGATGAAAGAATAAAAAGCTTATTGGGGAAAAAAGGGAGAGAGAGAATAAAAAAGGAATCAAAAGAACAGGAGGGAGGGGCATCTGGGTGGCTCAGTCGGTTAAGCATCCAACTTCAGCTTAGGTTGGATCTCACAGTCTGTGAGTTTGAGTCCCATGTCAGGCTCTCCACCGACAGCTCAGAGTCTGGAGTCTCCCACTCTCTCTCTGCCCCTCCCCCATTCATTCTCTCTCTCTCTCTCTCTCTCTCTCTCTCTCTCTCTCTCAAAAATAAAATAAAAACATAAAAAATTTAAAAAAAAAAAGGCAGAAGGGAAAAACCATAGACTTAGCTCCCCAACCCCAGTCTCCAAGCTTTCATAAATGTTAGAGATAGGTCCAAAGAATACCTCAGCTTAAAAAAAAATAATAATAGGTATGATTGGGGAAGAAAGTAATCAGAAAGCAATTGCTTTTTTTTATTTAAGTTTTTAAATTTTAATTCCAGTATAGTTAACATACAGTATTATATTACAACATAGTGATTCAACAATTCTATACATTACTCAGTGCTCATCATAATAAATGTACTCTTTAATCCCCATCACCTGTTTCACCCATTGCTCCCCCACCTCCCCTTTGGTAACCCTCTGCTCTCTCTAGTTAAGAGTCTGTTTCTTGATTTCTCTCTTTTTTCCTATGCTCATTTGTTTTGTCTCTTAAATTCCACATATGAGTGAAATCATATGGTATTTGTCTTTCTCTCACTGACTTTTTTCACTTAGCATAATATACTCTAGATACATCCATGTTGGTGCAAATGGCAAGATTTCATTCATACACATAGACACACACATGCATACACACATACACACACCGCACATCTTCTTTATCCATTCAGCTATCGAGGGACATTTGGGCTACTTCCATAGTTTGGCTGTTGTAAATAATAGTGGTGCATGTATCCCTTTGTATTAGTGTTTTTGTATTTGGGGGGTAAATGCCCAATAGTGTGATTATTGGATTGCGGGATAGTTTTATTTCCAACTTTCTGACGAACGTCCATACTGTTTTCCACAGTGGCTGCACCAGTTTGCGTTTCCACCAATAGTGCACGAGGGTTCCTTTTTCTTCACATCCACGCCTATATCTGTTGTTTCTTGTGTTAATTTTTTCTTCTTGTATTTTTTATTTTAGCCATTCCAACAAGTATGATGTGATATCTCATTGTGGTTTTGATTTGCATTTTCCTGATGATGTGTGATGTTGAGCATCTTTTTATGTGTCTGTCGCCATCTGGATTTCTTTGGAGAAATATCTGTTCATGTCTTCTGCCCATTTTTTAAAAAGTATTTATTTATTTTGTGAAAGAGTACATGCATGTAAGCTGGGGAAGGGCTGAGAGACTCCCTGCGTTGTTAGAGCAGAGCCTAACACAGGACTTGATCTCATGAACTGTGAGATCATGACTTGAACTGAAATCAAAAGTCAGATGCTTAGCAAACTGAAGCACCCAGGCGCCCCTCTTCTGCCCATTTTTTAATTGGATTATTTGTTTTTTGGGTGTTGAGTTGTGTCAGCTCTTTATTTATTTTGGGTACTAACCCTTTATCAGATATGTTATTTGCAAATGTCTTCTCCCATTCCATAGGTTACCTTTTAGTTTTGTTGATCGTTTCCTTCACAACAATCAATTTTTATTTTGATGAAGTCCTAATAGTTTATTTTTGCTTTTGTTTCCCTTGCCTCAGGACACCCATCTAGGAAAAAAAGCTGCTACAACCAGTGTCAGAGAAATTACTGCCTCTGCTCTCTTCAGGGATTTTTTATGGTTTCAGGTGTCACATTTAGGTCGTAATCCATTTTGAGTTTATTTAGATGTATGGTGTAAGAAAGTGTCCAGTTTCACTCTTTGGCATGTGGCTGTCCAGTTTCCCTACACCATTTGTTGAAGAGACTGTATTTTTCCCACTGCATATTCTTTCCCCCTTTGTCGAAGATTAATTGACCATGTAATTGTGGGTTTATTTCCTGGGTTTTCTCTTCTGTTCCATTAATCTATGTGAGCAAATTCCTTTTAATTGAATTATTTCCTTGTGGGATTAGAGGTGTTCCTACCAAGACAAACATATCCTTGAGATATAACAAAAATTACTCTTGGTGCAAATATATTTTTTTTAATCACAAATTTAAAAAGGAATTATTATCTGGATCCTTTTATTGTATAGGATTTAAGTACAGTTCAAATGCAAATATGTAGAACCACATATTTATCTAGGCTTGTTTTCTTTGGTAGGAAAATTCATCCATTCATGCACTTATTTTGTGATGGTCCTTGTCACAACCACTGAGGTTACAAAGATGACCAGTAGAGTTCCAGTGCTCAGATATCTTAGTCTAGTGAAGGGGGCAGACCTCTAACCAGGCAGTCACAGGGGAGTACTGTAATAGAGGCATCACCAAGCATGGAGACACCAGCCTGTACCACCAGCTCAATGAGGGAAGGGAGGAGGGAAAAGTAACAAATAATCAAGTCAGTATTTTTCCACTAACCTTGTCTTTTAAAAGATATATTCCCTTAAACCTTCAACTTCTTTTCTTAAGGGGATTATTTTATTAGATGCCAGGAAGTTTCATTACCAGAGCAAGGATATTGTCTGTGACAGAAGTTTTGGATTCTTTGTGAGATCTTTCTGAGGGAGACAACAGGCTTTTCTTCCATCATAGGAGAATTTACTGTGTTAAAAGATCCGGCCACATAATGGCTTACGTTTTAATTTAGAGACTTTCTTAAAAATGGATTATGTCTATAAAACCCTCAGATAAGGAATTATAAAGCCTAATCACCCAAATAAGTGGGGTTTTTTAACTGAGAGTCAGGAATAGAGGAGAAGCAGGAAGGAAATTAACATTTGATTACCTACTTTTATTTATTTCATTTAATCACTTTTATCAACTGTGTTTCCATTCTTTTCTTTTTTTAATTTTTAATGTTTTCATTTTTAAATATAATTTATTGTCAAATTGGCTTACATACGACACCTAGTGCTCATCCCAACAAGTGTCCTCCTCCCTGCCCATCCCCCACTTTCCCCTCTCCCCCATCCACCATCTACCCTTAGTTTGTTCTCAGTCCTTAAGAGTCTCTTATGGTTTGCCTCCCTCCCTCTGTAACTTTCCCCCCCTCCCTCTGTAACTTTCCCCCCCTCCCCCATGGTCTTCTGTTAAGTTTCTCAAGATCCACGTATGAGTGAAAACATATGATATTGTCCTTCTCTGACTGACTTATTTCCATTCTTTTCAAATAAGGAGAATGAGTGCTTCTTCTTCCCTGCCTAGCACTCCAGGACCCCAGCTCTTCTCTGTCCTCCTACCTGCCTCGGCTGGGTTCACATGGGCTCTCTGTCATCTGTCCCTGAGGCTTCCTTAATACAACACTGCTCTCGTTTTGCTGGGGCTTACTGAGAATAATCCAGTCTCTTGGGTGTCAGTGTCAGCAGCCTTCTTATGTGGAAAACACCCGGTACTGACGCCTAACCCTCAGTGGCCACAAAAGAAAATAATTGGAGCTATATATTGAGCATGTACTCTATGTGAAGTAGGAGCTCTGCATAAAGTTTCACTAAAAATTCACATGAATCCTTTGAGGGAGGAACAGTTTTGACCCAAAATCACACAGCTAGAAAATGACAGCCAAGATTCTAGTCTAACCCAGGTATGACTTTGCATTATAATATGCTGCCTCTTGGGGTGCCTGGTGGCTCAGTCGGTTGAACCCCTGACTCTGGCCCAGGCCATGATTTCATGGTCTGTGAGCTCGAGCCCTGCATCAGGCTCTGTGCTGACAGCTCAGAACCCAGAGCCTGCTTCTCATTCTGTGTCTCCCTCTCTCTTTCTGCCCCTCTGCCACTCATGCTCTGTCTCTCTCTCTCAAAAACTAAATAAACATAAAAAAATTTTTTTTAAGTAATATGCTCTTTGTCTCTTACCTCCTGGAATATAAACATCTGCCAGAACCAAGTCCAGATATTGTTGCCTCTTTGGACCTTATGCGTTGGACTGGAAGCACTCTCTGACCCCTTCCACAAGGGGTCCTACAGCTGGCTCAGGTTTCCCTCCTCACCAACCCATATTGCTCAAATCCTTCCACTGGACTGTCCCAAGAATTTAGTAAACTCTAGGGTTTTAATCCAGTCATCACACACTATTGCTGAATCTGTAGGCTGGGGGTAAGGATACCTGAGTTTGAATCACAACTCTGGGGTTATATGAACAGGTCATGTGATTGGAATCCCAGTGTCTTTTTGTTGAATAGAGATAAAATTATCTTCTCCCCCAGTGACTCTGCTTCTCTCTGGATTCACCAAGACAGACCTCAGACCTCTGACAGCCACTTCGGTTTCATAGTCCCCAGAGGAGTATTGGCCTTGTGTTCTGTGCAGAGCTATCCCCTGGGGCTGTGCAAGGCTGTATCCCTGCTCACTGCTTGATCCTGGAAACATTCCATTCCATGGGAAGCCTCCTTCAAACAGATATACCCTTTTTCCTTCTTTATGTAAGAGTTGTGATGGGACCCATTTAAAAAAAAAAACAACACTTCTGTTTTTCACTTTCATCTGGAAGAGGTTCTATGGCAGATGGAGTCTTAAAAAAAAAAAAAAAAGCCTTATTGCCACCCCCAGCTTCTTCTTTCTACTGCCACCCTCCAACTCCTCACATACCCTAGCCAAAAATGCCTAGGATAAAAGCTGTCTAGGATCAAGAACAGACCAGGAGTGAAACTGAGTCTAAATATGGACATAAGGATGGAGGAAACTCTGTCCAAAAGGAAACCAGGGATGATGCTCCAGAAGGAAAAGCAATTCCAAGAATATCAAGAAGGTTTCATATCACATGTGTAGAGTCTGAGGGGGCGGCGGGGGGTGTGCGCGCACAGATGTACGCACAAGCACAAAAATAAGAACCCCATCTTCCTCTGGGAATCAAAATAGCCTTCAGTCCCCAGAGTAAGGGAGCAGGAAGCTTCTGTGAGCTCTGTTTATGAGCAGGCGAGTCTGAGTCCTCACATTTGTGGCCCAGTTGTGGGCAGCTGTCCCTGACCAGATGCACCACACACAAAAAGAACCAGCCATCAGCACAGAGCTTTGATGAATTATTCATGGGCTCAGGAGGCATCCACTGTTAGGAAGCCCTCACCCCTATCCTTTGAATCCTCCAAGGCGAGGACTCCTTCCCTTTGTCCCCTCCCTGCTTTATGTATTCAGTAACTATTCTGAGGCCTGCACAGCCATTTTTACATGGACTCTGAAAGGCACACTAGCTGTACTTGAGTCCCAGCTCTGTGATTTATTTGCTTTATGATACTGAATAAGTAACTTTATCTCTTTGGGGTTTCATCATCTATAAAGTGGAAGTGATGCTCCCTCTCAGTTGTTGGGAGGAAGGTAGGACAATAGTTGCACAGTGTGAACAATACCTGCTTGGTTCACTGTTTTCCCTGTAGTGGTTGTGGTGATGATGATTTTTATATGTTTAGGTCAAGATGAACAGGATTTAAGTATCTGGTGTCCTTAGAGGACTTGACAGACTACAAAACACTTATACAGTCTCCTTTCAGTGTAAAGAAACAAACAAAATAAGATAGGGCTGCTAGCATTCTTCCTCTTGCACGGGTAAGGATGCTAAGGTTTAAATGGTGCAGAAAGCAGTGTTGCTGAGGCTAGAATCCAAGACTTTAACTCCGTCCAAGGACTGTGTGCTCTAACTCCTCATTAGTCCTAGCCCTGCTTCGCAGACCTGTTTGCTACAGCTTCTTGTAAGTCACAAAATAGCCAGCAGGGGGTAAAAGCAGGAAGTTTCTACGTCACTGAGAACTGACCATTTAGAAAGTAAAGTGCTGTCTATACATTAATATTAAACTTTGAGGGCTAAATTACCAAGGTAGCATAATCTATCTTATTTGTTTAATTTTATTTTAATTCAGGTATAGATAACATACAGTATTATATTAGTTTCAGGTATATAATATAGTGATTCAACACTTGCATACAACACCCAGCGCTAATCACAAGTGCACTCCTTTATCCCCATCATCTATTTCACCCATCCCCCCCATCTACCTCCCCTCTGGTAACCATCAGTTCTCTATAGTTAAGAGTCAGCTTCTCGGTTTATTTCTTTCTTTTCCTTTGTTCATTTTTTGTGTTTTTTTAAATTCCACATAGGCATGGAATCATACAGTATTTGTCTTTCTCTGACTTTTTCTGCTTAACATAATACATTGTAGCTCCATCCATGTTGTTGCAAATGGCAATATTTCATTCTTTTTTATGGCTGAGTAATAGTCCATTGTGTATATATACCACATCTTTATCCATCAGTTGATGGACACTTGGGCTGCTTCCATAATTTGGCTGTTGTAAATAATGCTGCAATAAACATAGGGGTGTATGTATCTTTTAAAATTAGTGTTTTTGTCGGGCGCCTGGGTAGCTCAGTTGGTTAAGCCCAACTTCAGCTCAGGTCATGATTTCACAGCCTGTGGGTTCAAGCCCCACATGGGGCTCTGTGCTGACAGCTCAGAGCCTGGAGCCTGCTCCAGATTCTATCTCTGTCTCTCTCTCTCTCTCTCTGCACCCCCCTACTCACACTCTGTCTGTCTGTCTCTCTCTCAAAAAATAAACATTAAAAAAATTGTTTTATTTATTTTTTTAACATTTTTATTTATCTTTGAGAGACAGAGACAGAGTGCAAGCAGGGGAGGGGCAGAAAGAGGAGGAGACACATAATTGGACGCAGGCTCCAGTCTCTGAGCTGTCAGCACAGAGGCCAATGTGAGGCTTGAACCCACCAACTGTGAGATCATGACCTGAGCCGAAGGTAGACGCTTAACCAACTGAGCCACCCAGGCGCCCCCCAAAATTTTTTAAATAAAATTAGTGTTTTTGTACTCTTTGGATAAATACCCAGTAGTGTGGTTACTGGATCATATGGTAGTTCTATTTTTAACTTTTGAGGAACCTCCATATTGTTCTCCGCAGTGGCTGCTTGGTTCGCGTTCCCACCAGCCATGCGTGAGAGTTCCTTTTTCTCTACACCCTCACCAGTACATGTTATTTAGCACAATCCATCTTAGACTAGCTAACAAACCACTAGAACTAGAACTCAAGGAGTGTCCTTAGTAATTCTTGAAGATTTTGAAATAAGGCCTGGGCCTCCTCCATATGCTATGTATCATTTTAGCTCTTTCCCTTCTTCTGACCCCCCCTCACAGGAGCTTCATGGCAGTCATATGCCCAGCTCTGTGGAATAAGGACTTCTCAGAGCTCCAACTAACTGTTCTTTATCTCTACCACAGCTTTGAGTTAGGCTGCCCCACCTTTAAGTATTTTGTAAATACTGAAACTTCTAGTGATCCATGAGTTTCCCTAGTAACTCGACAGCAGAATTGCTTTAAGTCCTGAGTCCCCACTGGATGCTTTTGGGAAATCTTCAACCTTCAGTGGGAGACTATTATCAAGGGCAGGAAGGGGGTATCTTCAAACAACTCCTTCCTTTCTAGAAAGAAGGACTGGTGCCTTGAAGGTCAGGACCCCTTATTCCAGCTGGACATTGGACAGCAGGGAGGGCTGTGGTGGAGCCAGGCAGTCCACCCAGATGCCCTCTGGTGACCTTGGTCCTTTCCCCCAGATGCAGTGAGTGGGAGAGCCATGAGTGGAGGAGGGCAGGGAGGAAAGAGGCCTTTCTCAGAGACCTCACCCTTTCTCTCTTCTTATCCTTGGGAGGACCATCTCCTCCCTTGTTCCCTCTCCTACCTTTCGCTCTTGGTGGTTTTGTTTTTGTTTTGTTTTGTTTTTTGGCCGAGCTCAGATCCCCCAGCTCCTCTGGGGGATCCTTATTGGAAGCTTAGAGCAAATGTGGGAGGTAAAATGTAGCTTCTCCTGAGGCTGACAAGTTCCTTGAGGAGCAAAGAACAGAGTAGAGACTGACCCGGGCCCCAGCCCAGAGGCGGAGGCTGCTGTCTGAATCACCCACCCTTTTTTTCCACTGAGACAATGAGGAAAATAAACATCCAGACTAGTTTCCAGCCAGATCTGAAATCCTCATGCCTTTTTTTGAAAGAAAAATGTTATTCTAAATAACTCTGAAATATCAGGCCTTCATCCTCCATCTTTTTTTGTTTGTTTTCTTTTGTCTACAGCTGGGTCTGCTCACACTGAGAGTAGGTTTTGAGTTGGGACATGAACTCCATAAAATCCCCACAGGCACCCCTGTGCTCTTCTGGAGCAGGCTCTAGCCCAGGCCTACAGGGAGGCCCAGCCCCCCTGGAGGAGGAGAAGGCGTCGGGGAGAAACCCAACCCTCTTCTTTTCATTCTGAGCCTGGATCCCTCTTCCTGCTTTCCCTTTCGTACCAGACATGCCCCCTCACCAGCCCCCAGGCAGCCAGCGTGGATTAGGTCTAGTGTTTACCTGCCAGAACCCATAGACTGCTAGAGAGGAGAGCACCTCATCCCGACTCTTCAATCCCAGAAGCCTCTGACAGCTCTCAGACATCTCTTGAGACGTCCCCCCATTTTTGTTCTTTGAGTTGCTTCTGATTATCTTTAGAGAAGGAGGGTAATTAAGTATTGTTGAATTGGTCCCAGACCAGATTCCAAAGCCCAATCTGAGTCTATTTTTCTTCTAGAGATAGAATTATGACTTTGATTTTAGGGGTAAGTCACCTTGGGCCTCAGAAGATCTTGATTATTTAAACATCCACTCACATACAGCTCTTTGTAGGATTCTGAGCTCAACAAAATCAGTAGGCATGGTCATCTGTCTCTAGGATATGAATTGGGAGTCAAAGTCCTGGTTTTAAATTTCAGCTTTGTTACTGATTCAGTGCGTTGATCTTAGTTTCTTCAACTATAAACTAAAATTGGAGACCAAAATGGTAATTTTCAAGCTTTTTTCTTTGCATTGCTTGTTAACTGTATCTTGCATGGAACATAACATATAAAACAGGTGAAAGGAAGCCACCTTGAATATTGCAGGGGACAGAGAGTCAAGTGCTGCCAGCTGGAGGTGGACCCAGAAGGCCTGCCCTCTCTCACTCCCATGGTGACCCGGGAAGGCTGGGACACAGTGTAAAAACATTGGTCTGCTGCAAACATGCTAAAAAGTACAACGATAAACAAAAATAAAGAATTAAAAAAAATAAAAACTCAAGATGGATGATGTACTAACTAGACTGAAGAGACAGGGTGTGTCACTGACCTAAATTTCATTTTACATAGCTATCATTTGTTTATTGTTTGCTTTTATTCACCATCTCCTTGCCCCTTTTGTGGATGAAGTCAGTGAACAAAATTCTTCATGGCTGGTGAATCATATTAGCCAAAACACTCAGCCAAGACAGAGAAGGGAATAGATTTCATAGAATGAGAAAATTCTAGAATATGAGGTCTTGAAAATGCCCTTAGAGAGGGTTTAGTTCCAAACTCCTCAAATAACACAGTATCCAAAGGTCAAAGGAGGGGAGCTAATTTGCTCAAAATCCTACAGCTAACTGGCAAGGCTAGAATTGGCACCTGGGTTTCTTGGCTTCCAGCTAGTGTTCCAGACTATGGTGATGGTGATAGCATCTAACATTTACATAAGGCTATATAATTTATAAAGTGTACCTACCTACACTTTATACACATGTGGACATACATACATATATATATACACACACACATACACACTGATCTAGAAGACCACTTTAATACAAAGAGCGTAGATCTTGGCATCATATAAATACATGAACCCACAACATTGATGACGTCAGTCTTAACACAGGTAAGTTAATTTGCTTTTCTGAGCCTCAATTTCTGTATCACTAAAATAGAAACAAGACATTCTTCACAAGATCATTATGAAGATTAGATAAGAGCCCACTTAAATTACACAGCACAGGGTTTGGTACACGATAAGGGCACACTGAATATCTCTTAAACGTGTAGCCCGTAAATCGTCGTTGCCTTCCCAGTGATCTTCACAGCGGTCCTTTGAGTATATGCACCATGCTCCTCTTCTGTCCCCCACACTGAAACATCCTAAGTAACACTGTCTCTATTTTACCCAAACTCCAGAACATTTTTACTGAGCGTGATTAGCATGTTTATCAGATAAACCTTGCTGACTTCCTTGATTTGAGATACATTACACTTAATTTATTGAGGTGCTCAAAAACAAAGGTGTCTCTTTAAATGTACTAATACTACTAATAAAAGCTAATATTTACATAGAGCTTACTATGTGCAAGGGACCATTCTGAGCATTTCACAGATCTTAACTCATATAATCTTATGAGATAGATACCTATTATTATTCCCATTTTACAGATGAGGAAATTGGGGCACACAGAGGTTCAGTAACTTTGCCTAATTCACACAACTAGTAAGCAAAGGAGCTGGGATTCAGACCCAGACAGTCTGGTTCCAGCGTCCATGCTCTTAACTATTAAGCCCATATCCTGAAATTCCAGATGCAGTCCTTGCCTCAAGTCATCAAAGTCCCCGTACAGAGTCTTCAGCACATGCACAAAGTCCTGGGAAAGACTTCCCGCTGCCTTTGCACTCTCTTGACTTTCTGTGGCTTTGCCAAGGTAGGCGCTCTCCTTATATTCCTTTAAGAGGACATCACACAGAGTTCTTGCTGCTTTTAAATTAAACCTAAGCCAGATTTTCCTCACTGACCTAAACCATAGCTTCCATTCCCTCTGAATCTGGGACAAATGTTCTTACACCCACTAGAGTCCCCATAATTACAATCATGGCTGACAGGCCAGCTGTGGGACTTGACCATTAGTGAATACATTTTCCCTTCAAAAAATCCATCAGAGCAATGGCCCCCTGGACAAAGGCACCAAGGACATATTTCTCAGATGATTGGTGATCTGAGTGTAAAAGGCTTTGGACTGAAGGACCAGAGGACTGGGTTCTAATTCTGGGTTTGTGGTTTACCTGCAGTATGAACCTGGCCCAACCACTTGTTCATCAAGCACTGTTTTAGACTCTGAGGCTAGGAGTTCAGGTGTTCTGAGAAGCAGATGCAAGATGAGTTAAGACCTGCAAGGGATTTATTGGGTGAGACACCTGTGAGGGATAATGGGAAGGAGTGGGAGAAGGGAGCAAAGCCTTTCAGTGGGGTACAGGACTGACACCTGTGACAGAAGGCAAGGAGAAGGATTAGACTGCAGTACAGTTCTAGGACAGTTTCCTCTGGATCAGTGAACGTTCTCAAGAGAAGGTCTCTGTTTAAAGGAGTCTCGTGTCTCACAGGAACAGGCCTGTAGCAATACTCCTGCCATTTCCTTTGACACTGGATGAGAATGGCTATGGGGAGTTGAGGGATGCAGAAGGCCAGCAGCTGGGGCCATCAGTCAGTTCTGCCCACATCAGGAGATAGAGAGGCAGAATTTTATGGCCAGCCCACTGAAGCATCAATGGTGAATAGAACATGTGAGGTTCAGACTCTTAAGGGAGCTCACAGTCAAGTGGGAAGAGACAGATGAAAAAATGTTTAAGTGGTAGCAATAAGTGCTTTGATGAGGAGAAGAAGACAGAGTAACGTGATTAGGAGTAGCTTGAGGTCAGATGATCAGGAAAGGCCTTTCTGAGCCTTGGTTTCTTTATTGGTCCTATTAAAATAGTTTTTTTTTTTTTTTTTTTTGCCCATTCCAGTGGATATTTGTGTAGCACTTATAATTTATAAGTATATGCTCCTCATCTACCCTCACATATTGCTGGATAATAGAATGATCCTTCAGCTTGGTGTGTAAAAGACTTGGGCTTGAGTCCTGGTTTGGGCATTTCCTGAGAGCTCTAGATCACTGAGTAAGTCATTTTATTCCTCTGAGTCGTAGTCTCATCTTATGTTAAATGAATCTGGAAAGATCACTGCCCTGCCAACTTTGTAGGGCTGTTATAAATGTCAAAGTTGTCGAGAGCAACCTACAATTGGAAAATAAAATTATAATAAAAAGTTCTTTTACAACAGCTTCAGAAAATAAAGCACTTAATTAATTTAACAAAAATCATATAAGATCTCTGTACAGCAAATGACAAAACATTGCCAGGAGAAATGAAGAAGACCCAGTAAAGGGAGAGAGAAACCATGTTGTAAAGTAGAACATTCACTAATGTTACTGTGTTGTTTCTCCCTGGATTGATCTATAGATTGAGCCCAATCTCTGTCATAATCCCAGCATGCTTTTTTTGTATTAATTATACCAAAGCAAATGAGAAGGTACTGTATACACATAGGAAAGTATTACTGTTTTATCAAAGAGTATGTCAATAATAATTCTGACCCTTTCCAGTCATAATATGGTCCTTTTTTTGAGAACTTCAGGGAACCATGTTAGATCATTAGGTGGAAGCTCTTTTCACTGTCCTCAGAAGTAGAAAAGTCTACTCAAACTTAGAATGTTTATTGTTCTTCTAATGAGATGTATTACTAGAAAAAAAACACTAAACCTGAAAAATAAGGGACTTACATTCTTTCTCAGGACTACCAATCAGTCACTGGTAAGAAAATACTTGGTCTCTCTGGACCTTAGATTTCTTATCAGTAAAATAAAATATTAAACTAAGTGATCTGTTGGTCAGTTCCAGACCTGTGCATCTGTGATATGGAAGAAGAATAAACCATTATGGATCAGAAAGAACAATCTGGTGACTTCTCTCCAAGCCTGGTTCAATATAAGTTTATCATGTTACTTTTGTGAACCCTTTGATTCCATATGCTAACCAGCGACTAGCATGTTGTTTGTGCCCAAGATGTACTAAAATGAAAAAGAACAGGATTTCTTATAATTATACTAATGCACTTTCCAAACTGGCTTTTCTTGTGATTCCTCCTTCTGATTTTTTTCAAAGCATAAGTTTGGGATTCATTGGTCTTGGTTTCAGCCTCTGTCTCCTTAATGATGAACTTAAATTAGATGCTAATATTTTGAAAGAGGACATGGTTACACAAACCAGAATGACAGTTTCTAGTCCAGAGGTTGCCAAACTTCCTCTGTAAAAGGTCAGATTGTAAATATTGTATTTACCATTATGTTCTCTCACAAGTACTCAACTTCACTGTTGTAGCACATAAGCAGCCATAAACAGTATGTAAATGAATAGCTGTGTTCCAATAAAACTTTATTTATAAAAACAGCTGGTAGGCCCAGTTTGACTTATGGTCCATAGTTTGCCACCCCCTATTCTCATGTAATAACATACCTTGACAGGCCTACCAAGACACATTTACATATGGTCTTAGGTGTTGGCCTTTATAACAGTGTTAAAAAGATAGCAAGCACTTCTGGGGTGCTACCGAGGTAGATTAGGCAGTTAAGTGTCCGACTTGATTTTGGCTCAGGTCATGAACTTGCGGGGTTCTTGAGATTGAATCCCACATCAGGCTCTGCGCTGATAGTGCAGAGCCTGCTTGGGATTCTCTCTCTCCCTCTCTATTTACCCCTCCCCCATGCATACTCTCTCTCAAAATAAATAAACTTTGAAAAAAAAAAAGCGCTTCCTTTTGGATCCAGCAGAAAAAAACCTAGAGTTGTTGAGGCGTCAAGATACAAGACTGGAAGATGAGTAGGAAAGCTACATATATGAAGCCAGGAGACTGTTGTGACACCAGGACTGGAGGCAGCAACTAAGAAAAGCTGCCGGTTAGAATTTGGGTCCTTCTAGGCTCTTTGCCTCTGGGGTCCTCTACGTACCTCACAAAGGCCAGTTGAGTTCATTTGTACTTCCCGGCACCAGTCCTGGCTCTGATCAAACCCTGAAGGTCTGCGAACACCAAGCTTAAGCTCTTCTCCCATGTCAGGCCACCTTCCACGATGGAGTGCTGAGGAAGGACCTCCCTCTGTGATGTACTGATGTGCAGGGACCGTGGCATCTCTTTACTCCCTGGGACAACCCTACAGGTTGCTATTTTACAAACTGTACAAACTAGGACTCTTAAGGTTTTTTTTAATCTTTATTTATCTTTGAGAGAGAGCAAGCGAGTGAGCAGGGAAGGGGCAGAGAGAGAGAAGGGAGACACAGAATCTGAAGCAGGCTCCAGGCTCTGAACTGTCAGCACAGAGCCCAATGCAGGGCTCGAACTCACAGACTGTGAGATCATAACCTGAGCCAAAGTCGGATACTTAACCGACGAACCCACCCAGGTGCCCCCAAACTAGGATTCTTAGATTCACACGCCATCCTTAGGTCCCACAGCTAGTAAGCTAAGATTCAGATTTCAAAATCCATGTTCATTTTCCATACCACACTGCCTCTCCCAAATCCACAGTTGTACTTCAGGTAATGCTCGGTCTCCTGAGTCCCTCAGCCTCCCCACCCAGAGCAGAGCAGTGTAGGGTATTGTTCTGGTGATTTTTGCCACTGCTGATGATTCTTGATAAGCACCTTCCATTTTAGGATCGGACACTTGTGTTTCACACTGGTTGCCAGTTGTCCCTTAAGTGAAAGTCAGTGTAAAAGAAGGCAGGGGAAGCTCACCTCTTAGGAAGTTGGTTAGCTTAACTTACAATGATATTTTTGTGGGAAGGTCACAAGGGTCAAATGCATCATTGCCATGTGAGCTTGTGGTGCCCACTAGATAGACTGATTCCTATGGGAATACCATTAGGTTCCCAAAGTTCCTTGGGGGAGGGCAGAAGTGCTGCCTTGAAGAGAAATAGGGTCTTTCTAAATGCAGTATAAACCCGTAGAGCAGGGACAAGATCCGTTCTTTCTGATGGGCCTGCAGCTCCTGCTGTAGTACCCACAGTCAGTGCTCATGACCCTAAGTAAATGGCAGGAGTGGTTCATTCCCAGTATGAATTAACTCTCCGAGCGGGATGCCCAGCCAACCCAGCCCCGCTCCAAGGAGAAGGAGTAAGGTCCGTCACAAATGAGGTCCGGCATACGTAGGTGCATACATAGGTGTGGCAGGTTAGGGGAAAACAAAACTTGTAACCTGATCTCCTCTAAAATGAACAGGACAGTGCATGGCTAAATATAGATTGGCTGCCCTAAAACAGATATACACACAAGCCAGAAAACCTCACAAAGTGATAATTCTTCCCACCCTACAAGAATAGTTTACATTTGGATCCTGGAGCTATTCATTCATTTTTTCTGACCCAAGGAAGAATAACTCACCACCGTGGTGTGTTTATTGAACACCTTGTTCTCAATCAGACATTTACTAGGCACAGAGGATTGTGCTAAACACTGTCAGAGAAACAGAGATGGGCCAGATCCCGGCTTCTACCAGCTCAGTACCGACTTTTGTGTGACAAATTTGTGAACTCCAACACAAGTAGAATAAGCAGCAGAATGAGGTACTATAAAAGGTTTAGAGGAATGCATGATTAATTCTAACTGGAGACCATAAGGAGAGCCTGGAATTTGCTCTGGCCTCTAGTTTCCCCTCTCTAAAGTGAGGATCCCAAGGGCAGAGATGGTTATGTAAGGATATGTGGCATGCCTCTCGGCTACAGTCACTCTCTTTCCCTCCCCTGCACCCTTCACAAAATCAATTTCTGCTAAAGCGTACTGAGAGATCCTATATGTCAAGGTCAGGATGTTCTGACTTGGCTCTCAGAGCCCTTTGGGGCAGGCGGAGGAGTGGGGGAAGTGTTCTTTCTCAGATCCTTCCCCAGAGAAGGGGACGCATCAGGCAGCCTAGTCCTACAGGGTAGTCTCACAGCCTAGTCTCACAGGGTCTTATGTTACTGCCTGTCTCTGCCTCCCCTTTTTTCTTTCTCTGTTTTGTAGTTTTTATAAACCACTAGAAGATGTATTTTTGAGCTTGGGGAATTATTTATACTAGTCTTTAGTAGTTTGGTCCAGCAAATGTTTACTTACCATGCAAATGTGAGTAACATAATAAACTCATGACAAAATAACAGTCCTGCCAGTCAGTGTCCTGGTGATGAGATCCCCTGACTTGATTGCCTCTCCCCTCCCCTGCACGTTATGGGGAGTACATCTTCATTCACACTGATACATCGTTCTTTCCATGTGGTAGAAGGACCCCTGAAGGAGGAGATCTGAATTCTTATTCCAGGATTCAGGTCTGCCCTACCATGTGGCTTTGGACAAGGAGCCTCACCTTTCTGGGCCACAGTTTCTCCAATCGGAAATGAGAGATGTGGGTGAGTGGGAAGGACAGTGGTGATAAATGAGCGGTTAGACTCCAGGGCCCTTTCTAGTTGCCATATTATGTGAGTTATCGTATGAGTGAAGCTATTTTGTGTTTGGCCTTAAATTTATGAATAATTCCTCTAATTATGATGTGTGCCGGATGATTCTCAGAATTATTCACCTTAAATAATTTCTTGTGATTGTGAGTCAAAATGAACTGTTGACCCAGTCTTGCCCTCAGCACCTGTCAGCATGCTTTTGTTTTTAGAATTCTCCACCCTCTGGTCCCTGTTCTTTGGTTAGCTTTCTGCAGGGGGCCACTCACCCTGTAGAATCCTATACTATTCTCTTTTCAAAATGTGTTCATTGACTGCCTTCTCTTTGGCATTTGACAACATGAAAAATGAGGTGCAGAGAGATTAAAAGTTTTGCTTAGGTCCCTGTGGTAAAATGGTTTCTGACCCATGTTTCTGAACCCACATCAGGGCCTTTTCTGTAACACATTGTTCCTTTTGGACCCTAGATAGATGATAGAAAAAGCCAGTGAGAACAAGGGTGGCTTCCAGTTTGTAATTTTGATGATGCAAAAAAAAAGATTTTTTGGAAGAATTTGTGTTCTCATTTGGGTCTCTGAGTTTGCTTTGCCCCTGATTTTTCAGTTGACCTTAATTCTTCTACCTGTGTCCTGGAATTAAGAACCAGACATTATTGGGGTGCCTGGGTGTGTCATTCGGTTAAGCATCCAATTCTTGATTTGGACTCAGGTCATGATCTCACAGTCATGGGATTGAGCCCCATGTTGGGCTTTGTGCTGACTATGTGGAGCCTGCTTGGGATTCTCTCTCCCTCTCTCTGCCCCTCCCTCCAATGCATGCTCTCTCTTTCTCTCAAAATAAATAAACAAACATTTAAAAAAACAAAAATAAATAAAATCAAAAGAACCAGAGATTATTAAAAGCGAAACCAGTTGATCTTATTCTATCTCTGTGTAAATATGTCTCATGAGGTCTTACATGGAACTGCTCTCTTACGTTTCCCAAAGATGGCTTTTATGTATATCCCTGACCTAATCCAAGTTCTTCCTTTTTTGAATAGAGAAAATGAGTCCCAGGAAGGTGAAATGGCATGCCCAAGATCACTCAGCCGGTTAGAGCAGAGCTTGGCCTAGACTGTCATTCTGTTAGTTGACTCTGCCTTTCATAAAGCTAATACCGTTCCTCACTCAGGGATCTCGTGGGAGCTCTTTTCTCTACATAAATGAAAAGAATTGGCTTTGAAGAAAGTGAGATCTGTTTCAGATAGGCTCTGATGCTTTCTAGCTGTGTGACCCCAGAGCTCATTATTAACTTCTCTGAGCTTTAGTTTCTTCATCCAAAAAGAAGGGAACAAAATGGAAATAATAATTTCTACCTCGCAGAGTAGACTAGACACACATAGTAGGTGCTTAGTAAATGGCAGCGATGATTATTATAGTCAGTATTGTCCTTTTTGGTCTCCTTCCACATATAACATCATACAAGTTATAGTTGGAACTAAAACAGACAACAGTTACCTTCCACGCGTTCTCTGTTGCTTGGAAAGCTCCTCCATACCTCTCGGCCCATTTCAAGGTTGCAGCATTTCCACACGTATTACGGAATCAGAGCAGGCACTTTGCTAAGTGCTTCATATGTATGATCTCAAACTAAGCGGCAGCCCTGGAAAACTATGTATTTTACCTGTTGAACAGGTGAGGAACAAAGAGGTTTGTGTAACTGTCCAAGGCCACAGAGCAAGGATTTAGCAGATCTAGGCTTTGAATCCAGCCTGGGTCCCAGCATGTGCTTTGGTCTACCACTTTATGGGTTCTGATACCCACTGAGGCTTGGGACAGGGATTTGGGGAGAGAGAAGGATAAAGATAAAAAGGGCATTGAGATAAGGGAACCAGTCATTATTTGGCCAGTCATCTTTTCCAGAAACTCCCGCCAACTGCCCCTTTCCTGCTCCTGTTATCACTAGCCAGTTGATGGCTGGGCTGGGCAGGGCTGGGTTGGGCTGGGCCCCTCTACTAAAATCCTTCAGAGCTTTCCTGTTCTAGAGTTTTGCAAGAAGGTGGGCGGAGTGTTTGTGCACTGGGCAGGCTTCCCAGGGGTGATTGTGGAAAGGAAGGGGAGTGATTTTTAGGGCCCTAAAAAGAAGCCAGGAAGAAGAGGAAAAAATAAAACCCTTTTTAAAAGAAAACAAATTGACTCAAGCATTTTCTGGCATTATCTTTAGTCTAGACATGGAGATAGAAGCCCAGGCCTGGAGTCTGAAAACGTCCATTTTCTTCTTGCTATATAACTGACCTTCCTAATGACCCAAGACACATCATTACACCAGCGTTATAGCCACATACCAAAAACAGCCCAGCCACACGCCTTTAGCATTCTTTTCTTCCCTTCAAGAGGTAGCCAGGCAATAAAAACAAATCCTATGCACGTTTTATGCAACTGCATGGATTTGTTTTCACACCTGTGGGTTTTTTTTATTCACCTTTTACACTTTGGGTCTTTTGACCCCAAACATGACTTCTTGATATTTTGTTTTGTTGAAATTCCTACTGTCTTGCCATGATTGTGGGGTGAACCCCCCTGAACAATAAGGTTGGAGGACAGGCAGGGAACTGAAGATAGGAAAGGGAGAATGTCTCTTACTCAATCTATTTTAGTAAGGAGTGTTCAGTATTCTCTTTAGAGAGGAAATAAGCTAAAGGTCAGATGTATTTAATTAGACCATTAATCTCTTGCACATAATTAACACTTCATACTTTGCAAAGTGTTTATACGTGTGTGTGTGTGTGTTTTTAAATGCACATACCATACATCACCCATTTAAAGTGTACAAGTCATTGTTTTTTTTAGCATGTTCACAGGGTTGTGCAACCGTCACCACCATCTAATTCTGGAACATTTTCATTACCCCAAAAAGAAACCCCATACTCATTAGCATTCACTCCCCATGCCCACTCCCCCATCCCACCCCCACCCCTGGGAAACCACTAGTCTGCTTGCTATCTTTATGGATGTGCTGATTCTAGACATTTCACATAAATAAAGCCATATAATTTATAGTCTTTTACATTGGCTTCTTTCACTTCACACAGTGTTTTGGAGATTCATCCTGTTGGGGCATGTATTAGTATTTCATATGGCTGAATAATATTCCATTGTATAGCTATATCACATTTTGTTTATCCAGTCTCTACCTCTGTCATCACAATGGTGTTCTCCCTATGTGTCTTTGTCTGCTGTTCTTATAAGTACACCCATCACTATGACCTCATTTTAACTAATTAGATCTGCAAAGATGCTATTTTCAAACAAGGTCACATTCTGAGGTTCCATGTAAAAGTGAGTTTGGGGGGGGGGACACTATAGCAAGCAGAAATGAGATTTTGGCAAGGTTTAGTCCCAAAACAGCTTCAAAAGAGCTTTTCTGGAGTGGCAGATCATTATGGAGCTGATTTCATAGACATGGCTTTATTTTTGTAGAATGGAGGTCCAAGTGGGCCCAACTCATCATAACCCCTACTTCATCTTATTAGCAGACCTTGAAAGCCTCTCCTATTTTGACCACAAGAAACAAGCATATTTGGTTTTGTGCTAGTAAAAATTATTTTATTCATTCAACAAGTATATATTCAGTACCCACTGTGAGCTGGAACTGCTTTAGGCAGCAGGAATACAGAAGTGACTAGAATACCTTTTGAGAATTTACAGCATGCAGAGTTGTCCCGACCCTTTGTGCAGTTCATTCTTATGACCATCTTATGTCTTGTTGCATTCTTATGACCATCTTATTGCAAACTGAGACTCAGGTGAAGTGGTTTCTCCAGCTCTACAGATTTCTCAGATTTGATCCACAGCCTGAGCAGAGGGCTCCAGCCACGAGGACAGGTCACTCCTCTTTTATACAGATCCACAGTCCAAGCATGCAACGTAGGGGGCATGCGGGATGTATGGGTGCCAGGCAGGAGAAGTAGATTGTGACAGAATGGCCTTTCTTGTCAGGCTTGGGAACCTGAACTTTATTCTGAAGGCAGTGAGGAATCAGTGAACGTTATTGAGGGAGTGTGGCCTGATGCTACATGCTTCGTTTGTCTAACCAACACATGTTTATGGACTTGTGTCACATACTGGGCTTGATGCAAGGGATAAAAGTGTTAGAAAAGAGACAGTGTCTCTGCCCTCACTGAGCTTACAGCCAGATATATGGAGTGATAGGACAGAAAAGTTACTATTTTCCTAAAATTCTGTTTGAAACACAAGGAAGGATTGGTCAGAAATAAGGTTAAAGAAATAAACAGAAAAATGGTTTTAAAAAGAGAGAGCTTTGTACGTTGTCCTGAGGATAACAGGAAGAACACTGAAGAATTTTAAGCAGGGCAGGGACATAGTGACATGGTGCGGTTGTTGACAAACAGAGAGGGGTTGTAGTAACACCTACATTTCCGGCTCAGCTGATTGGATGCTGATGTTGATGTACTTCACGGAGAAGCAGGACACAGGAGGAGGAGATCACTGAGCTTGACCTGCTTGTGGGACATCTGAATGGAGATGCCCAACAGGCATCTTAGATGAGAGCCCAGGAAAGAGAACAGAATTAAAGATGGATTTTTTGAGAGTTGTCATCACCTGGCTGGAAGAGAACACCCCGGGAGAGTGTCCTGAGTCAGTGATGATAGAGGAGGCTCTGGGGTGAAACCCTGAAAAATGCATCCACTGAAAGGGTGGCAGAGGTAGAGGAGTCCAAAAAGACCACAGGGGAAGGTAGAAACGCACCAGAGGCTTCCTCTTGGCACCTTCCCTATGTCTTCTCAGGCCGCGGCTTTGCCCATCCCTGGCTCCATGGCTACTCCATCCCCTAGCATAAACCCTCTCCCCTCTGCCATTAGAGAGTTCATCTTGCAAATCTAATGGAGTAATGAAGCCATTGATTCTGTTAACAAACATCCAGTTCACTACAAGACCTGTAATGGGAATTCATTTTGGAGGTCAATACAGCTGTCGATGGAACAGTTTTTCCCCAGAGGCCCATGGCTTTTCTGTTGTACACAGGCAGAAGTTGTTCTGCCTCGCATCAGTAAAGACTGGGGACTAATTAATGCGATAGAGCACTAACAAGCTGGTGATCCTGCCTAGGGCCATGAGAAGTGTACTAAAATAGGTCAGATGATGGGGAGTAGAAACAGAAGTATGTCCCCTCTGAAAAGATTTGACTAGCCCTAACAAGCCCCCATCACCACCCCTGAAATGTCATCCCCCACTAGCTATCACATCAGCAGCAATTACATCTTTACAACTTTATTTCTTTTGAACAAGAAGTTTCACCGTGGAATTATTGTGTGCTCCATGACCTTTTTTCTCCTTCCACAGACTGAGAAATGTCTATGCGCCTGGCCTTTATTAGGTGAATCCTGGGACTGTAGACATAACAGCATCAGGCACTGTTCATAGAAACAAGGCCAGGCAGGGAGGCAGAGTGACAGTGGACATAATGAAGCACAGGCCAAGTGCTATTGGCAGCCAGAAAAAGGACTGAGTCCAGGAAGGTTTCAGAGAGAATATGATATCCATGTAGGGTCTTCAAGTCTGCATATGAGTGCCAGTGGAGTAGAAGTGAAATCCAGGCGGAAGGAACAGCATAAGCCATGAGAAAGAGTTGTAAAAGAGGCTGGTGTGTCTGGGGACTGATGAAGCTTCCGAATGCCTCGGGTACAGGAGGAGAGAAGCAGGAAGTAGGTCAGACTGTGAAAGGCCTTATGTGTTACGCTCAGGAACTTGGACTAGGCTTGGAGAACCAGCCAAATGAGTAATGCCCTTGGCTGGGAGGGTAGTACTCTCAGCTATGATCTATCTTTAATACCTTGCTGCTTTTCTAGCACAACAGAGGGGAGTTTAAGATGAGAATTAAGAGAAAAAAGACCAATTGACACAGAGTGGTGGGCACAAGAGTTGGGGAACGGGGAACATCGTTGTCCTCAGAGGACTTGGAAGGGCAGGCAGGAGGAGCTGGGACCAGTCTTCCATGGGACGGTCTGCCGCAAGTACATTTCTGCTTTTATCATTTACACAATAAGGTACAGTCCAGGGTCTGAATCAATGAGTCTTCAGGAAGCAAAGCTCATTTAACAAAGCCAGCCTTAGCTTTGACAGAGGTGATGACGGCAGGAGCCTCCAAAGAGGAGGAGGGCAGTGGCACTTACTGCCCTCCCTCTGGAGAAGGGCCAGAGTCACAGTCCTGAGCCATGGACAGCCACACCTCCTGGGAGCAGGGCCATCACCATCAGGGTTGTGAGAGGGAGCACACTCCAGACGACTCCAGGAGCAGTGCTGAGGGACAGGGCATCTCCGTTTCCACCAGGAGGCCACAGTCTTTCACTCAGGCAGACAGAGAAGGAGCAGGTGTGTGAGGGGGAGAGAAGGCTGCTGCTGGATCATTGCCTCTGCTCTTAATATCTCTTCTTCCTCTGACATCCCACTTTGGGATAAGGCCACTTTTCTTCCCCTTTTCAGTCACAGAGCTCCTTCTCTTGTTTCACAGACTCCCTGAGAAACATGTCCTCTGCCAGTCACGGCCCCCGCTCTTCTCCAGCTGAGCTCAGCAGCTCCAGTCAGCACCTTCTTCGAGAACGCAAGTCCTCAGCCCCATCGCACTCCAGCCAGCCAACCTTGTTCACCTTTGAACCCCCTGTGTCCAACCACATGCAGCCCACCTTGTCCACCAGTGCGCCTCAGGAGTATCTCTACTTGCACCAGTGCATAAGCCGGAGAGCGGAAAATGCAAGGTAGGAGACTGCTGTAAGCAGCGGTGGGGCAAGCACCCACTCACAGGACCTAGTCGCTTTCCGTCCTACAGTTTTTAATTTTAAAGACAGGGGAGTGAAATGGTTTCTCTTCTCAGGTGAACAGACGTATTTATTAACAGAGCATCCTTCTTTTGCTTAGGTAACCTTCACATTTTATTGCTATACAGTGATAATTGGGTTCCTCTGGAACCCATGATCAGAAAGGTTGCTATAAAAATGTTTTGTTTAATTTGGAGGAAAAAAGGCACTAGGGGCTAGAGTTTCAGAATTAGGAAAAAAATCAATTTATTTGCTGGCATTAAGAATATATCTATAAACCAATGCTTTCAACAATAGCCAAATTATGGAAAGAGCCTAAATGTCCATCAGCTGATGAATGGATAAAGAAGATGTGGTTTATATGTACAATGGAGTACTACTTGGCAATAAGAAAGAATGAAATCCTGACATTTGCAGCAACATGGATGTAACTGGAGGGTATTTTCCTAAGTGAAAGGAGTCAGTCAGAGAAAGATAGATATCATATGTGTTTACTCATATGTGGATCTTGAGAAACTTAACAGAAGACCATGGGGGAAGGGAAGGGGAAAAAATAGTTACAAACAGAGAGGGAGGGAGGCAAACTGTAAGAGACTCTTAAATACAGAGAACAAACTGAGAGTTGTTGGGTGGGGGGAGAGGGGAAAATGGGTGACAGGCATTGAGGAGGGCACTTGTTGGGATGAGCACTGGGTTTTGTACATAAGCAGCAAATCACGGAATCTACCCCAAAACCAAGAGCACACTGTACACACTGTATGTTACCCAACTTGACAATAAATTATATTTAAAAAAAAGAATATAGCTATAAAATCTTACACTACTCAACAGATCCATATCTCACTTTTGCTCTAGAGCTGCACTGTTCTGCATGGTAGTCACTATCCATACGTGGTGATTTAAATGTGAATGGATTCAAATGAAATAAAATTTAAAATTAAGTTCTCAGTTGCACTAGCCACATTTCAAGTGCTCAGTAGCCACATGTGGCTAATGGCTGCTGTACTGGACAGCACAGATAAGGAAGCATCTCATCATCACAGGAAGTTCTAGAGCAAGGACTTCCTGCTCGAGAATAATGGTCTTTGTATTTCTGGCACCAATCTCTCTCACAGGTGTGGAGCCTGTAGATATTTTTATTACCTTTTATTCCCATTGCTAGGGTAAGCAAAAGCACAGAAATGATGGACTTTGCCAGAGCTTGTTCCCAGTTACTACCATGGCCAGCAGGCTACAAATCACATTTCTTAATTAATTTAGAAATGCCTAATTTGTGTTAACAAAAATTAAGGCAATTAGAGAACTATGTATCACGCCATGGAACATTTTCATGTATAATCTCACGTGACCCAATCAAAGGCACTGAGAGGTAGCCAGTCTAGCTCCCTTCTCCCCGCCTCATAGATGAAGAAAATGAGGTTCACAACTAAGAAGTGACAGAGGTAGGGCTAGAAACCAGGTCTGCTTGTTTCTGGTCCTAGACTCTACACCGCACGATTCTGCTTCTGGGTCTCTGAGTCATTTACCATCACACAACAGAGGCTCCCCGCACTCGGTCTTAAGGTTGTCTCAAATGCCCATTTTCATTTGTTTCAGGATTCATTCATTTGTGACCTTTTAGTAGTTCAAACACGATCAACTTAGACATAAGGAGCTGAGTTCTTAAAAAAAAAAAAGGACGAATTAGCCAAGATCACTGAACTAGTTAGCGGCAGTGCTGTAAATAGCACTGATTCTCCTGAATCACACACCCGAGACAGGCAGTGGGGTGTGACCAGAAGCAGATCACAGGCTTTGGAGTCCATCAGATATGGGACCAAATTCAGGTTCTGCTACTTTCCTTGTGATCTAATTCTTTAACCTCCTGAGCTTCCATTTCCTTATCTGCAGGATGGAAGTAACGAATTCTGAGGTTTACTGATGAGCATAAAATGACAGAACACATACACCCGGTAGTGCGTCCTCAGCACATATTAACGTTTCTTCTCCTTGTGCTGCATCCCCCTCTCCTGCACGTGTGATTGCCTGAGATTAGAGAGGGGGAGGTCTTCAAATCATAGTTCTATCTAAAGACAGTGTACTTTCTCTTAATGCCTCTCAAAGTGCATATGAAATACCTGGGGATCTGGTTGAAATGCTGATTCAGTGGGCCTGGAGGGGGTCCTGAGATCCTGCCTTTCTGCTAAACACCAGATGATGCCAGTGCAGCATGTCTGTAGATCACACTTCAAGTAGAAGGCTTTATCTAATATTGACAACTGCCACCACCCCCACTCCGATGGTGCTGCTAACGCAACAGATATAGAAATGTCTCTGCTTGAATTAGCAGTTGTGGCCCACTCTCTGCACCTCCTCCTCCTCTGTAAAACCTCTGTTAATTTTCCTAGATGAAATTTATTTCTTCCCTGCATTCCCACAGCAATTTTTTATTCTCTCTCACACAGCATTTGGAACTCTCTGCTTCATATTATGGATATTTATATTAATATATTTCTGCATTTTGTGAAGACAAGACCAAAGGCATATAGTAGGTGCATAAAAAATATCAAAACAAATTTCCTATAGAGAGTCAACATCATAGGGGAGACCAGACTTGTCTGGCAGCAGCTGGGGAGGCAGCTTTACTGCGGGCTTTTCTCTGTGTCGCTGCTTTCACTTGTGTGGGTGTGGGAGCAAGAGAGTGATGAGCAGGATCTTGGAGACTTTGGGAAAAAATAAGTTCAAACAATGTTTGCAGAATTCCCAAGTGATGGAGGGTGGGAAGGAAGCTTTCTTCGGTCCAGAAACACCATATAGTTTCTGAAAGTGTTGGAGTAGTTTGCATGATACTAAACATACTGTGGGGCACCTGGGTGGCTCAGTCGGTTAAGCATTCAACTTTGGCTCAGGTCATGATCTCACACTCTGTGAGTTCGAGCCCTGCATCGGGCTCTGTGCTGACGGCTCAGAGCCCGGAGCCTGTTTCGGATTCTGTGTCTCCCTCTCTCTGACCCTCCCCCATTCACTCTCTGTCTTTCTCTGTCTCAAAAATAAATAAACATTAAAAAAAATTTAAGCATACTGTAACAATTATAAACTCCAAACACAATATGAAAAAGCAACTGTTCAAGCACTGAAGAGCAATCAAAAAGCAGGCAGAAACTGAGAGATTTGACTCTTTCAAGGAGCTAGCAGCATACAAAGACATTAAAATATGTGTGTTAATTGCTATAATATGTGGGGGTAGGGGAGGAGGGACTGGATCCTGAGTGAAGAGATGGTGAGATTCAGGAGAGAGCTAGAAACTCTGGAAAATAACTGAGAGGTTCCAGTTCCTGTGTGGTGGCAGAAACACTCCCTCCCACTGGTCACAACTGAACACTGTGGACAAAATACAATTACCCTGTCATTGTTTTGAGTCTAGAAAAATAAAATGAGGCAAATTATAAAGGGGAGAAAAATTTGGAGCTGCAGCTACACAGAGACGAATTTCTGTATCTCATGGAATTTCCCTGAAGGCAGGCCTGCTCGCCCAGCAGCACAGCGGAGCGCACAGCTGAAACTCTAATGGAAACCCCATATTTCTTGGTAGAGGAACCAGAAAAGGAGCCCTTTGGGGGCTGGAAAGGAGTAGAGTACCCAGAGTGAAGACAGTTGGAGAAGAGATTTCCTAATTCTGGGTGTGAAACCGCACAAGTCTCAGGCTCACTGTGAGCTGCATGGATGTTGGACAGACCACACCAGCACAGCAGAGGTTTTGAGAACTACACTGAGATTTGCACTCTGACACACAGAAGGAGACACAGAACTTGGCAGCCTGAATCTAACCACATAGGTTGCCTGCAAAACAAAAACCTCCACGTTCTCCAGAGGATTATAACAGAACCCAGAGTCCACACAGCATAATATCACAACATAGCATAATATCACAACATTAAGTATATAATCCAAAATTTCTCAGCATACAGAGAACCGGCAATGGGTAACTGGTTCTCAAGGGAAAGCACTGATGCCAACTCCAACATAACCCAGATGTTGGAATTATCAGACACAAATTTAAAAGCCTGTATTATAACGATATTCCATGTGATGAAGGAAAATGCATTTGAAATTAAGGGAAAGAAAAAACTATGAACCCCCACGTTTATATCCTGCAAAATTGTTCTTTAGGAATGAAAACAAAATCAAGAGATTCTCAGAGGAAAGAAAAATAAGAGCGTTTCCAAGAGATCAGATTTAAAGAAGTGATAAGGAAGTTCTTCAGGCTGAAGCAAAATAGTACCAAAAGGAAACTAAGTCTTCAGGAATGAAGGAAGGGCAGCAGAAATAGGAGTTATCTGCATAATTTTCCCCCTAAGTTCCTTAAAATATGTGAGTGTTGAAGGCAAGTATTAAACATTGTCTAGTGAGGTTTTCACCTGGTTTTCACTCTTCAGCCAAAAGTGCTTCCTTTGCCATTTCTTACCATATAAGTCCCCTTTTGACATGTTCTCCCAGTTTTCATTTATCTGGAAAGATCTGTATTTTACCTTCATTTCTGAGATATTTTTGCTGGATATAACATTCTGGAATGATAGTATTATTTTCTTTTGGCATTTTAAAGTATGTCATTCTATAGTCTTCTGCCATTCATTGTTTCTGATGAGAGGTCAGATGTTATTTTTATTCGTAGAATCCTATGTGCTATGTATCTTTCTTCCTCTGAATGTTTTTTTTCTCCTTTTAAAAAAAATTGTGAAATACACATAACATAAAATTTACCATCTCAGCTATTTTTAAGTGTACAGTTCAGTAATGTAGAGTACTTTCTTCCACACTGTTATACAGCCAATCTCCAGAACTCTTTTCATCTTGCAAAACTGAAACTCTCCACGCACTAAAAATTCCCCATTTCCCCTTTCCCCTACTCCCTGACAATCTTCTTTCTACTGTCTGTATGAAGCTGAATTCTCTAGGTAACTCATATAAATGGAATCATATAGTATTTGTCTTTTTGTAAGTGGCTTTTTTCACTTAGAATAATGTCTTCAAATTTCATCCATTTTATAGCATATGTCAGAATTACCATCCTTTTTATGGCTGAATAATACTTCATTGCCTGTATATGCCACATTTTGTTTATTTCCCCCTAAATAGACACCTTGATTGCTTCCACCATTTGGCTATTTTGGATAATTGGGCTCTGTACATGGGTGTACAAATACTCTTCAAAGACTCAGCTTTCAATTATTTTGGGGTATACCCAGACATAGAATTGCTGGGTCCTCTGGTGATTATATTTTCTATCTTTTGAGAAACTGCCATACTGTTTTTCATAGTGGCTGCACCATTTTACAACAGTACACAAGGGTTACGGTTTCTCCATATCCTTGCCAATATTCGTTATTTTCTGGGTTTTTTGATAGTAGCCATCCTAATGTCTATGAGGTGGTATCTCACTGTTTTTATTTGCACTTCCCTTCCATAATGATTAGTGATGTTCAGCATCTTTTCATGTCTTGGTGGCTATTTGAATATCTTTGGAGAAATGTCTTTGTAGGCCTCTGTCCATTTTGTTTTTAATCTGGTTGGTTTGTTGTTGTTATTGGGTTGTAGAAGTTCTTTGTATATTCTCGATATTAACCCCTTACCAAATATATGATTTACAGATATTTCCCCCATTCTGTAGATTACCTTTCACTCTGTTGATTGTGTCCTTTGATGCCAAGAAGTTTTATACTTTGATGTAGTCCAATGTATCTATTTTTACTTTTGTTGCCTGTGCTTTTTGGTGTCTATATAAAAAAATCATTGCCAAATCCAGTGTCAGGAAGCTTTTCCTCTTACATTTTCTTCTCAGAGTTTATAGATTTAGGTCTTATGTTTAGGTCTTTGATCATTTTTTTGTTAATTTTTTACATATGATCTAAGGTAAAGATCCAACTTCATTTCTTTGCATACAGACATCCAATTTTCCCAGCACCATTAGATGAAAAGACTCCACTGGATTATTTGTTTTTCAGGTGTGGAGTTTGGTGAGTTCTTTATAGATTTCGGATACTATCCCTTTGTCTGATATGTCATTTGCAAATATCTTCTCCCATTCTGTTGGTTGCCTTTGTTGATTGTTTCCTTTGCAGTGCAGAAGCTTTTTATCCTCATGAGGTCCCAATAGTTCATTTTTGCTTTTAATTCCCTTGCCTTTGGAGATGTGTCAAGTGAGAAATTGCTGCAGCTGAGGTCAGAGAGGTTTTTTCCAGCTTTGTCCTCTAGGGTTTTGATGGTTTCCTGTCTCACATTCAGGTCCTTTATCCGTTTTGAGTTTATTTTTGTGAATGGTGTAAGAAAGTGGTCTAGTTTCATTCTTCTGCATGTTGCTGTCCAGTTCTCCCAGCACCATGTGTTAAAGAGATTGTCTTTTTTCCATTGGATGTTCTTTCCTGCTTTGTCAAAGATTAGTTGCCCATACATTTGTGGGTCCTATTCTGGAGTCTCTATTCTATTCCCTTGGTTGATGTGTCTGTTTTTGTACCAATACCACGCTGTCTTGATGATGACAGCTTTGTAGTAGAGACTAAAGTCTGGGATTGTGATGCCTGCTGCTTTGGTCTTCTTCTTCAGTATTACTTTGGCTATTTGGGGTCTTTTGTGGTTCCATACAAATTTTAGGATTGCTTGTTCTAGCTTCGAGAAGAATGCGGGTGCAATTTTGAATGGGATTGCATTGAATGTGTATATTGCTTTGGGTAGTATTGACATTTTGACAGTATTTATTCTTCCAATCCATGAGCGTGGAATGTTTTTCCATTTCTTTGTATCTTCTTCAATTTCCTTCATAAGCTTGCTGTAGTTTTCAGCATACAGATCTTTTATATCTTTGGTTATATTTATCCCTAGGTATTTTATGCTTCTTGGTGCAATTGTGAATGGGATAAGTTTCTTTATTTGTCTTTCTGTTGCTTCATTATTAGTGTATAAGAATGTAACTGATTTCTGTACACTGATTTTGTATCCTGCAACTTTGATGAATTTATGTATCAGTTCTAGCAGACTTTTGGTGGAGTCTATTGGGTTTTCCATGTATAATATCATGTCATCTGCAAAAAGTGAAAGCTTGACTTCATCTTTGCCAATTTTGATGCCTTTGATTTCCTTTTGTTGTCTGATGGCTGATGCTAGCACTTCGAACACTATGTTAAACAACAGCGATGAGAGTGGATATCCCTGTCGTGTTCGTGATCTCAGGGGGAAAGGTCTCAGTTTTTCGCCCACTGAGGATGATTATTAGCTGTGGGCTTTTCATAAATGGCTTTCTCCGCACCCCAAAAATAAATAATCCAGTGAAGAAATGGGCAGAGAACATGAATAGACACTTCTCTAAAGAAGACATCCAGATGGCCAGCAGGCACATGAAAAGATGCTCAGCGTCACTCCTCATAAGGGAAATACAAGTCAAAACCACACTGAGATATCACCTCATGCCAGTCAGAGTGGCTAAAATGAATAAATCAGGAGACTATAGATGCTGGAGAGGATGTGGAGAAACGGAAACCCTCTTGCACTGTTGGTGGGAATGCAAACTGGTGCAGCCGCTCTGGAAAACAGTGTGGAGGTTCCTCAAAAAACTAAAAATAGACCTACTCTATGACCCAGCAATAGCACTGCTAGTAATTTGCCCAAGGGATACAGGAGTTCTGATGCATAGGGCACTTGTACCCCAATGTTTATAGCAGCACTTTCAACAATAGCCAAATTATGGAAAGAGCCTAACTGTCCATCAACTGGATGATGGATAAAGAAGATGTGGTTTATGTACACAGTGGAATACTACTTGGCAGTGAGAAAGAATGAAATATGGCCCTTTGTAGCAACGTGGATGGAACTGGAGAGTGTGATGCTAAGTGAAATAAGTCATACAGAGAAAGACAGATACCATATGTTTTCACTCTTATGTGGATCCTGAGAAACTTAACGGAAGACCATGGGGGAAGGGAAAGAAAAAAACAAAAAAGTTCGGGAGAGAGCCAAAGCATAAGAGACTCTTAAAAACTGAGAACAAACTGAGGGTTGATGGGGGGTGGGAGGGAGGGGAAAGTGGGTGATGGGCATTGAGGAGGGCACCTGTTGGGATGAGCACTGGGTGTTGTATGGAAACCAATTTGACAATAAATTTCATATTAAAAAAAACTTATTGAATAACTATGTCATACACCTGAAGAAAAAAAAAAAAAAGACTGGGCATTCCCCCATTGAATGGTCTGAGCAACTATGCTGAAAAATCATTAAATCATATACATGAGGGTTGTATTCTATTCCATTGGTCTAGACATCTATCTTTATGCCAGTACCACACTTTTAATTATTGTAGCTTTATAATAATATGTTTTGAAATCAGGAAGTGTGAGACTTTTCACTTTGTTCACCTTTCACTTTGTTTGGAAGGTTGTTTTGGCTGTTTGGGCTTCTGACAGTTTTATGACTTTTTTCTTTGGCTTTCAGCAGTTTGACTACAATATTCCTAGGTGTGTTTTTCTTTGTTTAGGCTTCATTTACTTTCTGATTCTATTTGTTTCTATTTTTGATCCAGCACAACAAAATTACCAATATTTCTTCAAGTTTTTTTTTTTTTTTTTGCCCCATTCCATCTCTGCTTTCCTTCTATTCTTCATAGGTTAGACCACTTGATACTGACCCAAATATCACTGATACTACTCATTTTCAATAATTTTTGGAGGGTAATTGAAGTACAGTCACTGTCAATATGTATTAACTTTCCTCATGCCCCTTTATAATCCATCCTTCCCTCTATCTCATTCCTCAGGAACTACCAACAATATTTCTATCACTACATTAGTTTTCATTTTCTAGAAGATTACTTGAGTAGAATCATTATAGTATTTACTTTTTTCCTGGCTTCTTTCAATCAATGTAATACTTTTGAGATTTATCCATGTTGTTACATGGATCTTTAGTTGTTCCTTTTTATTGCTAAGTAGTAATTCAGTGTACCTTTATTTTTTTTAATATATGAAATTTATTGTCAAATTGGTTTCCATACAACACCCAGTGCTCATCCCAAAAGATGCCCTCTTCAATACCCATCACCTACCATCCCCTCCCTCCCACCCCCCATCAACCCTCAGTTTGTTCTCAGTTTTTAAGAGTCTCTTATGCTTTGGCTCTCTCCCACTCTAACCTCTTTTTTTTTTCCTTCCCCTCCCCCATGGGTTTCTTTTAAGCTTCTCAGGATCCACATAAGAGTGAAAACATAAGGTATCTGTCTTTCTCTATATGACTTATTTCAATTAGCATCACACTCCAGTTCCATCCATGTTGCTACAAAGGGCCATATTTCATTCTTTCTCATTGCCACGTAGTACTCCATTGTGTATATAAACCACAATTTCTTTATCCATTCATCAGTTGATGGACATTTAGGCTCTTTCCATAATTTGGCTGTTGCTGAAAGTGCTGCTATAAACATTGGGGTACAAGTGCCCCTATGCATCAGAACTCCTGTATCCCTTGGGTAAATTCCTAGCAGTGCTACTGCTGGGTCATAGGGTAGGTCTATTTTTAGTTTTTTGAGGAACCTCCACACTGTTTTCCAGAGCGGCTGCACCAGTTTGCATTCCCACCAACAGTGCAAGAGGGTTTCCGTTTCTCCACATCCTCTCCAGCATCTATAGTCTCATGATTTGTTCATTTTGGCCACTCTGACTGCCTGAGGTGATATCTGAGTGTGGTTTTGATTTGTATTTCCCTGATGAGGAGCGATGTTGAGCATCTTTTCATGTGCCTGTTGGCCATTTGGGTGTGTTCTTTAGAGAAGTGTCTATTCATGTTTTCTGCCTGTTTCTTCACTGGATTATTTGTTTTTTGGGTGTGGAGTTTGGTGAGCTCTTTATAGATTTTGGATACTAGCCCTTTGTCTGATATGTCATTTGCAAATATCTTTTCCCATTCCGTTGGTTGCCTTTTAGTTTTGTTGGTTGTTTCCTTTGCTGTGCAGAAGCTTTTTATCTTCATGAGATCCCAATAGTTCATTTTTGCTTTTAATTCCCTTGCCTTTGGAGATGTGTCAAGTAAGAAATTGCTACGGCTGAGGTCAGAGAGGTCTTTTCCTGTTTTCTCCTCTAGGGTTTTGATGGTTTCCTGTCTCACATTCAGGTCCTGTATCCATTTTGAGTTTATTTTCGCAGTGTACCTTTATATCACAATTCATTTATCCATTCCCGTGTTGAGGGGCACTTGGATTGTTTCCAGTTTTAGCTATTACAAGTTAAGGTGTGTTTGTACATACACAGCCACTAAAAAATCACGGTGTACACATTTGCTTCATTTCTTTTGGGTAAATACCTAGAAAGCCCAGCCCAGGTAGTTTTACTTGTGAATTCTATCAAATATTCAAGCATAAAATAACACAAATATTACCCACATTCTTTCAGGAAACATAAGAGGTGGGGGTCTTTTGTAACTCATTTTTTAACACCAAAATACCCTTTATGAACCTGACAAAGATTATGAGAATGAAAATTGGAAGTCTATATTCCTTGTGGATACAGATACACACACACACACACACACACACACACACACACACACACATATGCTAGGAATAATTTAAATATATTAGGGAATATATGTGTGTATATACATCATTAGGGTTAAGACATCATGATAAAGTGGGGCGCCTGGATGGCTCAGTCAGTTGAGCATCCCAGCTTCGGCTCAGGTCATGATCTTGTGGTTCATGAGTTCAAACCCTGCATCCATCTCTGTGCTGACAGCTCATCGCCTGGAGCCTGCTTCAGATTCTATGTCTCCCTCTCTGTCTGCCCCACCCCTGCGTGCATGCGCTCACATGCTCTCTCGCTCTCAAAAACAAATATTAAAAAAAAAAAAAAGCCATCATGATAAAGTAGTGCTCATCTCAGGAATGCAAGGTTGGATTGATATTAAGAAACCAACCAGTGTAATTCATTACATCAGGAGAGTAAGGAACAAAATAATATAATCATCAGCTTAGTAAATGCAGAGAAAGCATTTGACAGAACTCAATGCTTCTCCATAAAAAATTTTCTCAGGAAGCTATAAATAGAGGAGAACTTCTTCAAATTAGTAATAGACTTCTGAGGATAACCAAAAGCTAATATCATACCTAACAGAGAAATCTTAAGCATACTCTCATAATACTGGAAACAAGGACAGAATGCCTGCTCTCACCACTTCTGTTCAACATTGTGCTAGAGAATCTGGCCAGTTCAATAAAGGGACAAACAGGATAAAAGGCACAAAGATGAGAAAGGAAAATGTATGGCACAAAAACAGACACTCAGATCAATGGAACAGAATAGAGAACCCAGAAATGGACCCACAAACGTATGGCCAACTAATCTTTGACAAAGCAGGAAAGAATATCCAATGGAATAAAGACAGTCTCTTCAGCAAGTGGTGCTAGGAAAACTGGACAGCGACATACAGAAGAATGAACCTGGACCACTTTCTTACATCATACATAAACTCAAAATGGATGAAAGACCTAAATGTAAGACAGGAAGTCATCAAAATGCTCGAGGAGAAAGCAGGAAAAAACCTCTTTGATCTTGGCTGCAGCAACTTCTTACTCAACACGTCTCCAGAGGCAAGGGAAACAAAAGCAAAAACGAACTATTGGGACCTCATCAAAATAAAAAGCTTCTGCACAGCAAAGGAAACAATAGCAAAACTAAAAGGCAACCGACAGAATGGGAGAAGATATTTGCAAATGACATATCCGATGAAGGGTTAGTATCCAAAATCTATAAAGAACTTATCAAACTCAACACCCACAATCCAAATAATCCAGTGAAGAAATGGGCAAAAGACATGAATACACACTTTTCCAAACAAGACATCCAGATAGATGGGTAACAGACACATGAAAAAATGGTCAACATCACTCAGTATCAGGGAAATACAAATCAAAACCACAATGAGATACCACCTCAGACCTCTCTGAATGGCTAACATTAACAACTCAGGCAACAACAGATGTTGGCAAGGATGTGGAGAAAGAGGATCTCTTTTGCACTGCTGGTGGGAATGCAAACTGGTGCAGCCACTCTGGAAAACAGTATGGAGGTTCCTCAAAAATTAAAAATAGAACTACTCTATGACCCAGCAATTAACACTACTAGGTATTTATCCAAGGGATACAGGGATGCTGTTTTGAAGCAGCACATGCACCCCAATGTTTATAGCAGCACTATCAACAATAGCCAAAGTATGGAAAGAGCCCAAATGTCCATTGATGGATGAATGGATAAATAAGATGTGTGTGTGTGTGTGTGTGTGTATATATATATATATATATATATATATATAATGGAATACTACTCAGCACTCGAAAAGAATGAATTCTTGCCATTTGCAACTATGTGGATGGAACTAGAGGGTATTATGCTAAGCGAAATTAGAGAAAGACAAATACCGTATGACTTCACTCATATGAGGACTTTAAGACACACAACAGATGAACACAAGGGAAAGGAAGCAAAAATAATATAAAAACAGGGAGGGGGACAAAACATAAAAGACTCTTAAATATGGAGAACAAACAGAGGGTTACTGGAGGAGTTGTGGGAGGGGGGATGGGCTAAATGGGTAAGGGACATTAAGGAATCTACTCCTGAAATCATTGTTGAACTATATGCTAACAAACTTAGATGTAAATTTAAAAAAAAATTAAAAACTTTAAAAAAAGGAAGATGTAACACTTTCTCTATAGGTGACTTGATTGTTTATATAAAAATTGTAAAGAGTCTAAAAAAAACTACTAGAATGAATAGTGAATTTAGCAGGGTCACAGGATAAAGGATTATTATATAAAAGCTAATTTTTACATACTAGCACTAGCAAAAACTGGAAAACGAACTTAAAAAAATTCTCTATAATGATGCCAAAAAACATGGACTACTTAGGAATAAAAAAGACACGCAGGACCTCTTCACTGAAATCATTGTCACACACTGTTGTGGGATATTAGAGACCTAAATACAGAGAGTGTTAGACTGTAGTTATGAATTGGAAGACCCAATATTATTAAAATGGCAAATCTTCCCAAATTGATCTATAATTCCACTGCAGTCCAAGTAAAAATCCCAGTAAGATTTTTCATAGAAATTGTTAAGCTAAGTTTAAAATTCATATGAAAATACAAACAATTTAGAATAACCATGATTTTTAAAAGAACAGCAACAAAATTAGAGGACTTGTACTCCCTAACTTCAAGACTTACATCAAACAAATGTTCATCAAGACGGTGTTGTATTGATGCAAAGATAAACACACAAAGCTCACTAGAACAGAATCGTGAAGCCTGTGTGCGCACGGGTGGCCTGTGTTGACAAAAATGCCAATAGGGAAATGAAAAGTCTTTTCTCTTTTACAGAAAAAATTATTTATTTATTCAGAGAGAGTGCATGCATGAGTGGAGGAGGGACAGAGAGAGAATCCCAAGCAGGCTCCACACCCCGTGCTGAGCCCAACACAGGACTTGATCTCACAACCATGAGACCATGACCTGAGCTGAAATCAAAAGTCAAATGCTTAACTGACTGAGCCACCCAGGTACCCCAGGAAAATGAAAGTCTCTTCAAACAGTGGTGCTGGAACAGCTGGATATCCTTATAGGAATTTTTAAAAAAATTATTGATATCACACTACTCAAAAGTTAAATGTGTCAGAGACCTAAGTGTAAAATCTGATACTGTGAAATTTCTGCATGAAAACATCTTTGTGATCTTGAGGCAAGCAGAGATTTTTATAATAGACTACAAAAGGCAAGAATCATAAAAGAAAATAATAAAGTAGTGTAATCACAATTAAAACTTTTGCTGTTCAGAAAACTCCATTAAAAAACAAAATGTCAATTCACAAAATATGAGAAAATATTTGAAACAAATATATCTGACACAGGATTTATTTCTAGAAAATATAAAGAACTATTACAACTTACGACAACCCATTTTTTTTTTAATGGGCAAAAGATTTAAATAGACACTTCACATAGAAAAAGATATAGAAATGGCAAATGGAAGGATGCTGGATCACCAGGGAAATGTGAATTAAAACCTCCGAGCAATTTTGCTTCATTTCCACTGGAATGGGTAAAATGAAAAAGACTGACAATACCAAGTATCGGTAAGTATGTGGATGTACTATTTCTGACATTCACATTACATATTAGGTGTTCTGGACAAAAGAAACAATGCTTTACAGTTTACAAACCACCGTCCCATTAGTAACCTCACTTGATCTCCAAAATAACCTCATAGGGTTACTTCTAAGCAGGGACTTGTAAGCAAGAACCAGCTCGTTCACCTCTGCCTAGCATAGATATAAATATGTCTGTTGAGATTATTATAGTGAAACAGTATTTACTGAGGCTAGTAACCAGCCATCTGTCTATTCCTTTTTTCATTTATGGGGGAACTCCACATGTTTTACAGTAAATTAAGCACCCTAAAAGATAAAACTATGAATTATTTATCAGGACTTTTACTTCAGTTTTACTCACTCGTCTTCCTTCAAGTACTGGATACGCATTCTGGCCAAAATGACTTCGTTCTTAAAATCTAGCTCTTGCACTGAACAAAAATAACTAACTCCTCAAAAGTAGTAACTATTGCCAAGGAAGGAGTTTTAAACAGACACCATCAAGAAAAGCAGAGTCCTTTCAGTCTTTGAAGACCAATTAGTGTCCCTGGATTTATTTTTGCCCTCCAGCCTTTTAAAGGCCTCATTTCAGATTCTAGACCTTTGCTGTCTTCCTATTTCAAGCAGTCTGTTCAACCTGTAGCGGGAGATACATTGCGGTGAGTCACATGCCTTAGAAAGCTGTAATTCAAGGGTGGGGGGAAGAGAAATTTCAAGTGATGAGATTCTAGAATGAAAGCGTTACTGACCCTGCAGCAATATTCTGCAGAAATATGGTAGATTAAAAATAAAATCAGAGGGGCGCCTGGGTGGCTCAGTGGGTTGAGCATCTGACTCTTGATTTCGGCTCAGATCACAATTCCCAGGGTTGTGGGATCGAGCCCTGTGTCAGGCTCTGCATTGAGTGGGTAGCCTGCTTCTTAAGATTCTCTCTCTCTTCCTCTGCCCCTCTCTCCCATTTGTGTGCTCTAAAATAAAAAGTAAAAAAAAAAAAAAAGTGAAATCAGAAATGTCACTGACCAAAGACCTTACCTTTGGTTAATCATTTCTAAGACTTCTCTGACTCATTCACCTGAGGGTGGCTTTGACTGACTAAAGGCAGAGAACATACAACTTTTAGTTTCATTTAGTTTTATATATATAAGTTTGCTCTGTAACCACAATGAGAAGGCGGGCTCAAACCTGCAGCCAGAAGGGTTTGAGATACAAAGATCACCTCACTTCTTGGAGATCGTGAAACAGTGTTTTCTGAGTTTTCTTCCCTCATTGGAAGGATCCACACATCCCATGTGGGACGGGTAAATGCAGAAGGATGGTCCACATGACCTCTTAAGATTGCCAGTGACAGTTACAGAACTAAATGGTGGTTATTTTGCTTACAATCATTTGTGAATTAGCTTTCCTTAAATGGGAACATACCCATTAAAAATCAAACTGGGCTCTTCATTGTTAAGGTACTTGGAGTCTAGAAGGGTGAAATCATGGTGTTGTGCCGTACATAAAATTATATGGAGAAATGCCAAAGAACTATTGCAAAATAAAGTGCTGAGGAAAACTAGGAAACCGTTGATAAAAGATAAGGGGGAGGTTTGGGGTAGGTATTAAGACCAGAGCATGAGTAAGAAGTGATGTGATGATGGCGACACCCACCAACAGCCGCAGGAACGGGAGTGAGAGGCACTGAGCGCGGGCTTGAGGGAGTATGTTTTCTCAAACTTGTCTCTGCTCCCCTACGCATCCATCACCTCCCTGCACAACTCGGCCATTTACTGTTTCTCTTGTGTGATATGTGAGGGTCATAGTTGTCTGTCAGAACTGTGAGGATATTCCTTTTATGAGGCCTCCATCGGCCCACAGCCCTGCAAGAGAAGCCTCTCTCAAAACCCACCGCTTCCAGGTGCTCATCCCAGGAAAGCAGCTCAGGACCCCACAGTGACAGAGGCCTTGGGGAAGGTTGACATGAGCCTAGTAAAGGACGAGTGCTCAGAAGTGCCCTCCTGCTCTGTGCAGGGGACAGAGGGGACAGGCTGTGGCATCACTCTGAGCAGAGTACCCAGGCCGGTGCAGACCCAGTTCTGCTGTCCTAGCACGCAGCTTCCGGCAATTTTGTTCCCCTTATGTAACTCCTTTCACTTGGCTCTTGAAGTAATGACCGCCCCCTCCCCACGCATTGGCATGATCCGCCACATGTCAGGCACTGTGCCAGGGCGCAGGGGCAGGTGGAAGCGGTGAGACCCGGCCTCGAACGGCTTTCACAGGAGGCGAGTGAGTGCTCTAGTAGAAGTACAGTGTGTGCTGGGAGCAAAGGGGAAGGAGTAATTAAAGTGAAGAGGAGAATTAGAAGGCCTGTCACACCTTTGTGGAGCAAAAGCACTTTTTTTTTTTTTTTGTACTTTGTGTAAAATTCTAATGCATCAAGGAAGCTTTCCAGAGAAAGGTAAATAATGCAAGCGCAGGGCTGGAGCATAGACCACATGGGCCACGTTTAGGGACAAGTGAGGAGCTTAGTAACTGAAGAGGAGGAGGATGGGACAGCAGGACGTTGGGACATAATCTAGTGGGTCCTGAAGGGGAAGGTTTTCAGTCTGCTGATCCAGAGCGTGGCCAAGGTCAGGAGATGGGCCAGCAGCACTAACACTTTTGTTTATTCATTCGTTTACTTATATGTTCATTGACTTGTCCATTCAGCAATCATTTATGCATCATTCCCCCTGTGACAGCGCTAATCCAGGGGCCGAGGAAGGAAGAATATTAAGACACAGTTTCTTTCCTGGAGGAAATATCTCCGTCTGGTGGAGAGGACAAGTACAGTGGTAACTGACCCAGATAATAATTGCTACCTGCTCCAAGAACAGAGTTGAGCAAGTGATTGATTATGTTTGGAGGTAGAGGATGGTCAGAAACAGCTTTAAAAAGTGTGTCATTTGAGCTGAGTTTAAGGGATAAATGGGAGCAGGAGCTCGCCGGATTACAGCGGGAAGCCTTTCAGACCGCATGAACAACACAACAAGCCCAGAAGCTTGGCTGCGTGGGGCACACTAGGAACAAGGGGAGTTAGCTGAGTGGTTCCAGATTTGGAGGGGAAACAGGGAGGAGAGACTAGAGACGTAAATTAGATCTGGAATATGGCTTAGTCCTGAAGGCAGTGGGACAGTGTTGAAAATGTGTAAGCTGGGACGTCAGGAAAGTAAATGTCTGTAGGATGTAGGGAGGATCAGAGAGGTCCCGGCAGACTGTAGGGAGATAGATGTGTTACTAGCCCTTTCACTTATGCAGAAGAAAAGCCAGGAGGACCGGAACTGGGGTGGATTCGGTAGGACCTGATAGGGTTATCGAGTGAGAAATTATAATGTGGGTAACTCCTGGGTTCCTGGCTTGAGTGAGTGGTGCATTCCTAAGACTGTTCAGACAGGAAGAAGATGATGAGTTCATTCTTGAATAAGGTGAAGGTTGGAATAAAATTATGTGAAACATTGAACAGTGTTTTAGGGTTACTGCAGGATATGTGTGATGTGCTCCCCACCCCCCACCCCACCTTAAAATCCTCCAGGGGCTCCCCTGTTCCCAGCAGCCCCAGCCTGGGCCCTCCATGTCACCGCTCAGCCCTACCTCCTAACACTTGTTCCAGCCTGAGCAACTTGCAGTTCCTTTACCTTGCTAGGTTGTGTTCTACTTCTTTATGCATCTAACTAGAACACCTTTTTCCTTCTCTTGCTTTTTGCCTGGCCTATTTCGAGACTCACTCAAAGGTAAGATCTTTAAAGAAGCTTCCCCTGACATTCTCTACCACCACTGCCAGGGAGGGTTAGTATAAATCTGCCAAAAGCCGAATGCTCACCCACGTGATTGTAATGAGTTTGTATGTATGTCACCTCCTCTACCACTGTGTCCCCCAGGACAGGAGGCATCTGTGTATCTACTGTTCCCAGCCCAGATGGAAGATAGGACATCAGTAAATGTTTGTTAAATGAACAGATCCCAGTGCCACTGGGGGCATCCAACCTTATATCTACCATTGCCCCCCCTATCCTTTATTCCAAGCTCTCCATTATGTAAAGGCTAGTTGTTCAGTCATCTAGGCCCATGGCCCTTGGCTTGGTTATTTGTGTGAAATGGAATAGGAAAGGAGAAAGAACCCTGAGGCCTAGAGAGGAGGGCCGCTAAAGGGTTGGGGACTGAAATGGAACTCCCCAAGTAGTCAAGGATGCAAGTTTACAAGAGCCTAGCCTGGCCTAGACTAGCCCTGTGAGCCTTCCTCTTTCTAAACTACTGGGCCCTATTTTCTATCACCATCTGGTGGCCACATCTATAAATAACAAGCTCCCCAAGAGCTAAAAGAGCTTCTATAAGGCAGAGTTCCATGGATTGGCCCCAGAGGGCTATAGCTCCTCACCTGCCCCAGCTGTAACGTGCATATTTGTATGTATACAAGATTTGCCTCATGCAAGTAAGAAGTGCAAAGAACTTTCATTTTTTAGTTATTATTTACTTTACTTTATTTTACGTTATTTTAGAGCGTGAGCCAGGGAAAGGGGCAGGATAAAGAGAGAATCTCAAGCAGGCTCCATGCTCAGTGTAGAGTCTGACATGAGCCTCAATCCCAAAACCCTGGGATCATGACCTGAACCGACTTGAGCCAACCAGAAGCTCAACCGACTGAGCCAACCAGAAGAGCCAAGAACTTTTAATCAGATTCTTAAAGAAGCTTATAGCCTCCAAAAGGCTGACCGTTGGAAAACCGACACTCACATAAAATAAGTGATTTGTTTGTTAGTTTGTGACACCAACTTATGGTTTCTTTCCACTGTCTCAAGGCTTTTGTATACAAATGTATGTATTCTGTGGTACTTACAGCAGCAAACAAATCGGTGGTATAGCTGTCTTTTTTATCTATCCAGAAGGTTGAAGGGTAAGAGCGACCTCGGCTAATCACAGCCGGCTGGGGGTAGAGGGAGGGATAAATGCTAACACCATTGAACATCTATATATTAGACATACTGGAGTCGAATTTCTAAACAGCCTTCAAAGTATGTTTTTTTCTTAATGTTTATTTATTTTTGAGAGAGAAAGAGAATGCATGAGCAGGGGAGGGGCAGAGAGAGAGAGAGAGAGGGACAGAGGATCCAAAGCAGGCTCTGTGCTGACAGCAGTGAGCCCGATGTGGGGCTCACACTCACAAACCAGAAGATCATGACCTGAGCCGAAGTCTGAAGCTTAACTGACTGAGCCACTCAGGTGCCCCTAAAATATGTTTCTAATCATCATTTTTGTAGATATATTAACTAAAGCTCAGAAAGAGAAAGTGCCTTGCCCAAAGTCACACAGCTAGTAAATCAAGAGAAACCAGCCTGCCTCCTCAGCCTGTTTTGCCTCACCAGTCAGCCACACAGGGCTTTGAACGAGCCAGTTTGTGTCCCGGGTAGACGGTCCTGGCCCCCTTTAACCTGCCCCGTCCCTTCCCTTTTTCTCTCTCTTAGGAGTGCCAGCTTCTCTCAGGGCACCAGGGCCTCGTTTCTCATGAGGAGCGACACAGCTGTACAGAAACTTGCCCAGGGCAATGGACACTGCGTCAATGGGGTCAGCGGTCAAGTCCATGGCTTCTATAGCCTCCCCAAGCCAAGCCGGCACAATACAGAATTCAGAGACAGTACCTACGACCTCCCCCGGAGCCTGGCCTCCCACGGCCACACCAAGGGCAGCCTTACAGGCTCTGAGACCGATAATGAGGACATATACACCTTCAAGACACCCAGCAACACTCTATGTCGGGAGTTTGGGGACCTCCTGGTGGACAATATGGACGTTCCAGCCACCCCACTCTCAGCCTACCAGATCCCTAGGACATTCACGCTGGACAAGAACCACAATGCCATGGCAGTGGCCACTCCTGGGGATTCGGCCATAGCTCCCCCACCCCGGCCCCCCAAGCCGAGTCAGGCAGAAACACCTCGATGGGGCAGTCCTCAGCAGAGACCTCCAATCAGTGAAAGCAGCAGATCCGTCTCTGCCGCTGCCACCATCCCCAGGCGCAATACCCTCCCGGCGATGGACAGCAGCCGGCTCCACCGAGGTTGGTGTAAACCCCAGCTGCGACCCTGGGGAAAGGGAGGGAGCGTGGCAGTTCTCAGTAACGTGCTAGCCTTTGGTCATCCATACCGAGGAGACCTAGGCCCACCACAGGTTCAGGCGTCTTGTACCCAGACCCTTCCCAGCTGGTGCCCCAGCGCCGGAGGCTAGTAGGAGACTCTGCAGTGCAGGAGTGTGGCCGACTCTGTCTGAGAGAAGTTACTATTGTACTGAAGGAGATGGAACATTCTTGGTTAACCACAGCATAAGTTATTATGGGTTTCAAAGTCCAAATCACAGTATTTGATTCATTTTTATATAAAACCAAAGACTGAACAAATAAATTTAGAGGACCATTTCAAACTGGAGCCAAACCTATGTGGGCTAACAGACTATTAAAACAAATTTTGAGCTATTAAATATTTTCTAAGCCATACTTGAATTTCTTTGGTTAAAGTCTGAACGTCTCTCTGAAGCATATACATTTTCTTGTCACTGACTCCCCCTGAGCACGTTCCAGCTCTGCATAAGCCACCTCTGTTTGATGAAAAACTACAGTAATATTAATCTTTCATTTTCATCTTGCTGGATAGCTTGCGAAGTCTGCTCTTACCCACCCTGTTGCTGAAGCCACATAGTGAGCCTGAGAGTTTGGTGGGACAAAGCCTCATAGTCTCCCATTTCCCATGAGGCCTGTGGTAGTTAAGAGACTTATTCAGGGTTGCAGAGTCCATCAGTGCCAGAAGTGGGACTTGGACCCGGGGTCCTGAGTCTCGGCACAGTACTCTTTCAGTCTGTCAACTATTCAATCAATCACCTTGTGCTTTGGAATTGAAATGATACATATGTGTATAAAACATGTCCCTACCCTTCAGAGAGCTCACATCTAGTTGGGGAAATAAAAGCACATGAAAATTAGTCAAGTATCCTTATTCCTGTAGTATCTGTACGAGTAATGACCTGAGGGAGTGGGACAGGCATTCAGTGGTATAGGAGTTAAAGGAGAGGCGCATACCTGTAGGAAGAAGTAGTTCAGAAAGGATCCTCTGTTGGTGCCAACACTGGGGCTAGATCTAGAAGTCTGGGAGGAATTTTTGAACTGAGGAATGACATGATGGAAGTAATACCCTATCACTTGGGGTTGAGGGTAGTATCTTCTGGAGTAAGACCCTGAGCAACACTGGTGAGGGTTTGGGGAAGTGTCAGCACATGGATCAGCTGGGAGTGCGTGTGAATCTTCGTTCCTGTCTCGTAGCTTCTTCCTGTGAATCCTACGAGTACCCCCAGCGAGGAGGAGAGAGTGCAGGCCGGTCTGCCGAGTCCATGAGTGATGCGGTCCGTTCTTTCCTGGTGAGTGGGGGTCAGCCAGGGGTCCTCAGGCCAGCCCAGCTGGGCTAAAGTTCACACCCCATGGAACAAGGGAGTGGTGGCATCTCCCTCATAGGACCCTGCCTAGTTCCTTGTCTCAGTTCAGATCCCTGGGTTTTTAGAAAGTAAGATACAGGTGTCTGGTGTGGAAGTGTGCTAGACTACAAGACTACCAGCCCTGCCAATAAGTAGGACGGTTCTAGAATGCAGAGGACCTGGGCTCTGAGGTCCCACCTGGAGGAGGGCCTATGGTGTGAGACTCCGGTTAGGGGCAGTGCTCTGCCAGTCATGGTGGCAGAATTATGATTTGAGTGCAGGATCCCGGGCTGGCCTCTGGACAGGGCTGACCACGACTCTCCGACAGACTAGGGCCTGGCCTCATGCCCATTGGAAAGACCAGACATTGGGTAACTAAAGCAGAAGCAACTTAGTTGTATGTGTGGACAGACAGGGCAGGAGTGGAAGAAAGGCTATAGCCAGGGTTCTTGCATTGTGCAACACGGCGGTCACACCGAGAGCTGGACTAGGGAAGCGCACCTGGCCCAGACCTCGCCAGCCAGGGCCAAGCTTTACTTTATGCTCCTTGCCCTGCTAGGGCTTGAGACTCTGACCTGCTAATGGTGAGTCTGGACTTGAGGTGGAATAAGGGTTCTAGACCAAACCTGTGTGGTCAGTGGCCTGGGCCACCACAGCCTTGGTCAGACACCCAGAAAGCCTTGTGGACCCAGCCACCAAGGGTACTTATTCGAAAGATTTATTGAAAATTTTAAGTGGGTCACAAGGGATCATGGAAACTAGAAGGGACCCACAGACTTGATTTCTTTCTGCCTCCCACTGCACTTTCTACTTGGTCTTCCCAGGGCAGCTAACTCAGTTACCACTTCCCTTTTGCCTTGTATACAAATTCTCACCCCTTCTTGTTTCTTCATGGTAGTTACTGCTGTATTTCTTCCACTCTCCCTCTAGCCAGGGAAAACAGTTGTAGGCCGGTCAGATAGCGCCAATTCTGAGGACAACTACGTGCCCATGAATCCAGGTTCCTCCACCCTGCTGGCCATGGAGCGAGCAGGTGATAATTCCCAGAGTGTCTACATCCCCATGAGCCCAGGACCCCATCACTTTGACGCGCTTGGCTACCCCTCAACAGCCCTTTCTCTGCACCGGGGCCCCAGCCGAGGGAGTGAGATCCAGCCACCCCCTGTCAACCGCAACCTCAAACCTGACCGGAAAGGTAAGTCTCCTCTTTCCCCTGTCCCATGTCTGGACAGTGTCCAAGAACCATTTTCACTCATTTGCATTCATTCGGGGATCGGGTGGATCCTGAACTTTCCTTGCAAGGAAGTGTTTAGTCTCTGAACCCTCGAACTCTCACACACATACACAAACACTCAAATTCATTCCAGTGGTCTAGGGACCAGCTACTGGAGTAGCCTGGGCAGGAGTGCAGGCATGAGCAGGACAGGACACATTCGGGTTGCAGTTCTGCCACCTGCCAACATGGGGTTAGAAGCAAATCATTGTGCATCTCTGAGCCTTGTTTCTCACTTGAGAAACGTGAATACTTGCCTCCTAGAGCACTGAGGGACACAGGTAACATACCTAAAAGTGCCTTATAAAGTATGAGATGCTGTTGGAGGATACGGGATGAGTATTAAATCTGGGAGGAACAATCTGTTGTCAGACCCAGTGTCCCCATTTTGGATTCTGAAAATATGATTGCTACAGTGCAGAGAAAGTATCATTTGGGATCTGAAGACATGGCTTCAGGGCCTGTCAACATAGGCAAAGATTATAGAACCTGCTGAGCCTCAGTTTCCCTGCTTACAAGTGGGAATACGAAAGTATTTATAAATATACTTGTGTGTTATACGTAAGCGTGTGTATGTGTGGCATTATCGTGTGGCTGATCATTTGACTTTCTGTTCCTGCTCCAGCAAAGCCAACACCACTTGACCTGAGAAACAACACTGTCATCGATGAGCTCCCCTTCAAGTCACCTGTCACCAAGTCTTGGTCGAGGGCCGTGTGAGTTATCTGTTTGTGGATGCGGGACCTGGGAACAGGGCTGTGAGGGCTGGCCAGGGCAAGGGTGGGGTCCAGAGAGCTGCATCCCGATGCTGATGCTGGCGGTAGCTGAGCAGTCTCTTGGTCTCTCAGGGCTGGGTTTCCTCATCTGTGGAGGGGGAGTGATTGTACCCGTTCTGTATCAGATCCGAATGTGATAATGGAGGGTGGAGCTGCGAGGGTGGAGACAGAACTGTCCCCCTGAGTTTACTCTGTCTTCTCCCTACCCAGTCACACCTTCAACTCCAGCTCCTCCCAGTACTGCCGCCCCATCTCCACCCAGAGCATCACCAGCACGGACTCCGGAGACAGCGAAGAGAACTACGTCCCTATGGTACGTCCTCTGCGGTCTGCAGGAATGCCGCCCTCAGACTATCCTGGGACCACCTCAGTTACCCATGATTTGTGATTACTTTGCTGCTGCAATTCTTGAGCACAAGTGTGTCGAGCACTGTGGGGTAATGATAGAGGCAAGGAAGACACGGTCTCTGCCCTCCAGGAGGCCATGGTTTTAAAGGGCGGAGAAGGTCTGCCACTCATGACTGTGACACGGGTGGCATGGTCAGTATTCCTGGAGAGCCAGTGCTTTGGGGACACAATTGTGGGATGGGCAGTCATATCGGGCTGGGGAGAGGGAAGGCGGCCATGTAGAAGGAGGGAACACAGAGAATGACCGTTAACTATGGCTACAGGTGGAGGCTGTGCTGAATCCAGATCATGAAGGACCCTGAATGCTGTCTTGGGAGGTCCGGACTTTCCTGTGGGGCACAGGGAGCCCCAGAAGGTTTAGCAGTCCAGGCGATTAGAAAGGGGCTTCAGAATAGTCATAGGGAGCATGTAGAGAATAACTAGAGCATCCTTCAAAGTTGACTTCTTTCTTCTTTCCTGTTAAAATCTTTGTGCTGTTGCCACAAACATGAGCAAGAATGTGAGCATAAGCATTTTTTTTAACTTTATTTTTGAGAGGGAGGGGCAGAGAGAGAGGGAGACACAGAATCTGAAGCAGGCTCTGAACTGTCAGCACAGAGCCCGACGTGGGGCTGGAACTCACCGACCACAAGATCATGACCTGAGCCAAAGTCGGACACTTAACCGACAGAGCCACCCAGGTGCCCTGAGCATAAGCATTTATTGAGTTATCTCCTCAGGGGTGGCCAAACACACATAACATGACTCACGGTGGTGAAGGCCACGGTAGAGGTATAAACACAGGCAGCACAGGAGAAGTTTCCTCCCTGAGATTTTCACTGGAGAGGGAATGGCTGCCCCGCACCTGGGAGTTGCTGCATGAATAATGAAGAAACGAATCAACCAACAGTAAGCAGCCAAAAACAGAACACAGGACTTTTGCCATTCTCATTAGAATATGACTTCAGGAAAATCGTAGACAAGTTGGTCTTGATGGAGACAGGAGCCTAGAGCGTATCACTTGTGCAGCCCAGGGCTGAAGCCGCCCTGCTCAGATCTGGTGGGAGTGAGCTGCTTTCGGGTGATGGCCCCACACCGGGCCAGGGAGAGGAGCTTCAGAGAAGCAGGTTTGGTACAACAGAAGACTTTCCAACCTGCAGGGCGTAAAGGAAATGTGCCCCTTCTTAGGGGCCAGCAAGCCAAGGCCGGGTCGGTCAGGGAACCTGAGGAGATCTGGCCCGACGGCCCAGAAGGGAGGTGGCCTGGCACAGTGGGAGCAACACAGGTTTGGGAGTTAAAAACAGACCCGGCTCCCATCCCTGCTCATGAACTGTACGACCGTAGGCAAGTCACTTTGCTTCTCTGAACCACAGCTTTATATAAACAAGAATAGTAATAATACCTACATCACAGGGTTGCGGTGAGGGCTTAAATGAGAACATGAGAAGTCCCTGGCCCTGGTGCATGACTCCAAGCGGGCACTCTCCTCCCTCCCAGAGATGTGTGTATTCCCAGGTGGTGGGTTACTCTGTCTCCTCAACTGACTGATGGTTTTTCCTTCCTTTGTGATAGCAAAACCCAGTGTCTGCGTCTCCCATCCCCAGCGGCACCAGCAGTCCGGCCCCTAAGAAGAGCACGGGCAGCGTTGACTATCTGGCCCTGGACTTCCAGCCGAGCTCCCCCAGCCCCCACCGCAAGGTACGGGGCTCGGTGGGAGTAGTGGAGTGCGCGGCTGCCGGCTACTCTACCGCTTTTCGTTTAGTCTGGGTCTTAGAGGGCTCACATGCCTCCTCTCTCTCACACACATGGGTGCTTGAAGTCCCTAGGACCATTTCAGCCAGTCCATCCCCCTTGTACAGCTGAGCAAATGGACCCACACCAGGACACAGGAGCTGCTCAGGGTGACAGAATGGGATCTTGTGTCCTGGTCCTGAGCTCCTCTTTGAAAACTCACTGTCTAGGTGCATCAACTAAGTGCCTCTGATACGGGGACCTGCAGAGGGGATGCCTGGGCCCCGGAAAGCCCTCCACAGGAAGCATACTTAGCTGCCGGGTCCAGACGGCTGGGTGGCTGTGAGAGCTCCCTGCTGGCTGCTGCTTGTTGGCACCCAGCAAATTCTTTCTGGATGAGTGGCCACAGGGAGGTGGGTGGAGGCAGAGATGGAAGACCTGGGACCCCTAGGAGTTGGGAAATCAGGAGCGCTGACAAGAGGCTGTTACATGAGCAGGAGTGATGATGCAGTTTGGGCTTTAAAGGCCAGTTTCAGAAAGAGAATACAGGCTCCTGAGGCCAGTCAGGGTGGCAGGCAGAGGCCCATCCCTTTAAGGCAGCTCACAAAGAGCCCCCTTACTGACAGCTCACAGCACTTCCCCATTCTGTCCTCAGCCGTCCACGTCCTCTGTGACTTCCGATGAGAAGGTAGACTACGTTCAGGTGGACAAGGAGAAGACCCAGGCTCTGCAGAGCACCATGCAGGAGTGGACGGACGTGAGGCAGTCCTCGGAGCCTTCCAAGGGCACCAAGCTGTGACACAGGGGCCACCAAGTCTGGGGAGGCGCCTGGAGGTAGAGTCACCGGAGCTGGCTCCTCCCCGTCTGTCTGCCCCCGCCCCCTTCTCTCCAGTTGTCCCCTCCACTCTGGCCTTCAAAGCACTTGATGTCAGGGACCCTGAACCCTTCTCCTGGGAGGTGAGGGCCTGATCAAGGCACTACTCTGCCCACTCAGGGCCCACCTTTGATTTTTATCAGTAATGGCCATCCTCTACCCACCTTAGTTAGAGCTATTGCCAAAAAGCATCCTTCAGCCTCTTTCTGTCCTTTAGACCTAAATACCTACTAGGCGTTGGGAGGGGCTGGGGCTCTGAGCCAGATTCCACACCTCACATACGGTCTTGGCCCTCAAGCCCTCTTCCCTCCAGCTACTGGGCTACCTCTCCTTAAGTCCCACAAGATGCCACGTCATCTCGCTGGTCCAAGGAGCCCAGGACCAGCAGACCAAAGTGGACATGGACTTCTTCATCCTTGTCTTTCTTGGTAGGGGAGAGGCAAGGCCACCAAAAGATGGAGTTGAGAAGGTTAGAGGTGGTCTTGAGGGACAGAGGAATGAGATCCCAGGTGCAGAAGGCAGTTGATATGGGCAGGGGCCTCCTAACTTTGTAGCTGTTGTAGGTTGGGAGAGCCAGAAGAATGAGGACAAAAGGAAGGAAAACGGAGGATAGGCAACCAAAAACAAGGGGCAGGGGGTGACAAGGATCCTGTGGAGTCAGGGCCCCCAGGACTGTGGAGCTTACAGGCCCTCTTCCCTAGGCGTACCCGCTAGAGGAGGCTTCGATGGTGCTGGGTGTGCAGTGGGGGGAGGCAAGTGATGCAGGGTCGGGGTGGACTGGAGGTGCTTTAGGGCCATATACCGTAGTGGGGAGGGTGCAGCAAGTGAGTTTGTGCAAGACAGGCGGTGGGGGTGGGCAGATGACTGACAGATGGGAGGCAGGGTAAGGATGGTGGAGGTGGACAGTGCCTGGGGATGCAGAGAGGAGCAGAAAGCGAAGGAGCCACGTGTGCAGGGCAGCGGGGAAAGCAGGCAGGGGAGAGTGGTGTCCCCAAGGATGGGTAGGAGAGCAGGGGCTCGTGCCAGGGCCCAATGGAGGTACGAGTCTGGTGCCGGGAGCCCATAGTGCTTGCCCAGTTCATCTTACAGCCGTTGCTCCCTGCTAGCCCAGTGCCACACTGGACTCAGACCTGACCCTGCAGGGTACAGGAGGCAGGACCTCACCCCCAGGTACTTTCTGGCAAGCTGGGGAGGAGGGACCCAAATCTTGCAGAGTAACTGGGCAGATCAGATGTTTCGTCCAACCACGAAGAGACCTCCTTCCTTTGGGAAAAAAATAAAAGACTTCCCACCCTGCCTGGTGGAGGTGGCTACCGGTCACCAATCAGCCCTTGCGAGCCCACACCTGGCCCTTCTCTAAGAAGCTCTGACCTGGCAGAAATTATTTTCTCAACAGTAGCCGGTCTCCTAACTCAGCTGCATTTCATAATGCCTGCTGGGGCCAGGTTCTGGAAACACAGGGATTAATCAGTTTGTGCGCTTGAGAAGGCAGGGGTGGTAGGAGTCACGAGGGCATTGGACATTGGTAACGGCTGTGAGAGACTGGAAATATTGATGGAGAGCACAGGCAACAAGGCTACTTCTTCGGGAGGTTGGTGCAGATCAGGCCGGAGGAGGTGGTATCTAGGAAAAGGGGGTGCCAAAGATGGAGTTTTCTAGGGGAGGAGGGCAGGGCTGGGGGTCCGATGGAGGAAGAAGGAAAAAAACTTGGAAAGCCTTTGGGAGTATGGGTCCAATCCTTCCCAAGCCCTGGGGCTGGTGGCAGTGACCTATACCGTGTCCTGTAAGGCCCTCTCCAAAGAGTCTCCTAGGGCAGAGCGTTTAATGGTGCTCCCCCTTAGCCCCAGGATGCCCTAATAATGTCAGCACTTTCAGAACGTACCACAATGTGAATGAAATTGGCTGCAGTCTTTAGAAACGGAGGCGTTCGGGTCTGACGTTCAAGGAGGCCTCAGGGTTCGGGCTCTTCGTTCCTGTACCTCCCAGACCCTTGGGCTGGAAGTGGGGGAGGAGGGTAGAGATGGCAGGAAGCATAAGGGGAAATGGGCCTGTTGAAGGTGGAGACTCCGGCTCACAGGCTTCAAACTGTCAGGTGACTAGTATACATCTGTCAGTTCTGTTTAAAAAGCTGATCAATGGCCCTCTCCCTGGTGGCCTGGCAAGGATAGACCCCAGGTTGGAGATGCCTTCCCAGCTGGCACAGCTCCCACGAGGACTCCTTGGGCCCGGGGCTCCACCTCTGCCAAGTTCAACTGGAGCAGGAACAAGCAGAGTGGGAAGGAGGGTTGCAGAGCGATGGGCAAAAAAAGCCAGGTGTGAAGGGGCCACCAATTTTGAAAGGGTGTTAGATTAGCCCCTGAGGCCCTTCCGCGCTGAGCTGTGCTAAGGGAAAACTCCCTGCTCTGGAACATCTTTCCCAGGGACTGGCTCACCGGCGAGGGGCAGCACCCAGAGTATTAATCAGTTAACCCAGCCCCCTCCCCGAGATGGACTTCAGTGACATCTACATTGGAAACCCTTCAGCTATGCCCTGTTCCTAGGAGAGAAGCACAACTATTCTGGAGCGAGTGGAGCAAGGGCTCCACTCCAGCCTGCCCTCTGGCCCCTTTATTTGCTGCAGGGCTACAGCCTTGGCCCTGGCTGACCAGTCTCTCCCCCTGACCCCCTTTTGACAGAGCTCTGGACTCAAGAGGACAGGGTGGAGGCAAGTTAGCACTTGGTCTACAAAGAGGGAAGCGAGGCTGGGCATGTAAGCTCTGAAGCTCCCTCTTCTCTGGAGGGCCTGCATTCTGGGGCTCCCCAAGCTCCCTGGATGGCCTGAGGGGCCCCCTGGAGATTCAGGATGTCATGTGATAGTTGGTGGTGTGTATTCTTGTGTGTTGGTTACACGTGTCTTGAAATTTAGAATCATGTCGCACAGAATTGTCTATTTGTTGGGAAGAGAAAATGGGCTGGCAGCCCAGTCTTAGATTCTTGCCCTGTTAGACCATTTAAAATTGACATTTAATTTTTCAAATCACTGTTGGTGCCTAATCACTTAAGTTATTAATTTATTCTGTTTTCTTTAAAAAAAAATTTGTAACATGTATTTATCCTCTGTGAGTAGGGGTGGGGTGGGAGTGTGTTCCAGTGGGTCCTGTTTTTGCTGTGGTGACACATGGTACAGGCCTGGAGCTTGCAGGTCCCTTTTTACTGTGGTGTTGGAGCAGGACAACAATAAAGTCCATTAGACGCAAATGGAGACGGCTGCTGGAGCTTGCCTCATCTGAAGGGGATGGAGTCCACACGCACTCACACCCAGCCTGGGTGCTCCCTTTCACTTTAATAGTAAGTAACTGGGCACCTGTCCTGACTGGGAACAAGAACGAATCCTCCTTACCTTGGAATTTGTATTCCTGATGTACAAAATGGTGCACAGAGCGTAGAGAGGAGTTCTGAGAGTGACTTGGTCTCTGACAGACTATGGGTCCGGCTTCTAGTCCACCGGCTCCAGGGTCTGTGACATTTCCACCTCCAGCACAGGCCTAAGCCCCTGGCCACACCACTGCCTCCCTCCCTTCTCTGCCCTCTCAAAGACGAGGGGCAGCGTTGGTGGAAAGGACTCGTGCATGCCTTTCCAGCTCCAAGAATGAGATGGCAGCTGGGGAAGGACCTGGGTGCGGGCCCAGGGAGCTGCCCCCCACCTTTCCGGGCCCAGATGTGTCCCAAGAGGGGCCACACACTGGCCCCAAGTACTCAAAGGAAGGAGGTAACAGCACTAGCCAGTTCGGAGCAGTCTAGAGCTCTCAGGGTCTGAAAAATCCCCAGATGCAAGGGCTTTGGCTACACCTGAGAGTTGAGTCCCTTGGACAGTATCCCATAGGGCAGCCCCCAGCCTGGGCACCTGTCCCGCCTCTCAGGATACTCAACGTGTTCTCCCTTCTGCCCGCACCCGAGTATGCCCCCCACCACCGGTCCCACCCAGCTCTGCCCTCTGGGCAGAGTCCTCACCTTTGACTTAAAAGCGTGCGTTCACCTCCCATGGCATGTCACTACTGCCCAGACACAGCAAGAACCTAAGGGCATGGCAGACATCACAGCCACTGAGGCAGGAAGAATGACATCTTTGAAGGCTTCAGAGAACCTATTTTTATTCCTGTTTGAGACCCTGAGTCTCTCCTCTCCATTTAGAAGGGTACAGCAGTGTCAGGGCACAATGAGGTCAATATCTGCTCCTCTACCAAACCACCCCCACCAGCCCCCAGGCCGCACTCTAAAGCCAACTGATGAGGAGCTGAGCCAGCCAGCTTTCCTCAGGACGGACAATGGCTTCGCGAGCAACACAAACACATTTGCAGTAAAATAAGGATTCTCTATCTTCACCAGAAAGGGGATGCAAAAGGTGGCATCTCAGGCACTGAGGCAGGCTAGGGGGGAGGGGGACTGGGGAGTAAGGGTCTCCCGCTGTGACGAGGGGACTGTCCTCCCCTCTACGCACCACTGTTTGGTGTGGAGGGAGACCGTCTCTGATCCTGTGCCAGGCTGCTTCCCACCTCCACTCCTCTCAAAAAAGTACAACGGGTGCAGGCAACCACACACAGTGCCTCTGAAACCCCCCTCAGAGAAACAAGAAGGTGGCCACCGCTGTGACACACAGGTCCCCACATGCTGCTCTGCTTTTTGTAGTAGAGAGCAATAGGATTGTCTGAAAGGAGCTAGAAGGGAAATGCTACTTGATGCCAAAACACTAGAGCTGTGGAGTTCAGCCCTGCTGGGGAGACAGGGGGACAAGGCCCAGACAGTGTCCATCGAAGCTGCTTCAAGTTGACCAGGACACTTGGGTGTAAAATCTTAAAGGGGCTGATCCCAGTGTCAGGGGCTTGGGGCTCACCTCCATATCCGAGTCTCTGCAGACCCTTCAGGCTGAGGACCGGTGTCCCAGAAGCTTCCTCTCCACCTCTCCCGCCTCCTCAGACCCCACCTGGCAGAGAGCCTCTGTCCCCACCCAGTTCCCAGAGGGAAGGGGTCAAGGCCTCCCCTGAGGTTTCAGGCTGGGGAAGAGTCCACATTAGAAGACCAGTCTGTGGAAGTCCCCGCCATTGCCACCTGCAGGATTGCAGCCTCCCGGAGAGCCTTCGTCCTCATCCTTGTCTTCATCGAAGCCCCTCCCCCAGTGCGGAGATGCTGGGAGTGCAGAGATGTAGGCCGCCCTGCTCCGTGCCTCCTTCTCCTGCTCCTGGAAACACAGATGGGGCGGGGGAGGCTTAACATTCAGGCTCTGAAGCCAGAGTCTTCCCCTCACTCCCTGCCCTACTGCTGTCCAGCACAGCATCTCTGAGTGTCTCCCACGGCCGCTGGGGCCACAGCTTCTGCCCAAGGAGTGTTCCAGCTCAGTGGGAGGATGGGTTGGAGAGGATCCATCCTTCTACCCTGTATCTCAGCTTCAAAACCCTTCCTCCTTCTCCCAGTGAAATCTCTCAGCCCCTCGGTTTTATAAAAGAAACGCATTCATACAAGACTATGAATAACCAACAAGGGCCTGACATGGCACCAGGGAGGAGGGTCCAGGGACTTAAAGATCAGGTCACAGCACAAGGGACCTCTCCACAGGTTTCCTGATGCAACTGTCCAGCTCAATGCCTCTCAAGGCATTAAGAACAAACTCACCGGTGAGACACGTCTTCCTCAGGCTGAACTGAGGCCAGCCTCAAGGAGACTCCTTACCGCTGGCCCTGCCTCTGACAGCCCAGCAGAAATGTACAATCAGGCCTGCTATCCCCACTCAAAACACCGACTACCTGGCACTTAATGTCCACAGGTCCTGGTGTGACTACTCTGCTGTTCCAGCTGCTAAGTATTCTGATACTGCCCCTGACTCTAAAGAAGGGAGTAGATGGCACATGAGAAGAGGTTTGGGGCAGGGTGGCCCCCGGGTACCCCTGGAAGCCTCAACTCTTCATTCACAAAACCCCGTGTTGCTCCTTCAGGTACACGAGACAAACGTTAACAAATAACGGAAAGTCTGTTCCTCTGAAGCTAAGGATTCTGTCTGTCTAGTCCACCAACATATTCCCAGCACAAAGTAGCTGATGAAAGGACAGCAGAAAAAGGAGATGGGACACCTGGGTGGCTCAGGTCATGATCTCACAGTGAGCTGGAGCCCCCTGTGGAACCTGCTTGGAATTCTCTCCACCCTTCCCCTCATGCAAGCTTTCTCTCTCTCAAAATAAACATGAAAAAAAGAGATGGGGGCGTCTGTGTGGCTCAATTGGTTGAGCTTCTGACTCTCGATGTGGGTTCAGGTCATGATCTCAATGTGAGGTGCAGCCTGCTTGGGATTCTCTCTCTGGCCTTCCCCCCACCGCCCAACGTGTGCTTTCTCTCTCTCAAACATTAAAAAGAAAAGGAGGACACAGGGGAGCAATAACGCATCCAAGCTGCTGGTTGTGGGGGAAGCCCTCCACCCAGGAGCTCAGCCCCAGCCCAGGAGGGCCTGCTCACCTGCAGGTAAAGGATGTTGTCTTTGGAAATGGCCTCCATCAAGTCTTTGTGGAGGGTGGGCTCTGCCCGACCTCTGGGAGAGCTCGGCTCGGTCTCAGGCCCCTCCCCAGGCCGCTGCCGGTAAAAGAGCACGTAGGCCGTGTCCTTGGGGAAGAAGGAGGTGACATTACTGACGGACTCGAAGGAAGAGAAGGACACCCGAGTGTCGTTGAACAGGTACCACTGGTTCTCGGGCTCGGGCCTGTCCGCAGCGCCCAAAGAGGGGGTGGGGCGGGCGGCACCCTCGCGGGCATAGCAGTAGTAGTGGCCGCTCTCCGAGGACACTCCCGAGTGCACGACGACACTGCAGAGGTCGTAGGCCTGGCCGCGGCCCCCGGCCAGAGGCAGGCGGAGCAGCAAGGGGATGGAGACGTCGTCCAGGATCTTGCGGCGGCGCATGGAGCGCAAGTCAAAGGAGAAGCGCAGCAGGGTCAGGATGAGGTAGCGCGGCCCCTGGCTCAGCTCCACTGCCTTCTCGGCGTCCTGCAGCGAGGCACAAGGCTCGCAGTAGTAGCGGTTCTCCGCCGTCAGCCGCTCGGGGGACAGGAAGTAGTTGACCAGGTCCAGGACGGACCGGGAGCCCTCCCCGGCGGCGCCCCTCTGGCTCCCTGGCCCCGTGCCGTCCTCTTCCTTCTCCTTTGCGGTCTCTGCCTCCTTCTCCTTCTCAGCCTTCTCTTCCTCCTCTGCTACCGCCTCCTTCTCTTTCTCTTCCTCCTCCTCCTGCTCTCGGGGCCTCTCCTCCTCCCGAGCTTCCTCCTCCACTTCCTCCTCCCTCTCCACCTTCTCCTCCCCACTGATCTGCCCCCCAGGTCCCTGGGGGCCCAGACCTTCAATGTCCAGGACGGCAGTGGGGGCGTCCCCCGTGACACAATGTTTCCTCTGCCTCCGAGAACCCACCCTGCTTGGAACCTGGGCTTGGGATGGTGATGGGGGGTCCCCGACCCCAACGTCCTCTGCAGGGAGCATCACTGAGCCCAGGCGGCGGCGGCGACAGCGGTCGGTGGGGGGGAAAGCGAGAGAGAGGTCCGTGAAGGCCTCTTCCCTGGAGGAGATGTTGAGACAGTGGAGGCAGCGTATCCGAGTAACAATCTTGCCTCCGAACATCTTCTCCACAGAGGTGGGACTTGGGCTGGGGGGCTCCTCCGGTGGGGAGGGCGAGCTGGACTGCTTGAGCTTTTGGCAGATCCTGGTCCCCGTCTTCTCCTCCTCGTGTAGCCTGGAGCAGAGAGCGCAGGGCCTTCACACACAGGCACAGATCCTTGCCCCGTGCTCGGGCCTGATTTGTGCCATCTACCTTTTCTGCAGGCCACACGTTTAGATGCATGCATGCGTCCGCACAGGGACTACACACAGGTGTGCAAAATGTCATCCATGCACGTGCACACTCACAAGCCAAGCACATGTACCACATACCCCCCCCCCATACACACAAACCTGCCACACGAAGACAGGCCGTACCTGCGTGCACGTGCCCCCAGAGCTATGCTGAACACGTGCCCCTGTACTCAGGCAAGCACAGCACACGCGTGTGCACATACTAACCCCCTCCCCGGTCATACACGCAGACCCTGCCCACCCCTCACACGCCTCCACACACATTACGCTTTCCACAAGTGCAGCGTGGCACCCGTTTCCAGGAGGAGGCAACAGGGCCAGAGACACAGGCTATCCCACAGGCACCCTTCTCCAGCCCTGAAGCCCCCATGCAGAGCCAGGTCTGGCCGCCCTCACCGATCCAACAGGTACTTCAGGTACTCAGAGCAGTCCTGCTGGGTGCCAGGGCTGAACCAGGGTGTCCAGGATGCAGACAGGAAATTCTCTGGAGAAATGGCAGGCCTCTAGGACCAATGCAGATGAAAGACAGGGTCAGGAGCAGGAGGCCACTCACTAACCAGCTTGGCCAAGTGCTAGGCCTGAGGGTCCACCTGGGGATTCTCTGTCCCAAACATCTGGCCTCCTCTCTGAAGTCTTCCCCCTTCCTAGTTGTACCTGACCTGACCCATCCCATCCCACCAAGGCCATGCAGCCAATGAGCATGGCATTAGGTTCATGGAGAAGAACAATCCTCTAAGAACTCACTCTTTCCCGACACATCTCCAGACCCTTGTTCAATACCATTCCTTCTGCCTAAAATACCTTTCCTCCATCAAAAACTTAAAGAGTTCAAGTCCCAGATGTGCCGACGCCTGTTCTGTGCCATCTTCCCAGTGATCCCCTCCACCATCACAATCGTTTGCTCCCCTCCCTCCCTTGCAAGCATAGGACACACTGCACCTCCCTCTGTTTGAGCACGACCGTTGTTAGCTGCAGGTCTGCCTCCCCCAGCAGACTGGGAGCTCCGTGAAGGCAGGAGCTGTGGCTGACTCACCTCCATGGCCCCCACAGGGCCTCACATAATGCTTGGCTAAGGGCTTTAGGTTCCATGAGGGCGGGGACCGTGAACAAAACAATAACACCCCTCAGGGTGACTGGCAGTGCAAGTGCTCCAAAATGACAGATGAGCAAAGCAGCATCTAATGTGAGGGAGTGAATCACTGAGGGGAGACAGGTGGGCTGAACACAGAAGGGGCTCAAAGAAACACTCCCTCTCCTGTCCCACAAGGCACTAAATCGGCCATGAACCCGTGCCAGCCCCAACCTGGGGCTGAACAGCTTGTATCAGGAAGCAGGGACTTAGGGCCAGATGCAGACAGGTCCTGGGGAAGGGAAGGGTGTCAGACCAGAGCCTCCTCTCCACCACACCCCAACTCCCCCTGCACTCACCTGGCTGTGCTCCAGGAAGGCAAAGAGCCACTGCAGCTTGGTCATCAAGGGCTGTGAGTTGTTCTCTGTCAATCTGAGCACACAGTGTCTGAAGCTTCAAAATAAAGCAGAAGCACCCAGGTAAGCCAAGGGCATCCAAGGAGCCCCTACTCAACCACAGCACAAACAGGGCAGCCAGTTAAAGGCAAAACAGCCATTTCAATCTCAAGTCTGTGTCGGGGGCCGGGGAAGAAGAGCAGATGAATAACCCAGCTTAGACCATGAGGTGACCCCTGCAGCTCCTTCCAGTTCAGACAGCTCATGACTCCAAGTTCAAAGATTCAAAGGTGCTAAGATCCTATGGTCTTGGGAGTTCTAAGGCTAGAAGTCTCGGGCACGCACCAGAGTCTGTGCCAGTATGGATCATCACCAGCCACCGTAGCCATTCATGCCCATCTCCTCCTTCCCTCGGAAATGGTGTTCAGACCTACCCAAAGCAGCAGGCCTTGCTCCAACCTTGACCCTCCAAGTCCTCTCTTACAGCCCCTTCTTAGGGCCCCTGCACCATGGTCCTAGGACCACGCCGAGCGGTTCCCCTGCCTTCGAGTGAGGGCAGGGGTCAATGTGAGGAGTCTGCTAAATAAAGGGGACACAGTGGGGCCAGACTGACTCCCAGCAACAGAGTATGATCCTGGAGGAGACAAGATCATACCGCTGACACCCGCATTACTTGGAACAAGCCAATTCTCAGGCCTCACCTCAGCTGCTGTTCTCACAAGCAGCTCTAGGCAAACAGGTCAGGCATCTTTCCAACCTGAGCCCACTGCATATAACAGTGTTATCAAAGTGTGGTCCACCTACCTGTCTGCCACAAAGTTTAAGTTCAGAAGCTGAGTGAGCATTTAGGAACATGTACCCACAGACTTTAATTTCAGAAGCTGAATGAGCACTTAGCAACATGTATAGCAATCTGACCTATGAGCATATAAGCCCATGGCCTTTCTCCCAGTAAGTCATCTGACCATATTTTACAGAGATTTAACAGTCTGAGCAGACTCTAAGCTGGAAAAAAATAATCCTTCACCAGGTCTGAGAAGTATACGTGTTAGGAAGTGCTAAAGATTAGCTCCAACCTCCCCCTAGTGTATCTGAAGCTCAGAGAGGAGAAACCAATTTGAGGTCATACCATAAGGTGAAGCAAAGCTTACCTGCTCTATTAATTTTTAAAAAGATGTCTAAATGTGGTGATGAAAGAGGAGTCAAATGGATCAACAGAATATAACAGAGAACCCAGAAATAGACCCCCATAAATATAGTCAACTGACCTTTGACAAAGGAGCAAAGGCAAAAAAAAAAAAAAAAAAAGGAGCAAAGAGTCTTGTCAACAAATGGTGCTGGAACAATTAGACATCTACATTAAAACTAGAGAGAGAGAGAGAGAATATATCTATCTATGAGGCGCCCGGGCAGCTCAGTTAAAATGTCCAACTCCTGATCTCAGCTCAGGTCATGATCTCACAAACCATGAGATCAAGCCCCAAGTCGGGCTCTGCACTGACACCACAGAGCCTACTTGGGATTCTTCCTCTGCCCCTCCCCTGCCCGTGCACTTGAGCTCTCTCCCTGTCTCTCTCAAAATAAAGAAACTTATATATACAAACACCTAAACATGTACCTGACATCACAAAAAGTCACTCAAAATGGATCACAGACCTAAATATAAAATGCAAAACCATAAAATTCTGTGAAGATAACAAAGGAAAAAACTACATGACCTTGGGTATGGTGCCACCTTTTTAGATGCAACACCAAAAACAGAATCTAAAAATACAATTGACAAACTGCCTTTTAAAATCTTCTGTTAAAGACATTATCAAGAGAATTAAAAGATAAGCCAGAGACTAGGAGAAAATATGTGCAAAAGACCTATCTGATAAAGCCATATTCTCCAAAATGTACCAATAATTCTTAAAACTCAACAGAAGAAAACCAATGACCGATTAAAAACTGGGCCAAATACAGGGGTAGTGAGGGTCCAACACAGTGGTGTAGTAAGGTCCTGAACTCCACAGACACACTCCATCTACAGCTACCTATGGACTGTTTCCCTCTGAAAAAGATCTGAAGTCTAGAGGAACTGCTTCTCCACAACAAAGGAGAGAAGGGCCACACTGAGATGCTAGGAGATGCAGAAACACTGTCTTGCAACCCCCCCCCCCCACCCTCGAGGGCAGAGACACAAAACTGGGAGGGATGTCACTAGACAGGTGCTTCTCCCAGGGAACAGGGGAGTCGATGCCTCCCATCTGGCAGCCCAGTGCCTGGGATCTGCACTGGAGAGACAAGCCCCCAGAACATCTGACTGGGAAAACCAAGGGTCCCAACGTGCTACAATAAACAGAGATTCCCCTCTTAGAGGGCTTGCCCTGAGATCGAGTGAAAAAACAACAGTTTGCAAAGCGTCTAAACTATATGTTAGACAAATTCATTTGCTGATCTGGGGACAACAGCTGGAGGAGCAGGGGACAGCTGAGATGCTCCCTGGAGACGGAGGCACTGGTGGACACCACCGCCTCACTCCGCAGAGACTGCTGGCACAGGCGGGCAAACTCGGTCCTGACACCCACCCACCACCTTCCTGGACAGGAGAGCAAGCAGGATCATGACACCTGCTGAGGCCAGAGAGCACAGGCGGTGGCAGTGTTCCCCTGCTCCCCAGCTGGGGCAGGCAAACACAAATTGTCACAGAGTTCTCCCACTCCCTGGCTAAAATCTGCTACTGCAGGCAGATGCAACAGTCCTCCCCCAACCCCGCCACCAAAGCTGGCATGCGCACAGAGACGGGGCACTCTCCCACCATACTACTGAAGTCCAAAGGCATACGCAGTCATGACATTTTTCTATTGTCTTTCTGAAGTGCCCCCCCCCCCACTGACCCTGACATGTCTGGCTGCCTTGCTAAAGTGAGTAGGTATGCACAATCCACACAGGAGACAGATACCACTTGATCGACTGGTGCTGGTGGCCCGACAGGGCCAGTGTTAGTGAGTTCCACAGAAAGGTAACAAACAGACAGTTCTTGGCAGGCTACCACCCCCAGGGCGCTGTACAGACAACAGACTGAAACACAACCCAATTCTTCCTGTGAAAAAGGCCAAATAGTTAGCCCAGAGCATCAGCCTAAGGGAAAGGCTTCGGGTTTTCCACACATCTGGAGGCTAAGAAGGATTTCCAGGGAATAGAAGGAGATGCCATCCTCACGCACAGCCTTTATCTCGCTACCTAGACAAAACTCCCAGAAAGGAGCTTCTACGCTTGTCTGGAGCCGAGATTTTTAAAACTGCTGTCCAGGAGACACCACCAGATCTCCTGGTTTGGAGGCCAGCAGGGACTACTATTATAGCAACATAGGGCTAAATATATTTGGATACTTAAAAGTCAATGCCCAAGAGTCTGGCTTCCCATCACCTGAAACCAGGTGGTAAATGAGATCCCTCCCCTTAGATCACTGACTGGTCTTGGCACACCCTCATATAGGGTTGTATTAATAGGTACATATCAAGAATAAATCAGGTGGTTTAGAAAAACCACAAAAGTTCTTAATAAAAACTCTCAAGAAAGTAGGGATAGAAGGATAACTCAAGATGAAAAAAAGCCATATATGAAAGACCCACCACTAATATCCTCAATGGAGAAAAACTGAGAGCTTTCTCTCTAAGGTCAGGAGTATGACAGGGATGTCCACTCTTAACACTGTTGTTTAACGTAGTGTTGGAAGTCCTAGTCTCAGCAATCAGACAACATAAAAGAATAAAAGGCATCTAAATCAGCAAGGAAGAAGTCAAACTTTCACTCTTCACAGATGACATGATACTCTATATGGAAAACCCAAAAGATTCCACCAAAAAACTGCTAGAACTGATCCATGAATTCAGCAAAGTCACAGGATATAAAATCAATACACAGAAATCAGTTGCATTTCTATACACCAATAATGAAACAACAGAAAGAGAAATCAAGGAATTAATCCCATTTACAAATGCACCAAAAACCATAAAATACCTAGGAATAAATCTAACCACAGAGGTGAAAAATCTATACACTGAACACTAGAGAAAGCTCATGAAGTAAACTGAAAAAGGCAAAAAAAAAAATGGAAAAATAACCCATGCTCATGGATTAGAAAAATATTGCTAAAATGTCGATACCACCCAAAGCCATCTACATATTCAATGCAATCCCTATCAAAATAACACCAGCATTCTTCACAAAGCTAGAACAAACAATCCTAAAATTTGTATGGAACCAGAAAAGACCCTGAATAGCCAAAACAATCTTGAAAAAGAAAACCAAAGCAGGAGGCATCACAATCCCAACTTCAAGCTGTCTTACAAAGTTGTAATCATGAAGACAGTATGGCACTGGCACAAGAACAGATACTCAGATCAACGGAACAGAATAGAGAACCCAGAAATGGACCCACAGACGTATGGCCAACTAATCTTTGACAAAGCAGGAGAGAATATCCAATGGAATAAAGACAGTCTCTTCAGCAAGCGGTGCTGGGAAAACTGGACAGCGACATGCAGAAGAATGAACCTGGACCACTTTCTTACACCATACACAGAAATAAACTCAAAATGGGGGCGCCTGGGTGGCTCAGTCGGTTAAATGTCCGACTTCGGCTTGGGTCATGATCTCCTGGTTTGTGGGTTCAAGCCCCATGTCGGGCTCTGTGCTGAAAGCTCAGAGCCTGGAGACTGCTCCAGATTCTGCCTCCCTCTCTCTTTGCCCCTCCCCTGCTCACGCTTTATCTCTGTCTCTCAAAAATGAATAAAAATGCTAAAAAATAAACTCAAAATAGATTAAACCTAAATGTAATATAGGAAGCCATCAAAATCCTAGAGGAAAAAGCAGGCAAAAACCTCTTTGACCTCAGCCACACCAACTTCTTACCCAACATGTCTCCAGAGGCAAGGGAAATAAATAAAAGCAAAAATGAACCATTGGGACCTCATCAAGATAAAAAGCTTCTGCAAAGCAAAGGAAACAATCAGCAAAACTAAAAGGCAACTGACAGAGTAGGAGAAGGTATCTGCAAATGATGTATCTGATAAAGGGTTTGTATCCAAAATCTATGAAGAACTTACCAAACTCAACACCCAAAAAACATAATCCAGTGAAGACATGGGCAAAAGACCAGAATAGACACTTTTCCAAAGAAGACATCCAGATAGATGGCTAAATGACACATGAAAAAATGGTCAACATCACTCAGTATGAGGGAAATACAAATCAAAACCACAATGAGATACCACCTCACACCTGTTATAATGGCTAACATCAACAACTCAGGCCAACAGCAGATGTTGGCAAGGATGCGGAGAAAGAGGATCTCTTTTGCATTGTTGGTGGGACTGCAAGCTGGTGCAGCCACTCTGGAAAACAGTATGGAGGTTCCTCAAAAAATTAAGAACAGAACTACCCTACAACCCAGCAATTGCACTACTAGGTATTTATCCAAGGGATACAGGGGTGTTGTCTTGAAGAGGCACATGCACCCCAATGTTTATAGCAGCACTATTGACAATAGCCGAAGTATGGAAAGAGCTCAAATGTCCATCGACAGATGAACAGATAAAGAAAATGTGGTGTGTGTATAAACACACACACATATACACATATACACAGTGGAGTATTACTCGGCAATCAAAAAGAATAAAATCTTGTCATTTGCAACAACATGGATGGAACTAGAGAGTATTATGCTAAGCGAAATAAGTCAACCAGAGAAAGACAAATATCGTATGACTCCACTCATGAAGAATTTAAGATACAAAACAGATGAACATAAGGGAAGGAAAGTAAAAATAATATAAAAACAGGGAGGGGAACAAAACATAAGAGGCTCTTAAATACAGAGAACTGAGGGTTGCTGGAGGGGCTGTGGGTGGGGGAATGGGCTAAATGGGCAAGTGGCATTAAGGAAGACACTTGTTGGGATGAGCACTGGGAGTTAGACACAGGGATGAATCACTGGAATCTACTCCTGAAATAGGAGTATTGCTATATGCTAACTATATGGGTGTAAATTTAAAAATTAAAAAGAAATTTTTTTTTTAATTACGAAAGTTCAAGAGATGACCAAGAACTAGGGCAAAGGTGAACAAAAATCACCAGAGGCAGCTATTTTACCTAATACATAGAAATAAACACACACACAGAATCAAGTGAAATGAGGAAACAGAACTGTGCTCCAAACAAAAGAATGAGACAAGCCTCAGAAACAGACCTTAAGGATATGGAGATAAGCAATCTACCTGATAAAGAATTCAAATTAATGGGTATAAAGATGCTCACCAATCTTGGGGAGGAGTGGATGAACAGTGAGAACCTCAACAGAAAACCAGAAAACATAAGGAAGTACCACACAGAAGTCACACAGCTGAAGAATACAACAACTCCAAAGAAAAATACATTAAGGCAGCTCAACAGCAGAATGGATGAAAGAAGAAATCAGCACGGGGTGGAGCCAAGATGGCAGAACAGCATGGAAGTTTTTCGTGTGTCTCGCGTCCATGAAATGCAGCCAGATCAACACTAAACCATCCTGAACACCTAGATAACTGATCTGAGGATTAACACAACAATCTGCACAACCTGAACCACAGAACTCAGTGGGTACGTGGCGCGGAGAGGTGAACTGGGGGAGAGAGAAGCCGCGGGGGCAGGAAGCTGTTTTTGTGTGCAGAGAGAGGACAGAGATGGGGGTAGGGGGGAGAGTTTGGGAAAAGCACCCCCAACCCCGCCAAAAGCAGCTGGAGAAAAAGTGGAAAAGTAGAAACAGCTGCAGGGACTGAACTAAAAAGGGAGAAAGGAGATGGCTTAAATTCCATTAGGACTCTGTAAACAGGGGGAGCCTAGAGTCTGAAACTCCACAGCTCAATACCTGGCAGTGCTCTGATGGGAAAGGCAAATCCCCAGCAGCACAGTGGGGTCTGGGAGGTTCTCAGGCCACACGGGGAGAAGTGGTTCCACCGCTGGAAGGGCATTTGGTAGAGGCTCTGCAGCCACCAGGTCCCAGCAGCCCCCAGAGAACAACCACATTCGCTGGTGCTGGAGGAAGGTCATTGAGGGTGAAGCCTGGTGCCAGACGTGTGTTGTGATTTTCCATGATCTCTGAAACACTGCTGCTACACGATAGCGTGAACTTTTTTGGGGGCAGGCTGGCGCCTAGCTGCACTCTCTGGGCATCAGCAGCAGCATGGTCCCAAGAACCATGCTTGGCTGGCACCTGGCCATTGCTCTGAGACCCTTCCCCAGAGGATCTGAGCAAGTCAAAGCCGCAGTTCCTCAGAAGTGAGGGGTCGGGAAACAGCCATGTTTGAGATAAAACTCAAGAGGGAGGTGCCACCTGGCAACCTGACAGCTTGGTCATAGACAGTGTAAAAGCAGGGAGGGGATGGAAGCTGGAGACAAAGGATGGGTGCACAATTGCTAGTCAGGGAGAGCATAGAGTTCCAATACCAGAAACCCAATAACAGAGACTGGATGATATCATTTTCACCCCTTGTGCATGCGCATACACACCTACAAGCCAGAACAATCCACCCCAGTAAGCTAAGTAGCACCATCTAGTGGAGAACAGAGCTGTTACACTAAGCCCCGCCCAACTGGGCCAACCTCACTCTTCAGGAACACCACAAACCTCTCCACCTGCTTAGTTTACGGGCTATAAAGTGCTTCATGGTTTGACTTCTAGGGGAAACCAACGTAATTTCAAACGTATTTCAGTCTATTCATTGGTCCATCTATTCAATTTTTCTTTTTCGTTTCTTTTTTTTTCCTTAAATACAGAAAGAGAAAAAATTTTTATTTTTAATTTTTATTAAAAATATTTTTTCTACTTTTTCTTTTTCATATATTTTCCAAATCCTATTTTATTACATCATTTCATTTTATTCTATTTCATTGTATTCATTTTCTCAAATTTTCAAACTCTTCCTTTTTGTCTTTATCAAGCTCCTTTCAATAACCAGATCAAAACACATCTAGAATCTAACATCATTTATTTGATTTTGTGTGTGTGTTGTTTTTAATTTTTTAATTATATATTTATTTTTTACCTTATCAATTCCTTTTCTCCCTTGAAAATGACAAAATGAAGGAATTCACCCCAAAAAAAGAGCAGGAAGAAACGACAGCCAGGGACTTAATCAACACAGATACAAGATGTCTGAACCAGAATTTAGAATCACGGTAATAAAAATACTAGCTGGGATCAAAAATAGATTAAAATCCCTCTCTGCAGAGATAAAAGAAGTAAAAACTAGTCAGGATGACTATGAAATAAAATAGGCTATAACTAAGCTGCAATCTCAGATGGATGCCACAGTGGCAAGGATGGATGAGGCAGAACAGTGAATCACTGATAAAGAGGACAAATTTATAGAAAGAAGAAAGCAGCAAATGGGAAGATAAAGCAATGGAACTCAGAACAGCAAAAAGGAAACAGAATTTTAGAAAAATGAAGAAAACTCAAGGGACCTCTGAGACAACATCAAGCAGAGTAACATTCATACTATAGGGGTCCCAAAAGAAGAAAGAAAGGGGTAGAAAATGTATCTGAAGAAACAGGCTGAAAACTTCCCTAACCTGGGGAAAGAAACAGACATCCAAGTCTAGAAAGCCCAGGCAGTTTCAAAGAAGATGAACCCAAAGACAGCCACAACAAGAAACATTACAATTAAAATGTCAAAAATGAAAGGGAGAATCTTAAAAGCACCAAGAGAAAAACACCATCAGAAACTGGACAGGCCAGATTAGAGTTGGTGGGGCAGATTCAAAGTGCCTCCTGGGGCACCTAGATGGCTCAGTCAGTTAAGCATCCACCTTCAGCTCAGGTCATGATCTCATGGCTTGTGAGTTTAAGCACTGCATAGGGCTCTGTGCTGATGGCTCAAAGCCTGGAATCTGCCTCTTTCTGCCTCTCCCCTTCTCATACTCACTTGCACACATGCACTCTCTCAAAAAGAAAAAAAAAAAAAAACTTCCAACCAATAATACTCTACCCTGCAAGGTGATCACTCAAATTTGAAGGAGAGACAAAGAGTTTTAAAGACAAGCAAAAGCTGGGGTGCCTGAGTGGCTCAGTCAGTTAAGCATCCAACTCTTGATTTCAGCCCAGGTCACAATCTCACGGTTTGTGAGTTCAAGCTCCACATCAGGCTCTACACAGACAGTGTGGAGTCTACTTGGGATTTTCTCTCTCTCCCTCTCTGTCCCTCCCCTGTGCACTCGCTCTCAAAAAATAATTTAAAACTAAAAAAAAAAAAAAAAGGACTAGCAAAAGCTAAAGGAATTCATCACTACTAAACAGGCCTTAAATACAGAGATTTCGTTAGGCTGAAAAGAATGTCACTAATTAACAAAAGAAAACACACAAAAGTAAAAAGCTCACTGCAGAAGGTAAATATACAGTAAAGATAATAGATTAATCAGTTATAAGGTACTAAGAAAATTAAAAGGTGTCACAAAATTAACTGAACCTGTAATAATTTGCTTAACATATACATTTTAATAAAAAGATATAAACAGTGATATCAAAAACATAAATCTAGGGAGGGAAGTAAAAATGTACTTTTCAAATGTGTTCAACTATCAGTTGTTATCAAAATAAAATGTTACATAAATAGGATGATGTATGTGAACATCACAATAACCACAAACCAAAACTATACAAAGAAAATGAGAAAAGAATCTCATATTTTTAAAGAAAATGTTAAAAAGAAAAAGAAAGGAACTATAAACACAGGCAGAAAACAATTAACAAAATGGCAGTAAGTACATAATTCTCAATAATTACTTTCAATGTAAATGGACTAAATTCTTCAATCAGAAGAGTGGCTGAATGGATTAAAAAAAGAGTACCCATCCATATACCCTGCCTACAAGAGACTCTCTTAGAAGTAGGGACCCACAGACTGCAAGTGAAGGGACGGAAAAAAAAAGATATTCCACACAAATGGAAATGAAAAAAAAAAGGTGGTGAAACCATACTCAATCAAACACAATGGAATTTACAAGTACTTTAACAAAAGACAAAGAGGGGCATCACAGGGTGATAGAGGGGTTGATCTAGTAAGAAGATACAACACTTATAAATATGTATGCACATAAAAAAGGAAGAAAATGACAACAATACAATAGTAAGGGATTTTAATACCCCACTTGCATCAATGTATCAATTATCCAGACAGAAAAATCAATAAAGAAACATCAACTTTCAACAACACATTAGACCAGATGAATTTAACAGATAAATACAGAACCCTCCATCCAAAACCAGGAGAATATACATTCTATTCAAATGCACATGGTACATTCTGCCAGATACATCACACGTTAGGATGCAAAAGAAGTCTCAATAAATTCACGACGACTGAAAACATATCTAGCATCTTCTCTGACCACAATCATTTACAAGAAGGAAAATGGGAGAACTACTAATATGTGGACATTAAACCACATATTAAAACTAAACCACTACTAGGTCACAGAAGAAATCAAAAAATACCTAGAGATAAATGAAAACAGAAATACACCAACATCTATGGGATGCAGCAAAATAAGTTCTAAGAGGGAAGCTCACGGTAGTACAGGCCTACCTCAAGAAACAAATCACAAACCATTTAACTTTACACCTAAAGGAACTAGAAAAAGAACAAAGCCCAAAGTTAGTGGAAGAAAGGAAATAATAAAGATCACAGCATAAATGAAATAGAAACACACAATAGAAATGATCAATGAAACTGAGAGCTGGTTCTTTGAAAACAAAATACATAAACGGTGCTGGGAAGACTGGACAGCTACATGCACAAGAATGGACCTACACCACTATCTTACATCTTAACACAAAAACCAACTCAAAATGGATTAAACACTTGAATGTAATATTGTAAACCATGAAACTCCTAGAAAAAAACACCGGTGGTAAAACTACTTGATATCTGTCTTGGCAATGTCTTTTTGGACAAGGCAAGGGAAACAAAAACAAAAATATTACATCAGACTAACAACGTGCACAGTAAAAGAAATCATCAAAAAATGAAAAGACAGCCTACTGAATGAAAAAGGTATTTGCAAATGATATATCTGATAAGGAGTTAATATCCAAATTATATCAAGAACTCACAACTCAGTATTTTAAAAATCCAATTACAAATGGACAGAGGGGGATGACAGTGGAGGACAGGTGAATGTCTGACTTTGGCTCAGGTCATAATCTCAGGGTTTGTGAGTTTGAGCCCTTCATCAGGCTCGCTGCTGTTAGTGTGGAGCCCACTTCGGATCCTCTGTCCCCCTCTCTCTTTGCCCCTCCCTGACTTGCACTCTCTCAAAAATAAATAAAACATTTTTTTAAAAATGGACAGAGGATATGAATAGATTTTTTCCAAAGAAGACATCCAGATGGCCAACAGGTACATAAAAAGATGCTCAACATCACTCATCATTCAGGGAAATGCAAATGAAAACCACAATGAGATATCACCTTACACCTGGTAGAATTGCTAGAATCAAAAAGAGAAGAGATAGCAAGTGCTGGCAAGGATGTGGAGAAAAGGGAGCCCTCGTGCACTGTTGGTGGGAATGTAAATTGGTGCAACCACCGTGGGAGACAGTATGGAGATTCCTCAAAAAGTTAAAAATAAAACTATTATAGGGGTGCCTGGGTGGCTCAGTCGTTTGAGCATCCAACTCTTTATTTCAGCTCCGATCATGATCCCAAGGTCATGGGATCGAGCGGAGTCTGCCTAGGATTCTCTCCCTCCCTCCCTCTGCCCCTATCCCCTGTTCACATACCCTTTCTATGAATCAATCAACCAACCAGTCAGTCATGAGGATGTAATATACAACTTGGATAATATATAGTCAATAATATTGTATTAACATCGTAAAGGGACAGATGGTAACTAGACTTCCTGTGATCATTTCACGCTGCACACAAATGTTGAATACTATGCTGTAAACCCAAAACATAATTGTCATACGTCAATTAGAACTCAATTTAAAAAAGAGCCAAACATCTTAACAGGCACTTCACCAAAAACATACACGTGGCAAATAAGCACACTGAAAAGATACTCCACATCATATGTCGTTAGAGAAATGCAAATTAAAACAAGATAAGTTCTGGTCCAAGATGGTGATGTAGAAGACCCTACACTTACATCCTCCAGACATATCAAATCTACATCCCTTTACAGAGCAACTCCTCCCAAAGAAGAACTAAAGGCTGACTGAACAGCTTCTGCACAGGAGACAGACCACATAAAGAACAAGACAGACACACAGTTCACACACTACCAACTCTGTGAACTGCAGGGTGGAGGAGTAGTACTGAGGGACCACGAGCAGATCTGTCTACCCTGAGGCACAGACAAAAAACAAAACAAAACAAAACAAAAACAAAAAAACCCCACCTCAGTTTGTAACTAGAATATGAAGGAACCAGCCTTAGAACCCTGCCAAATAGCAAGGGAGCTGCTGGAACTCTCTTCAGATAAAAGGACTGGTGAGCACCACAGTTTATGGTCATTACAGCTGCGGCCATCTCTCCAAGGTGACACAGTCACAAAGGACCCTGGAAATCACCAGGCCCACATCGCCTTGGCTCCAGATGGCTTGCTAGGGTACCTGCAGCTCAGAGCACTCCAGGATGTCCCAGCTCACACCTGCTTTGGTGCCAGCCAGTCCACCAGGGCACCCCCCACAAGGAGTGCCCCAAGACTGGGGAGCCTGGGTGGCTCCGTCGGTTGAGCGTCTGACTTCGACTCAGGTCATGATCTCGTGGTTTGTGAGTTCGAGTTCTGCGTCGCGCTCTATGCTAACAGCTCAGAGCTGGAGCCTGCTTCTTATTCTGCGTCTCCTCCTCTCTCTGCCCCTCCCATGCTCATGCTCTCTCAATAATAAACATTTAAAAAAAAACAAAAAAAAACAGGAGTGCCCCAAGACAGCCTAGCTCGCATCCTGCCTCAGCTCCAGCTGCCCCACCAGGGAACCCCACTTGCAGAGTATCGCGGACAGCCCACCTTGTGAACACTGGCTTCAGCTGTCCTGCCAGGGTGTCCTTTGTGCAGAGCACCTTGGGATGCCGTGGCCCATACCCTACCTCAGCTCTAGCCATCCCAAGGTGCCCACTGCACAAAGCACCCTGAGATACCCTGGCCCACAGAGGCCATAGCTCCAGCCACCCCACCAGGATGCCCTCCACACTGAGCAACCCCAGACACCCCAGCCTGCACCCACTTCAGCTTCAGCTGTCCTGCCAGGCACCCTTTGGGCAGAGAGCCCCAGGACCACCCCAGCCTGCACCCACTTCAGCTACAGCTCCCCCACCGGGGTCTGAAGTGAGTCTCTTATAGGCAGCATCTGGATGGGTTTTGTTTATCCATTCCACCACTCTAGGTCTTCTGATTATGGCATTTAGACCATATACATTTAAAGAAACTACTGAGATATATGCACTTACCACCATTTTAAAGATTGTTTTCTGGTTGTTTTTGTCATTCTTCTCTGTTCCTTTCTTCTTCTCCTATACTCTTCCCTTGTGACTGATAACCGTTCTTAGTGTTATGCTTGGCTTTCTATTTTCTGTGTGTATATTATAGGGTTTGAGTTTGTGGTAACCATTAGGTTCACATATAACATCCTAAGTATACAGCAGTCTATATTAAGCTGATGGTCACTTAAGTTCACACACATTCTAAAAAGAACTTTTTTACTCGCCCCACCAGATTTTACGTATATGTTGACATATAATTATATTTTTTTACTCTTAATTTTATTTCTTTTTATTATCATTAAGTTTCTTACTTCTAATTATAGCCTCTTTGTTTTCCATTTTAAAGAAATCTTTTTTTTTATTTTTAATTTTTTAATATTTATTTTTGAGACAGAGAGAGACAGAATGCGAGTGGGGGAGGGGCAGAGTGAGAGGAAGACACAGAATCCGAAACAGGCTCCAGGCTCCGAGCTGTCAGCACAGAGCCCGATGCGGGGCTCGAACCCACGAACCGTGAGATCATGACCTGAGCTGAAGTCGGACGCTTAACCAACTGAGCCACCCAGGCGCCCCTAAAGAAATCTTTTTCATGTCTCTTGTAAGGCCGCTTTAGTAACCTTGCTGGATAGAGTGCTCTTGATTGTAGGTGTTTTCCTTTCACTGCTTTGAAAGAAGTCATGCCACTCCCTTGTGGCCTGCAAAGAAGGTGCCCCTGGCAGGATAGGTGAAGTTTAACTGCACACTAGCTGGAGGGTGTAAGGCGCTGAGCACAGGGGAAGCCCTGATGGTGTTGTCTGAAGCCAAGGGCAAGGCAGGCTGAGGTGTCCCAGGGTGATCCATGCAAATGGAAGCAAACAAACAAACAAAAGCAGGTGACAATACTTAGATACAATAAACTTTGAGACAAAGCCTGTGACATGAGAAAAAGAAGGCCATTACATAGTGATAAAGGATCAATTCAACAAGAGGTCATACTTATTGAAAATACCTATGCAGATATTTGAGCCTGGGGTGGCTCAGTCACTAAGCATCTGACTTCGGCTCAGGTCATGATCTCAAGGTTCAGTTAAGATCAAGGTGAGTTCAGGCCCCACTCCATGGGAGATCGTGTCCTGCTCTGGGTAAGCATGGGCCTCACTTCGGGTGAGCCCCACTTCTCTCTCTCCCCTCTCTCTATCTCTCCCTCCCTCTCTCTGCCCCCTCATGGGATTTTCTCTCTCTTTCTGCCTCTCGCTCACTTTTGCCCTCTCCCAAAAAAAAAAAAAGGTAAGTATCTACGCAGCCAACACTAGAGCAACTAAACAACACACTCCTCAAACAACCAATGGGTGGGTCAAGGAAGAAATCAAAGAGGAAATTTTTTAAAAACACATATAAAAACCCAACAGTTCAAAATCTTTGGGATGTGGCAAAAGCAGTTCTAAAAGGGAAGTTTATACTAATACAGGCCTACCTCAAGAAACAAGAAAACCTCAAAAAAATCTAATCTTATACATAAATGAACTAGAAAAAAAAAAAGCCCAAGGTTACTAAATGGAAGGAAATAATAAAGATCACAGCAGAGATAAATGAAACAGAAACTAAAAAATACCTATCAATGAAACCAAGAGCTAGCTGTTTAAAAAGATTTTTTAAAAATTGATACACCTTTGAGCCACTCATCATGGAAAAAAGACAGATGACCCAACTAAATAAAATTAGAAACAAAAGAAAACAAATGACACCACAGAAATACAAAGGATTATAAGAGACTACTACAAAAAACTATATGCCAACAAACTGGACAACCTAGAACAAATGGATAAATTCCAAGAAACATACAATCTTCCAAAACTAAATCAAGAATAGAACATCTGCACAGACCAGTTACTAGTAACAAAACTGAATCAGTAATCAACTACCAACAAACAAAAATCCAAGACCAGATAAATTCTCAGGTGAATTCTACCAAACATTCTCCTCAAACTATTCCACAAAATAGAAAAAAAGGCTTCCAAATATATTCTATGACATCAGCATTACTAATACCCAAACCAAAGATACTACAAAAAACAAAAACCCACAGGTCAATATCCCCAATGAACACAGATGCAAAAATCCTCAACAAAATATTAACAAACCAAATCCAACAATGCATTAAAAGAACGATTCACCACAACAAAGTGGGATTTATTCCAGGGTGCACAAATGGTACACTATTCACAAACCAAAGAGATACATATTAACAAAACAAACTATAAAATCATATGATCACCTCAAAAGACAGAGAAAATGCATTTGACAAAATTCAACATCTGTTCGTGGTAAAAACTCTCCCTGTGTTACAGAAAGCATACCTCAACATAATAAAGGCCATATATGAAAAACTCACAGCTAACATCACACTCAATGGTGACAAACAGAACTTTTCCTATAAGATCAGGAGCAGGACAAAGATGTCCATTCTCACCATTATTCAACATGGAACTGACATCCAAGCCACAACAGCTGAGAAATAAAAGGCATCCAAATTGGGAAGAAGTTTAACTGTCACTATTTGCAGGTAACATGCTATACACAGAAAATCTTAAAGACTCCACCTTTTCAAAAAACTATTAGAATAAACAAATCAATAAAGTTGCAGAATACAAAATTAATACACAGAAATCCGTTACATTTTTATACACTAATAAAAAAGTATCAGAAAGAGAAGTTATGAAAATAATTCCATTTATAATTATACCAAAATATTAAAAGACCTAGGAATAAACTTAACAAAGAAGGTAAAAGACCTGTACTCTGAAAACAATAAAACAATTGATGAAAGAAATTGAAGACACGGGCACCTGAGTGGCTGTCACAGAAGCATCCAACTTGGGCTCAGGTCATGATCTCATCGTTTTTGAGTTCAAGCCCTGCACCAGGCTCTGTGCTGACAGCTCAGAGTCTGGAGCCTGCATCGGATTCTGTGTCTCCCTCTCTCTCTGCCCCTCCCCTGCTCACACTTTTCTCTCTCTCTCAAAAAATAAACATTAAAAAAAAATTTTTTTAAAAAGAAAGAAATTGAAGACACCAAAATGGAAAGTTATTCCATGTTCATGGATTCAGAGAATTAATACTGTTAACATGTCCATGCTACCCAAAGCAATCTAGAGATTCAATGCAATCCCCATCAAAATACCAGCAACATTTGGCACCAAACTAGAACAAGCAATCCTAAAATTTGTATGGAACCACAAAAGACCCTGAACTGCCAAAAGTAGTTTTGAGAAAGAACAAAGCTGGAGGCATCACAATCCCACATTTCAACATATACTACATAGCTGCAATAATCTCAACCGTATGGCAGTGGCACAAAAAATAGACACATAGATCAATGAAACAAAGTAGAGAGCCCAAAAATAAACTCACCATTTTATGGCCAGTCACCCTACAACAAAGGAGGCAAGAATATACAATGGGGAAGTCTTTTTGCCAAATGGCACTGGAAAAACTAGATAGGTACATACAAAAGAATAAAACTGAACCAACTTCTTATACCACACACAAAAATAAACTCAAATGGATTAAAGACCTAAATGTGTGACATGAAACCATAAAACTCCTAGAAGACAACACAGGCCAAGTAATTTCTTTGACATCAGCCTTAGCAATGTATTTTTAGGTAGGTCTCCTCAGACAAGGAGAACAAAGGCCTAAACTACTGGGAACACACCAAAAAGAAAAGCTATTGCACAGCAAAGGAAACCATCTACCCAACAAAAAGGTAACCTACTAAATAGATATTTTCAAATGATACAGCCTGTTAAGAATATCCAAATATAGGGGCGCCTGGGTGGCGCAGTCGGTTAAGCGTCCGACTTCAGCCAGGTCACGATCTCGCGGTCCGTGAGTTCGAGCCCCGCGTCGGGCTCTGTGCTGACGGCTCAGAGCCTGGAGCCTGTTTCCGATTCTGTGTCTCCCTCTCTCTCTGCCCCTCCCCCGTTCATGCTCTGTCTCTCTCTGTCCCAAAAATAAATAAACGTTGGAAAAAAAAAAAAAATTAAAGAATATCCAAATATAAAAATAAGTTATTCAACTCAATGCCAAAACTTAATCCAATTTTTAAAAATGAGAAGATGACCCTAAAGAGACATTTTTCCAAAGATGATACAGATGGTCAACAGACACATGAAAAGATGTTCAACATCACTCATCATCAGGGAAATGCAAATCAAAACCACAATGAAATATCACCTCACATCTGGCTGAATGGCTAGACTCAAAAAGACAAGAAATGAGCACTGGCAAAGATATGGAGAAAACAGAACCCTCGTGCTCTGTTGGTAGGAATGCAAGATGGTGTAGCCACTGTGGAAAACAGTATGGAGATTCCTCAAAAAATTAAAAAAAGAACTACCATACAATCTAGTAATTCCACTATTGGGTACTTACCCAAAGAAAACAAAAACTAATTTGAAAAGACATACACAGCCCCATGTTTACTGCAGCATTATTTACAATAGCCAAGATATGGAAGTAACCCAAGTGTCCATCCATAAATAAATGAGTAACAATGAGGTGGTATATATATGTCTGTGTGTGTGTATATATATATATATTAGAGAAATATATACAGATATAGATATATAATGGAATATTACTCAGCCATAAAGAACAAGATCTTGCCATTTATAACATGGATGGACCTAGAGAGTATTATGCTAAATGAAATAAATCAAAGACATGGGGCGCCTGGGTGGCTCAGTCGGTTAAGCGTCCGACTTCAGCTCAGGTCACGATCTCGCGGTCCGTGAGTTCGAACCCCGCGTCGGGCTCTGGGCTGATGGCTCAGAGCCTGGAGCCTGCTTCCGATTCTGTGTCTCCCTCTCTCTCTGCCCCTCCCCCGTTCATGCTCTGTCTCTCTGTCTCAAAAATAAATAAACGTTAAAAAAATAAATTAATTAAAAAAAAATAAAAGACAAATACCATATGATTTCGCTTATATGTGTAGTCTTTTTGAGCAAAAGCAGAAAAACAGACTCATAAATACAGAGAAGATGGCTGCCAGGGGGAGGGGTGCAGGGGGATGGGGAAAATGGGTAAAGGGGAATGATATAAGCTTCCAGTTATGGAATAAGTTCCAAGGATAAAAGATATAGTACAGAGAATATAATCAATGCATTATGATAGCATTCTATAGCAACAGATGGTAGCTACACCTGTGGTGAGCATACCATAATATACAGACTTGTCAAACCAGTATTCTGTACAACTGAAATTAATGTAACTTTGTATGTCAATTATATTCCAGTAATAAGTAAGTAGAATGGTCAAACTCATGGAAGCAGAGAGCAGAACAGTAGTTGACAGGGGCAGGAAAGAGAAGGAAATGGTCAAAGGGCATAAAGTTTTGGCTATGCTAGACAAATGAATTCCAGAGATCTACGTAAAACAGCAACAAGATACTACTACACATCTATTAGAATAGTTAAAATCCCAAACACAGAAAACACCAACATTGGCAAGGATGTAGAGCAACAGGAAATCTCATTCATTGCTGGTGGGAATGCATAATGGTACAGCCACTCTGGAAGACGTCTCGGCAGTTTCTCTTCCTTTTTTCTTCTCTTTTAAGCAGTTTCTTACAAAACCAAACCATCTAATACAGCTATCATGCTTCTTGTTATTTACCCAAAGGAACGGACCCTTTTGTCCACACAAATTTATTTTTTTATTTTTTCATGTTTTATTTACTCTTGAAAGAGAAAGAGAGAGCGTGCGCGCGCGCGCGCGCGCGAGAGAGAGAGCGAGCGAGCGCGAGCGCGCGCGCGCGAGAGCATGAGCAAGGGAGGGGCAGTGCAAGAGACGGACCCAGAATCCAAAGCAGGCTCCAGGCTCTGAGCTGCACACAGCCCGACGCGGGGCTCGAACCCACAAACTGTGAGATCGTGACCTAAGCCAAAGTCGGACGCTTAACTAACTGAGGCACCCAGGCACCCCCCCCTTTTTTTTAATTTTAAGTAGCCAACATACAGTGCAATATTGGTTTCTACAGCAACTTTATTCTTAATTGCCAAACTTATAAGTAACCAATATGTCCTTCAATAGTCAAATGGATACTCTGTAGTTCATCCAGACAATGGAATACTATTCAGCACTAAAAAGAAATGAGCTCTCACGCCATGAAAAGAAATGGAGAAACCTTAAATGCATATTGCTAACAGAAAGAAACCAATCTGAAAGTACAAACCGATATGAAACTGTATGATTCCAATCTAGAAAAGGCAAAACTATGGAAACCATGAAAAGATCAGTGGCTGTCAGGAACTGGAGGGGGAAAAACAGGAAGATCACAGAGGATATTTAGGGCAACGAAAGTATTCTGTATGATACCACAGTGATAGATACATGTCCTTTTACATTTGTCCAGACCAACACAATGTACAACACCAAGAATGAACATAAACTGTGGACTTTGGGTGATTATGATGTGTCAATGTAGGCTCATCCTTGGTTTAAAAAATAAAGAAGTATACTGGGGAGCCTGGGAGGGCTCACTTGGTTAAATGCCTGACTCATAATCTCAACTCAGGTCTTGATCTCAGAGTCATGAGTTCAAGCCGCACGTTGGGTTCCATGCTGGGCATGCATAGCCTCTTTAAAAAAAAATTTTTTTTTAAAGAAGTGTATTGTTCTTGTGAGTGATATTCATATTGAGGGAGGCAATGCAAGTGTACAGACAAAGTGTATGGTAAATCTCTATACCTTCCCCTCAATTTTGTTGTAAACCTAAAATTGCTCTTAAAAAGGGGGAGAAAGTCTTAAGAGAGAGGAGGGATTCTGGGAAGATGACAGAGTAGTAAACACCAGGAAACTATCTCCCCACCTAGACAAAAATTGCATTGGCAGAATCGGTCTAATGTTGACTATCTGAAAACTCTAGAGTCCTCTGAAAGCTTGCACACTGTGGGGAAGGCTTCCACTGTAAACCACCATCAATTTCACCTCTGAGCACAGTAGCAAGTATCCATCTCCCAAACCCCAGCCAAATGACAGACAGCTGTGTGCGTTTCTAAAAACAGCTTACATACAGCCTACAGCAGATAGGGAGGGTAAAAAGTACTCCTGTCTCCCACATATTGGGGATCTATGCCCTGAGTGCTGCTTCTGATCATGAAGGCGCAAAGAGGCAGGCAGCCATTGCCACTGCATACACACACCTTACTCCACTGTTGCCAGCCCCTCAACCTCAAGCTAAAATAACTGACAGGAGATTTAAAAGGCCAGGGCTCCTCTGCCCTCCCTTACTTTTTACCTTTCCCATTTCAGGAGCCAGACACTAAAGACTAGAACATTCAGAAACTGCATATATAGGTAAAATTAGAAAGTGGCTGCACACGCCCAAGGAAAGGCTCAGAAAAGATGATGAGGACATTATATTTACACCTCAGGCCCATCTTCAGCACAAAGATGGCCTCTAACAATTAAAAAACAAAAAACAAACCCACAGCAAACACCGGGAAAGGGAGGGAATGTGATTTCCAGAGTTACCACATCATGAAAATCAAACATCCAGAGTTCAACAAGGAATCAGAAGACATACAAAGAAATGGGAAAGTATGGCCCAGTCCAAGGGAAAAAAAATCATCCAACAAAGTATGTCCCTGAAAGAGACTTAATGGCCAATGAATCAAAGACTTTGAAATAACAGCCTTAAAGATGATTTAAAAAACTAAAGGAAGGTGTGAAGAAAGTCATGGAGACAATGTGTGAACAAAATGAAAATGTCAACGAAGAGACAGAAAACCCAAATAGAAACCAAAAAGAAATTCTGGAGCTGAAAAGAACAAGAACTTAAATTAAAAGTTCAGTACAGGGATTCCAAGGCAGATTTGAGCAGGCAGAAGAGCCAGTGACCTTGAAGACAGAACAATGGAAATAATCACAGCTGCGTAACTGAAAGAAAAAAGACTGACGAAAAGTGAACAGAACCTAAGAGAACTGTGAAACACCATCAAAAGGACCAACATATACATCATCAGAGTCCCAGAAAAAGAAAGGAGGGCAAAAAAGGGGCAGAGAGAATATCTGAAGAAATAATGACTGAAAACTACCCCCAAAATTTGATTAAATACACAAATTAGTCAGGGCGCCTGGGTGGCTCAGTCGGTTAAGCGTCCAAGTTCGGCTCAGGTCATGATCTCACAGTTCGTGAGTTCGAGCCCCATGTCAGACTCTGTGCTGACAGCTCAGAGCCTGGAGTCTGCTTTGGATTCTGTGTCTCCCTCTCTCTCTGCCCCTCCCCTGCTCGTACTCCATCTCTGACTCTCAAAAATCCCCATGGTAACAACAAAGAATACAACTATACAATAATCACATAAGGAAATTAAGAAAGAATTTAAACATTTCGCTATAGGGGTGCCTGGGTGGCTCAGTCAGCTAAGTGTCCGACTTCAGCTCAGGTCATGATCTTGCAGTTTGTGAGTTCGAGCCCTGCATCAGGCTCCATGCTAAGAGCTCAGAGCCTGGAGCCTGCTTCAGATTCTGTGTCTCCGCCTCTCTCTGCCCCTCCCATGCTCATACTCTGTCTCTCAATAATAAATAAACATTAAAAAAATTTTTTTTTACATTTTGCTATAAAAAAAAAAAAAAATCAACTGGAAGAGCGCCTGGGTGGTTAAGCATCTGACTTTGGCCCACGTCATGATCTCACAGTTCATGGGTTCAAGCCCCGCATCGGGCTCTCTGCTGACAGCTCAGAGCCAGGAGCCTGCTTCAGATCCTGTGCCTTCCTCTGTTTCTCAAAAATAAGCGTTAATTAAAAAAAAAAAAAAAAAAAAAATCAACTGGACACAGAAGATGACAGGAATGCAAGATATTAGGGACAAAAGAGCTATAGGGTATGTTAAAAAAAAAAATGGCACAATGACAGAAGTCCCTCCTGATCAAATTACTGTAAAAGTAAACAGATTAAACTCTCCAATAAAAAAGCAAAGATTGGCAGAATGGACAAAAATACACAATCCAACAATATACTGTCTATGAGAGACTCATTTGCAATCCAAAGACAGCTGGAAAGTGAAAGGATGGAAAAGGATATTCCATGCAAATGAAAACTAGAACAGAGCAGAAGTAGCTGGTCTAATGTCAGACAAAACGCACTAAGTCAAAAAAGCTAACAAGAGACAAAGAAGGACTTTATATATTCATAAAAAACTCAATACAGCAAAAAGATAGTAATTACAAACATTTATGCACCAAATGACAGACCATCAAAATAGATGAAGCAAACACTGAGAGAATTCAAGGGAGAAATCGACATTTCTACCCTAACAGCTGGAGGCCTCAGTACCCCACCCACAATCACAGATAGAACAACCAGAAAGAAGATAAGGCAACAGAGGACTTAACACAATAACCACCCAGGTCTAACAGATGTATACAGAACACTCAACACAACACCAGCAGATTACACATTCTCAAGTGCACTGAGGTCTTTTCCAGAAAGACTATAAACTTAGGCCACAAATGAGTTCTCAGTAAATTTTAAAAGATAAATATCAAAGTATCTTCTCTGACCACACGTGGATAAACCAAATTCAATAACATAAATAGAACTAGAAAATTCACAAGATTGTGGAAATTAAACAATACACTTTTTAACAACCAAAGATCAAAGAAGACCTCACAAGGAAAATTAGAAACTACTTAGATACAAATGATAACAAAAACACAACATACCAAAATTTATGGGATACAGCAAAAGTAGTGATTAAGGGAGAACATAGTTATAAATGCTATTAAAAAGCAAGAGGGGCGCCTGGGTGGCTCAGTCTGTTGAGCATCCGACTTTGGCTCAGGTCATGATCTCACAGTCTGTGAGTTTGAGCCCTGTGTCAGGCTCTGTGCCGACAGCTCAGGGCCTGGAGCCTGCTTCGCATTCTGTGTCTCCCTCCCTCTCTGCCCCTCCCCCGGTCATGCTCTGTCTCTCTGTGTCACAAAAATAAACATAAAAAAAAAAAAAAAAAAAAAAAAACAAGAAAGATTTCAGGGGCACCTGGGTGGCTCAGCCAGTTAAGTGTCTGACTCTTGATCTAGGCTCAGGTCATGATCTCACGGTTCATGAGTTCAATCTCCACACGAGGCTCTGTGCTGACAGAATGGAGACTGCTTGGGATTCTCTCTCCCTCTCTCTGCCCCTCCCCTACGTGTGTTCTTGTTTGCTCTCTCTCAAAATAAATAAACTTTAGGGGCTCCTGGGTGGCTCAGGCAGTTAAGTGTCCAACTCTTGATTTCGGCTTAGGTCATGATCTCCCAGGTGGTGGAATCAAGCCCCGCACTGGGCTCTGCGCTGACAACACAGAGTCTGCTTGGGATTCTCTCTCCCTCTCTGCCCTTTCCCACTTGTACCTTTCTCTCTCTCTCAAAGTAAATAAAAAATAAGCATTTAAAATCAAACAAATAAATGAATAAGCTTAAAAAAAAGATTTTTTACAAATTAAAAAGATTTTTTACATCAACAACCTGGATTCACAACTTAAAGAACTAGAAAAAGAACTAAATCCAAAGCCAGAAGGATTAGAGCAGAGATGAATAAAATAGAAAACAGAAAAATAGGGGAGAAAAAAAATCAATAAAGCCAAAAGGTGGTTCTTCAAAAAGAGCCAAAAAATTGACAAACGTTTAGCTAAGTGGACTAAGGAAAAAAAGACTCAAATTACTAAAATCAGCAAGTAACATGGGGGCATTAGCACCAATTCAATAGAAATAAAAAGGATAATAAGAGAGTAATATGAATAGTAGTCTGAACAGACCAAAACTAGTAAGGAGATTGAACAGTAATCAAAAATCTCCCAAGGAAAAAGTCCTGGAGCTCATGGTTTTCGAGTAAATTCTACCAATCTTAAAGAAGCATACCAAACTTTCCCAAACTTTTCTGAAAAACGAAAAAGCAAAGAACACTTCCTATTTATTCTAGGAGGTCAGCATAACCCTGATACCAAAGCCAGCCAGAGACATTAAAAGAAAACTACAGACTAATACCCTTAGGCAAACATCCTCAGCAAAATACTAGCAAACAGAATTCAGCAGCACATTAAAAGCATTCTGCACTATAACCACATAGCATTTATTCCTGGAAAGCAAGGATGGTTCAACATACAAAAAAAAATTAATCACTGTAATATACATACGTCACCAGAATAAAGGAGAGAACCACATGATCACCTCAACTGATACAGAGGAAGCATTTGACAAAATGCAACATACTTTTATGACAAAAAATACTTTACACAATAGAAGGAAATTACCCCCACGTAATAAAAGCCATATATTAAAAACCCAGAGCGAACATTAACACTCAATGGTGAAAGACTAAAAGCTTTTCCTCAAGATAAGGAACAATGCAACAATGTCTATTTTCGCCTCTTCTATTCAACACAGGACTAGAAGGTCTAGCCAGAGCAACCACGCAAAAAAAAGTAAACGTAAGTAAAATTATCTTTCTGCAGATGATATAATCTTGTATATAGAAAATCCTAACGGCCACAGTAAAAGCTGTTAGAACTAATAATTTAGCAAAGTAGCAGGATACAAAGTTAACACACCAAAACCAGCTGCATTTTTATACCCCAACAATGAACAATTCAAAAAGGAAATTATAAAAACAATTCCAATTACAATAGTATCAAAAAGAGTAAAATGCTTAAGATTAACCAAAGAGGTAAAAGACTGCACAATGGAAACTTCACAGCTTTGCTGAAAGAAGTAGAGACATAAATAAATGGAAACACATTTCATGTTCATGGATTAAGAGTTAATATTATAAAAATGTGAATATTTCCCAAAGTGATCTACACATTCAATGCAATCCCTATGAAAATCCAATGATTTTGCAGCAACCGAAAAAAAAAAAAAAAAACCACATTCCAAAATTCATATTGGAATCCCATGGGATCAGAAATCATGAAAAACAATCTTGAAAAAGATTAACAGACTGGAGAATTCACACTTCCTGATGTTAAAACCTACTACACAAAGCTACAGTGATCAAAACACTGTGATACTGGCATAAAGACAAACATAGAGACCAGTGGAATGAAAAACAGGTCAAATGATCTTTAACAAAGTGCCAAGATCATTCAAAGGAGGAAAGAATAGTCTTTTCAAGAAATGGTACTGGGAAAACTAAATGTCCATAAACAAAAGAATGAAGTTGGCCCCTTATCTAACACCATGTATAAAAATCAACTCAGAATGGATCAAGGACCTAAATTTACAACAAAACTCTTGGAAGAAAACATAGAACAAAAGCTTCACATTGGATTTGGCAATGATCTAAGATAGGACACCAAAGTCACAGGCAACAACAAAATTAAACAGACTTCACAAAATGTAAAATTTGTGCATAACGACACCATTCAGGGTTTCACGTCAAGATGAAAGGATCCTGAACTCAACTCCTCTCACAGACACACTAAATATACAGCTACATATGGAACAATTCCCTTTGCAATAAATCTAAAAACTAAGCAACTCCTACATATCACGTGAAACAGAAAAAAACAACATTGAAATGGGTAGGAGAGGTGGAGACAATTTCAACAGAAACCCCATCCCCAGCATGGTGACCCACAATCAGGAGGGAAATCATAACCACCAGCTTCTTCCTGAGGAGAGAAGCGTTTGAACCCTATTTCTGCCACTCTAACTTTTAAGACCTGCACCTGAAGGATGGTCCCCAAAGTATCTACCTTTGAAAATCAACGGGGCTAATGTCCACAAAACCAACAATGCTACAACAAACTGAGAAACCGTGCTTAAACGGCTTGCATGGACCAAGCATGGCTAACCCGCCAGGAGCCAGCAGAGGCAGCTGAGTGAATCAAGCCCAGTCTTTCTGGGAAAAAGGTCCATTTGTCTATCCTAGAAGTTCAGCCTGCAAGCAGGCTTCTAATTTAACACACATCTAGGGCCTAACGAAATATTTTCCAAAGACTGCAGAGAATAACAGGTGTCATCTCTGCACTCTCTCTCTCTGCCTCACTCCAGGTTGCATTGCCCAGAAAAGACCTTATGCATATATCTGGTGCCCTGGTTTTTGCAGGTGCCACCCAGGGAGCACCCCTTGAATGTCTGACTCTCATGGCCAGAGAAGCTTACACGTGTAGATCACACAGGGGTGTAACAAACAGAAAACAGTTGAACTACCACATCAGGGAACAGCAGAGAGGCAGCAGACAGAAATGCACAATCTTTCCGTGAAAGAGGACTATTAGGTTATCTTCACAGATAGAAATGCCCATCTCCCAGTCCTCCCCTGAAAGAGGTTTATTTGCATACTTTAAAAGCTGCTACCTGAGGGCCTGGCTTCTAATAAGCCCTGCATCAAGAGGGCCTGAGATCCTCCCTTTTAGGACATTGACAGGTCTTGGCACAGTCTGAACTACTGAGAGCCACCAAGAAAAAAGTAGGCTGTTTGGACAATCACAATGGTTTGAGAGACAGCCAAAAAAGCAAGGGCAAGGATGAACAAAAAGCTTCATCTACACAAGGCTACTCCTTCAAGACTGGGAGGGGTGGCTGTTTTATCTAATGCATAGAAACCAACACAGAGAGTCAAGGATGATGAAGAAACAGAGAACTGTATTCCAAATGAAAGAACAAGATAAAACCTCAGAAAAATGGAGACCAGTGGGATGCCTGGGTGGCTCAGTCGGTTAAGTGTCTGACGTCAGCTCAGGTCATGATCTCATGGCTCATGAGTTCAAGCCCCACATCAGGCTCTATGCTGACAGCTCGGAGCCTGGAGCCTGCTTCAGATTCTGTGTCTCCCTCCCCTGCTCACGCATGCTCTCTCTCTCTCAAAAATAAATAAACATTAAAAAAAAAAAAAAAAAAGGGCAGCTAGAATAAAACAACTTGTTACAGACAAGGGAACCCTCATAAGAATATCAGCATATTTTCAGCGAAAATTTTGCAGACTAGAAAGGAGTGCCACAGGTTAAAGAAACAAAAACCCTCCTACCAAGAATACTCTACCCAGCAAAGCTGTCCTTCAGAATTGAAGGAGAGTTTTCCATACAGGCAAAAGCTGAAGGAGTTCATCACCACTATAGCAGCTTAACAAGAAATGTTAAAGGGACTGCTTTAAGCTGAAAGGTACTAATTAGCAACAGGAAAGTATATGAAAGTATAAATCTCACTAATAAAGATAAATGTATATTAAAATTCAGAATAATATAATTTTGCAAAGGTGGTAGGTTCATCACTTACAAAGCTAGTGTGAAGGTTAAAGACAAAAGTAGTAAAAGGAACTAGAACTACAATAATTTAAGAGATATGCAAGATAAAAGGAAGTAAATTGTGACATCAAAAACATAAAACATGGTGGGGGATTAACAACTAGAGCTTTAGAATGCATTCAAAATTAAGTCATCAACTCGAAATAGACTGTTATAAATATGTTATTTTATGTTAGCATGGCAACCACAAAACAAAAACGTACAGTAGATACACAAAAGAGAAAGAGAAAGAAATCTAAGCATGCCACTACAGAAAATCATCAAATCACAAAGGAAGAGGGCAAGAGAAGAAAGGTACAAAGGAATTACAAAGCAGCCAGAAAATAATTAGCAAAATAGCATTAAGTATGTGCCTACTGATAATTACTTTAAATGTAAATGGACTACACTCTTCCATCAAAGGATACAGGGTGGCTGAATAGATTAAAAAAAAAAAAAGCCATCTATATGCTGCCTACAAGAGACGCTCACTTCAAATGTACACAGATTGAAACTGAAGGGATACAAAGAGGTATTTCATGAAAATGGAAACCAGAAGAAAGCTGGGTAGCTGTACTTAAAATAGACTTGTAGACACGATCGTAAAAAGAGACCAAAAAAAAGGCCAATATATATTCAGAAAAGGTCAATCCAAAAAGAAAACATCTGTAAATATTTATGCACCAAACATAGGAGCACCTAAATATATAAGCAAATATTAACAGACCTAAAGGGAGAAATGGACACAATACAATAATAACAGGGGACTTTAATACCCCAATTCTGTTAATGCATAGATCACTGAGACAGAAAAATCAGTAAGAAAACGTTGGGCTCACATATTAGAACAGAGGAGTAGAACAGACATTTACAGAACACTCCAGACAAAAGTAATAGAATACACATTCTACTTAAGCTCATGTGGTACATTCTCCAGGACAGATCATATGTTGGGCCACAAGTCTCAATAAACTTAAGAAGACTAAAATCATATCAAGCATCTTTTCTGACCACAATGGTATGAAACTAGAAATGACTTACAAGAAAAAAACAGAAAATTCACAAATATGTGGACACTAAAAAACATGCTACTGACCAACCAGTGGGTCAAAGAAGAAATAAAAAGAGAAGTTACAAAATATCCTAAGACAAATGAAAATACAGCATACTAAATATGGGATGCAGGAAAAGCAATTCTAAGAGGAAGTTCATAGTGATAAATACTTACGTTACAAGAAAGATCTCTAATGAACGAACTTTACACCTCAAGGAACTAGAAAAAGAACTAAGCCCCAAAATAAGATGAAGGAAATAAAGACCAGAGCAAAAATAAATGAAACAGAGACTAAAAATACAATAGCAAATATCAGTGAAACTAAGAGCTGTTTTTTTGAAAAGATAAACAAAATAGACAAACCTTTAGCTACACTCACCAAGGAAAAATGAGAGAGGACATAAAACTAAATAAATAAAAGAGACATTACAACTGATACCACAGAAATACGAAGGATCGTACTATGAACAATTATACTCAAACAAACTGGACAACCTGGAAGAAATGGAGAAATTCTTAGAAACATACAAACTGTAAAGACTGAATTACAAAGAAGTAGAAAATCTGAACAGACTGATTGCTAGTAAAGAGACGGATTCAGTAATTAAAAACCTTCCAACAAACAAAAGACCAGGACCAGATGGCTTCACTGAATTGTCCCAAACATTCAAAGAATTAACGCCAAGCCTTCTCACACTCTCCCCCCCCACAAAAAAACAAAACAAAACAACCAGAAGAGGGAATACTTCCAAACTCATTTTATAAGGCCAGCATTACCCTAACACCAAAATCAGACAACACAGGAGAATTATAGGCCAATATCCCTGATGAACATAGATGTAAAAATCCTCAGCAAAATATTAGCAAACCAAATTCAGCAATACACATAATGGTTCATACAACATTATCAAGTTGGATATATAGGAGGAATGCAAAGATGGTTCAACATCCACAAAGTAATCAATACGGCACACCATATAACAAAACGGATAAATATCATGATTGTCTCATAGACACATAAAGTATTTGATAAAATTCAATTTACCCACTTATGAATAATAAAAACTCTCGGAGCACCTGGGTGGCTCAGTCAAGTTAAGCGTCCAACTTCGACTCAGGTCATGATCTCACTGTTCGTGAGTTCCAGCCCCACATCAGGCTCTGTGCTGACAGCTCAGAGCCTGGAGCCTGCTTTGGATTCTGTGTCTCCCTCTGTCTGCCCCTTCCCTGCTCACACTCTTGTCTCTCTCTCAAAAATGAATAAACATTAAAAAATAATAATAAAATAAAAAACTCTCAAAAATAGTTGGTATAAAGGAAACCTAACTCAACATAATAAAGAACATCTGTGACAAGGTCATAGCCAACAACATACTCGATGAAAACCTGAAAGCTTTTCCTCTAAGATCACTAACAAGATAAGGATGTCCACTCTCATCACTTTTATTCAACATGGTACTGGAAGTCCTAGCTAATAATTAGGCAAGAAAAAGAAAAGGCATCATTATTGGACAAAGAAAAAAAACTGTCTCTATTTGTAGACGATATGATATTACATATTAAAAAACCCTAGACTCCTCACCAAAAAAACCCTTAGAATAAATGAATTCAGTAAAGTTGCAGGATAAAAAAAATCAATATGCAAAAGTCCGCTGCATTTCAATACAGTAATAACAAACTATAAGAATGATAAATTTAAAAACAACCCACATTTACAATTCTATCAAATTTAACCAAGGAGGTAAAAGACCTGTACAGTAGTCCCCACTTACCAGTAGGAGATACATTCCAAGACTCCCAGTGGATGCCTGAAACTACAGATAGTACCAAATCCTGTATGTACTGTTTTCTCCTATATATATACCTATGATAAAGCTTATTTTATCAATTAGGTACTGTAAGACATTAGCAACAATAAAATTATAACCACATACTGTAATAAAAGTTATGTGAATGATCTCTCTAAATATTGTACTGTATTCACCCTTATTCCTATAATGATGTAAGATGATAAAATGCCTATGTGATGAGATGAAGCAAACGGAATGAGACAGGCATTGGGACGTAGTGTTAGGCTCCTACCCTGACCTTCTGACAACACATCAGAATAAGGATCACTGATGAAAGAAATTGAATGTTAGGCTACTACCCTGAACTTCTGACAACATATCAGAATGAGGATCACTGATGAAAGAAATTGGAGATGACACAAATAAATGGAAAGATATTCTGTGTTCATGGATTAGAAAAAATAATACTGTTAAAATGTCCGTAATACCCAAAGCAACTTAAAATTCAATGAAATCCTTATGAAAATTCTACTGGCATTTTTCACCAAACAGAACTACCCTAAAATCTATATGGAACCACAAAAGACTTCAAATAGTCCAATCAATTTTAAAAAAGAAAAAGCTGAAGACATCAAGATTCCGGATTTCAAACTACAAAACTAAGATAATCAAAACAATATGGGACTGGCATAAAAAGACAAATAGATCAATGGAACAGAAGACAGTGCCCGAAAATAAACCCATGCTTATTTGCCCAGTCAATATACAAGAAAGGAGCTAAGAAGATACAAGGGGGAAAGGACAGTCTCTTCAATAAATAATGTTGGGATAACTGGACAGCCATATGCAAAAGGATGAAACTGGACCCTTATCTCACAACATACACAAAAATCAACTCAAAATGGATTAAGATTTGCACGTAAGACTTGAAACCATCTTACTTTATAAGAAAACATAGTCTGGGGTGCCTGAGTTACACATCTGACTCTTAATTTCAGCTCAGGTCATGATCTCACAGTTTCATGAGTTGGAACCCCATGTCCAGGCTCCTCACTGACAGTGCAGAGCTTGCTTGGGATTCTCTCTGCCCCTCCCTTGCTTGAGTGTTCTCTCTTTCAAAATAAACAAACTTAAAAGTAAAATATATACACATACATACATATATATATATGTATATATACACACACATACACATACATACATACATACATATATATATATATAATCTGTAAGCTCCTTAACATCATCTTGGTGATGATTTTTTTTGGATCTGACACTAAAAATAAAGATGACAAAAGCAAAATAAACAAGCAGGGCTACACCGAACTAAAAAGCTTCTGCACGTCAAAGGAAACCATCAACAAAATAAGAAGGCATCCTACAGCATAAGAGAACATATTTGCAAATCACATATCTGATAATAGGTTAATATCCTAATATCCTAAATATCCTAAAATACATATATTCCTTATACATGTAATGAATATTACTCAGCCATGAGAATGAAGGTAATCCTACAATTTATGACAATTGGATGAACCTAGAGGGCATTATGGAAAGTGAAGCCAGACAGAAAAACACAAATACTGTGTGATGTCACTTATATATGGAATCAAACAAAATAATAGAGAACAGATTGGTGGTTGCCAGAGGTGGGGAGTGGGTGAAATAGGTGAAGGTCGTCAAAAGGTACATACTTCCAGTTATAATAACAAGTCCTGGGATTTAATGTATAGCACAGTGACTATAGTTAATAATACCGTATTGTATACTTGGAAGTTGCTAAGAGAGTAAATCTTAAAAGTTCTCATCACACAAAAGAAAAATTTTAATTGTGTGTGGTGATGGATGTTAACCAGACTTATCGTGGTGATCATTTCATAAGACATACTATATCAGATATATTGTACACTTGAAGTTAATAGAACGTCAAATATATCTCAATAATAAATACAACTTCAACAAAAATTTTTAAAATATCCAGATCAAAAAGGCAACCCAGATTACGGGAGAAATATTTGCAATTAATGTATCTGAGAAGAGACTGATATCCATAATACATAAGAACTCCTAAAATTCAACCAAAAAACAACCTGATTCAAAATGAGCAAAGGACTTAAGTAGACATTTCCCCCAAGGAAGATATACACACGGCCAATGAGCACATGAAAATATGCTCAACATCACTGATCATTAGGAAAATGCAAATCAAAACTACAGCGGAATACCACCTCACACCCACTGGGATGGCTACTGTCAAAAAACCAATGTCGGGGAGGATATGGACAAACTGAAACCCTCATGCACCACTGGGAATGCAAACTGGTGCAGCCACTGTGGAAGACAGTACAGAGGTTCCTCAAAAAATTAAAAACAGAACTACCGTAGGAGCCAACTATTTCACTTCTAGACATATATGCAGAAGAATTGAAAGTAGTATCTCAAAGAGTTATTTGTACACCCATGTTCACAGCAGCATTATTCACAATAGCCAAAATGTAAAAACACTTGGGTTGCCAGTATAATAAGGTTGTCAGAGGCTGGGGGAAGGGAGAATGGGAACATGAGAAGTTATTGTTTAATTACAGAGTTTCAGATTTACAAGATGAAAGTTACATGGATGGATGATGGAAAGTTGTACAACAATGTGAATGCATTTACCACTAAACTGCACAATTACAATGGTTAATACAGTAAATGTTATGTGCATTTTAAACACACACACACACAAATTGGGGGGAAAAGATGTCCACTTCTGTGGCTGAAACTCTGAGTGATTTTTAAGCAAGCCTTATGTTGGATAGGTAGCCACTGAGAAAAAAGATTTTGTTTTAGTAGAGGGAGCAGAGGCTGTCTAAGACCAGGATGAATGGAAGTTCTATTCGGAAAGACACAATCCACCCAGGGGAAAAATCAGTGATGTTGACCAACCCTGTGCAAAACCCGTTCCAGCCCCTTAAGTCCCATCTCAAGCTCCCATCCAGTGTTGACCTTCTGCCTTGGCAATGGCCTGGAGCCCTTTGGGACCTCTCACTTGCCCCATCAAGACCTACAGACTGCAGGGAATTATGCCAGCAATGCAAAGCAAGACCCATCCTCTCCAAACCCCCATCCCCACCCCCATTCACCAGGGAGCCCAAAGGAGAGAGGCAGGGGCAGAGAGGAAATATGAAAGCAGCACCTACTCAGAAGCCATGAATAAGGCTTGAAGAATGCTGTTCACGTAGCATGTGTTTCCCAAATTGATTAAACCAATCTTGCCCGTGTCTGACTTGGCCATGAGCCGGGGGTAGAAACCAGCCAGCTCACTCTTCTGAGAGGTCCAGGCATCTTGCCCCAGCAGCTGCTTGATGCGGTCCTCATTGGGAACATGGAGGTCCTGAGGAGGGAACAAGTTAGCAGGATGGTGGGGACCACGGTCAGCTCTAAAAATATCACTTCCTCTGGGAAGTCTTCTTGGACTATGGCCTACCCCACCCCTACCCAAGCACACTGCCCCACAAATGTTCTCAATATATGTGTTAACAGCTTTCTGCTTCCAAACTTACTCTAGATTCTCATTCTGACACGTGGGACTTCTATATGACCTTTTCATGTCACAACTGTCTTAGGAAGGTATAAAATTCCCATCTTATAGATGAAAAAACTAAGACTCAGAGAAAAGAATTTTCCAGGGATATACAAGCAGTAAGCAAATAATCCACATGTTCTTAGAGGAGCCCAGGGTACAGCAGACTCTAAGCAATGACCACACAGGCTCACCAGTCAACAGATTCAACAGAGTCAAGATCTCAGTCCTAATCCTGACTCTTGTCTTAACTAGCTGCCTGGCCATGGTCAGTGAGCCTCTCAGACTCAATTTCCTCATATGCATCAAGTGAGGCATATCAATTTGGCATGCCATACTCTCACTGTGCCTGTGAGTATGCACACAATGATGCTCCCACTTCTTCTACTTTTAGGTTTGCCATCAGGTTTAGTCACCGCCTCCAAGCAAGATCCCACAGACAGGATGGTGGAGGGTCTTGGGGGCCTAAGGTATGGGTCCCTGGTCACAGACAGGATGGTGGAGGGTCCTGGGGGCCTGAGGTATGGGTTCCTGGTCAAGGGCTCAGGGATTAGCATGCTTCTTATTCATTCTCCTCACATTAAAACGTGCACCTAAAAGAACATTACCCAGCACGGGTTCTAATGATAATCTATTTTAAAGGAAAACACCTAGGCATAATAGAGAGTTACTTCACAGATTTACATGACGTTCCTCAAAGCCCTATCATTTCCAGATCCTAAGCACAGTCCCCAGATTTGTCCGAGCCTCCAGAGTTTCAAACCAGCTGAGCATTGAAAGCCCTAGTCTCCCCAGTGCACATCGTCTGACCACTGCAAAAGGTCCGGTTCAAGCAGTGGTTTAACGCTTCTATTTGCTCATTTCCCAAGAACATTTACCAGATCAGTCAACTCTCACAAATGGTAAAAGAAAGAAAGAAAAAAAAAAAAAGTAAGAACTTCCAAGCCAAGATAAAAAGATGCAAGCTCGTTATCTTCTTAGTCCCTTCTTTTTTCTTCCTATTATTTCCTATCCAATTCCCACTCCACACAAAACATGAATAGAGACAAAAAGGCAATAAAAAAAAGAGAACTTCACGCATGTAGACAAGTACACACACAAAGATGCAAAACTATCCACACTACAGAAAAAAAAAACATCAAATGTCATTTTTCCCAAAGAAGGTAACTTGGTACTCTTAGGAACATAAAACCATGAAGTAAGTTTCAAGCTCCTAATGTTACTGGAAATTTATATACAATGGCTCCCTTAGCAAGTACCACAGCTCCCAGAGAAACTGCCTAAGAGAACCTTCCAGAACTTATTTATAGAGGAGCCTTTATACAAAGAAGAATGTGCTCATGGAAGAGATGTAAAAGAACTTTATAAACAATAAAATCCAAGGTACCTGAGTGGCTCAGTTGGTTAAGCGTCCGACTTTGGCTCAGGTCATGATCTCACAGCTCATGAGCTCAAGCCCCACACTGGGCTCTGTGCTGACAGCTAAGAGCTTGAAGCATGCTTTGGATTCTGTGTGTGTCTCTCTCTGTCTGCCCCTCCCCTGCTCATGCTCTCTCTCTCTCAAAACTAAAAAAAAAAAAATTTTTGTATAAAAAAACCCATAAAATCCTATGGAGAGGGGTACCCGGGTGGCTTAGTCAGTTAAGCATCTGATTCTGGGTTTCAGCTCAGGCCATGATCTCACAGCTCATGAGTTCAAGCCTCAAGACAGGCTCTGCCCAGAGACTGCCTGGGATTCATTCTCTCTCTCTCCATAAGTAAGTAAATAAATCTTAGAAAAAAAAATTTTAAAAATTCTATGGATACATTGCTCTCTTGCCTCTCAAACTAGTTTATATCAAAAGGTGTTCAAAGCCACAGGGCAAATACAGCACACCTCCCTTGGAGCTATATTCTCTAATATTCAAGGAATAAAAATGTTTACATTAAAACAAATGTTCATCATTATGAAATCCATATTTGAATCTCTGAGATAAAATGAGATTTTAGAGAAACACTGAGCTTATATCAGGCTGCTTGGGTAACTCCCCTTTCTGGGCTCAAGTATTCGGAGGAAATGTTTGGGAAGCCCCTATCTGCTAGATTGAACAGAATCAGTCTGGTTTCAGGCCCTCCAGTCTGATCTTTCTGATGTCCCTTCCACTCTGTTGACAAACTGCGCATTCCCCTCCCACACCTTTCCCTCTGATGCCTCTGGAAAGGAGGGCTTCATCCTGCCAGTCCCCATCCCTCAAAGCCTAACTCCTATATCCCCTCTCTACAAGACTTTCCCAGATCTTCTCAAGTGGGGTACACATGTTCTCTATACTTATAAAGCCTAGCTGCCTGCACCTAGTGGTAAAGGTATTTACAGACTCACTGTCCCCTGGATCAGACCACAGCCCCTAGTGTGAAAAGCCTGGGTCTCACTCAGTGTGGGTTTCCCTCAGGGCCCAGTGCAGGGCCATGCTCCCTCCTCTTCGTTCACACCTCCAGGAGAGCATTCTCCATATGCTAATCCACTCACATATTTGCAGGACACAGAGGTCAAAACATGGTCCCTGCCCTCCAGAAGCTCACAGGCTAATAGGAAACAGTAATAGTCACTTCCCCCAAGTCAAAGCCCTGTCTCCTCTGCTCATCTACCTCCAGTGACAGGCAGCTTGTGATCTAGCAAGGTACCCACTTGTATTGTAGGCAGGCTCTCTCAAATTCTCAGGCTGGAAAAACTGCCAAGACCCAAGCAAATGCCAGAGGTTTTGTTGATTGCATCTACTCTGTCTCACTCATGGTGGATTGTTCCCTTGTGTGTTTTGTCATTTTTGGATTATAAACTCATCTTTAGCACTACTTTATCTTTGTGACTTGAAAGCATTTTCATTTCTGTTTCTATGAGGCAACTCTTGGGTATTACAAGTTCATAACTATTTTTAATGTTAGTGCCTAAGCTTACTTAGTGCCTTTGTGGAGTCCCACAAAAACAGTGAGAACTCAAACCCTAAACCCGTAAGAGAGCAGGCCAATGATAACAAAATTCATTTTTCTCAATCCTGAGCGCAGACAAAGCCAGAAAAGTTTCCTCAACATCTACTTGACATACATGTATTTTTTCTAGGTCGCTCATTTGCCAACAATAAAGCCTTTCTTGGGTCCTAGAATATATGGGCTTCTTAGTGCTAATGCCCTAGTGGGAGCAGGCCCTAAGCCTCACCCCCTGTCCCTACAAGCTCAAGCTGCTTAGTGACTAAGGTTTCACCCTCCCTCGTTCCCTCCCCACCCCAGGGCAAAAAGAGCATCATCTCTCACTTACCTTTCTGGATTCCAGTTCTCGCTTCCTTTTTGGCCCCTGGGGATTCCCCATTACTTTCTTGCAAGCTCAGCTATGTACTTAAAAAGACGTTTGTTATATTTTAACAAGCATTTCTAGGTGGTTCTATAGTGGGACGCTTTTCAGGTTATCTATCTGCTGTGACTACGGAAACGAAAGTCAGATCAGAGGATCTATAATAAGGGCCACCACCTACCTAGACATCTTTCACCCACACTTGGACCTGTCCTCTGTATCAAGCAATGGGAAAGGGCTCAGCAACCAAGCACCCTGCTTAGGTCTCTCACTACCTGCATGACTTTGCACAAGTCACCAAGCCTCTCCAAGTCTCATTTCCCTCATCTATGAGATTCAGGTAACAATAGTACCTGCTTGTTTCTTGTGGGCATTAACAAACAAAATACATGGAAAACACTGTCAAATGTCGCACTACCTACAAATGTTATTGTCCTAGCAACCTAGCAAGCCCAGGTCAGAATCCCCTTCTTCCCGGTAGCTTCCCCCTCCAACTGGGGATGATCCTTCCTGTCTCTGGTTCCTCACAGGTGATTCCTAAGACACTTAGATCAGAGTGACTTCTGGGCAGGCCTGTCACCCCGCTAGGCGGCAAGCTCCTCAGTGGAGGAGACTTGTTCTGCCTCGAGCCCGTGTCCCCAGTTCCCAGCCTGGGTCTTGCACAAAGCAGAGCATCAGTAAAGCCATGTGAACACAGGTAAACAATCCCTGCTCTGGAGTGCTACAGCTGGGGGAGACAGACACACAGATAGACAGTGACAGCACGTGACAAAGGGATGTGGGAGCTGTAGAAGCTCAAAGAAGTCCTGACCCAGCCTGCAGTGGAGAGGGGGTTATCGAGAGTTGTCAGGAAAAGCTTTCTGAGGGAAGTAACACTTGAGCAGAGCCTTAGTGGAGAAGATTCAATGGAAACAGGAGCTATCCAGGCAGATCAAGAGAACAGTTTATAGTTAGAAGACAGAATGACATATGCAAAGGCTTGGAAAATCAAGAGAGGTGACCCATCTGGGGAAATGGCAGGTGGTTCAGTGTGCCTGAAGCACAGGTGGGCCAGGGGAGGTGATGGGAGACAGGCAGAGACCAAATGATGGGGGGCTGTCACTAACCTGTATTAGGGTATTATGGCATTGAGCAAGGCCCAAACCAGCACCTTTTTTGGAGTAGGGCAAGGGAGCAGTGGGAGACTGTCACTCACCTTAATGGCCTCCATGACAGGCTCATACAGATCTGGGAAGCCTGGAAACCGGAAGACCATGCAATGGACCAGCTCCGCCAGCTGCTCCAGGCAGCTGGTCCCCGAGTTGGAGTCCTCCTTGACCAGAGAGGCCACCATGGGGGGGATGTGAGGGAGGAGCTGTGAGAGGAGAGGAGGATTAGGCTCAGTACCATTTACCACTCACCTGAGCCATGGGTTGGTGGTCAGTGCTGAAAATACCTAGAGCTCCTTGAGGCAGGGAGGTCTTCCACCTGCCACTGTCCCCCTTATCTACATGGGACTCCATGCTATGCAGGCAAGTGACTCTTTTCACAATACACATGACCTTGGATATCCTGCCTCAGTCTCTTCATTTGTCAAATGGGATAAATAATTCCTTCCCCACACTTGAGAGGAGGCCTGAACCCAAGCCCAGCTGATAAGCTTCAGCCAACTGGCCTTCTAGGAGAGCCTAGCCTGAGTGATCAGGACTACTCTTCTCTCCACCATCATTCTTTCACCAAACACTTACAGGTCAAGCACTTCACCCTCACAATGACTTTATTAGGCAATTATTACTCCCATCTTATAGATGAAGAAATTGAGGTTGGAGAGATTACATAATTTACCAAGAACTTCCCCCATGTGTTATGGGAGAAGTAACACATGATGTGTCTGTCTGAATCCAAAGCCTGTTTCTTTCCTCTGTGCTACAGAGTGCTAACTTTCAAACCATGGGGGTGCTCTACCATAATGTCCCAGGGATGGACAGAGTCAGCCCACAGGAACTGGGAGCAGGGAGCTCAGGAGAAGGATGCGAATAAACAAGTATCTGTCCAGTCCCTGGAAAGGAACTTGTGGCAGGCTTTTGACAAATATCATCTCATCTAACACTCTCCCACCATCCTAGGGGCTTACCATGTTCCAAGCCCTCAGAGGTAAACACCTGGCCCAAAGTCACCACATCTGGCAAATGGCAGAGATGGGACTCAATCCCAACTACTCCAATCCCTGGTTCTGTGCTTTTCCCACTGCAGCAAATCATAAAGCATGAAATTTATGCCCTGACCAGGAGCCATGAGTATCTAGGGACCCATCTGCAGATCTAGGGGAGAAAGGCAGGAAGGTACCCACCCACCCCCCCTGCCAAGGACTACAAGCTGTCCTTCCCAAGGGACAGCCCCAAACATAGCAGAAAGGGCCCTGAGCTGGAGGCCAGGCTACCCGGGTGCTGGTCAGCAGCAAGGTATAAGAAAGACAATGGGTCAGAAGTCAAACCAACTTTGCTAGAATCTTCCCTGTACTGCTCACCAGCTGTGTGTCTGGTACAAGTGATTTAGCCTCCCTAAATTGCAGTTTCCTCAGCTGAAAAACGGAAAAAAAGGACAGACTCTCCTTTAGGGCTGACAGTTAATATGTCCTGCATTTAGTACTGTGCCTAGCACACAACAGGCACCCAAAGAACAGTAGCTGACTTCATTCTAGGGCTGTCACTCTACTATGGGCCTGTTGGGAGGCCATGCAAATTCTCTGGCCTTAGTCTCCTAAAAAACTCCTGCAAAATGGAGTCTCAAGTCTCCTCCAGCCCTAATACACTGGATTTTAAGGTCTTGGGCTTCAAACCCCCAACCCCAATAGAGACAGCATGTCTGCTCTCCACCCAAACCATTGGGGGATGAAGGGCCGCCCATCCTCAGGCCAGCACGCAGGGCCCTTACCAGGTGGAAGGCTTCATGGGAGTGCTGGAAGGTCAGGAGCATGTACTTGAGGACAGACAAGGCAGCTCCCCGGACAATGGGGTACAGAAGCTTGGAGAAAACCTGGAAGAGAGTCCCTGGTGAGGAGTCCCCCACACCTGGGCCACAGAGGCCAAGTGTAGCCACAGGCCTGAGAGGTGATCAGAGACACCAGAGGTAAAGCAGCAGACCCATGCGAGACCAAGAACACAGATATGCCACAGATCTAGTCGATGGACAGATGGGTAGTAACACAGATATCTGATGGGAGGGATGGATGGATAGACAGACCCAAAGTGACAGACACATATTCTTGAATGAGCAGAGAAATCAATGTGGGAAACCTGAGGCCCACAGAGGGGCAGTGAATTATCCCGGGTCACAGCAAGCTTGGGTGAGAGCCCCAGTGCTCTGCCTCCCAGACCCACACTGCCCCTGGCAAGAGAGAGTGGGAAAAGCTGTAAGCCAGGGCTAGGACAGGGGCCACCAACCTTCTCAATTTTGGCGAGCGAAACCTCAATCAAGATGCTGAACTTCTTAACAGCGGCCAAGCCCTTCAACAGTGCAATGATCCACTTGTCAATGTTCTTCCCCAGGGGCCACGACACCCAGTCGATCATCCTGGTGAGGGGAGTGACAATGACACAAGGACCAGGGAGGCCCAAAAGCCTGGGTGGGGGCAGCCCAGGCACTAGCCATGACGTCCTGAGACCCCACACTTATCCGCACCTACACAGAGCAGCCCTGGGGTCCATGGGATGGACAAGACACCTCTGAGAACTGCAAATGAGCCCAGCACAGGCATCTGGCAGAGACTGGGGCTCCCAGTGCAGCAGGAGGTGGGACAGGCACTCTCAACAGCCCAAACCTCACTCCCCCGCCACACACGAGGCTGCAGTGGCAGACTAGGGCTTTCAACTGTCTCTGTCTGGACCATGGGGCCCAACCACAGGAGCACTGCCCCCAGGTTCGAAGCTTTGGCTCCAGCAAACCCTTGCCTGTGACCTAGACCATGTCACTTTCTCTAGCCTCAGTTTCCTCCTCTGTAAAATGGAGACAATACCTACCTCACAGGACTGTGGTATGGATTAAAAGAGGTAACAATAGCTAACTCTCATGGTATTAATTCTGCACCAAGCACTACTCCATCTGCCTTACATGTATTAACCCATCTGACCCCCACAAGATAATGCTTGTATGCACACAGCATGAAGCTGCCACATAGAAGGCACTCAGGAAAATGTCACTATATCATTACTTTTGGACTCAGTAGACTATACTATAAAGAGGTCGAACAACAAAAGAATAAGGTCATAATAATTATGATGGTAATTATCACCACTGCTCTAAGCACTTTACACGTGTTACTTTATTTAATCCTTGCAACGACCCCATAAGATGGGTTCAATTACACAACATTTTATAAATGAAGCTGAGACCTACAGAGGTGTAGTAACTTGCCCAAAGTCACACAGGCTAGAAGCAGTAGAGCCAGGACAACTTACTTCTGGAGCCCACACTCTTCCCCACTAAAGACAAGAAATTCAGGAAGGCCCACTGGAGATGGTAGATCTGCACTCAGGTATGGAAAGCATGGCAGGGGAAGCATGCCAGGTGAGTGGGATCTACAGGGCCAACGGCCTGCAGGGAGGAGGGTAGGCAGTATATTCTAGGATCACTGGACCAGCAGGTGGGGCTAGATCACAGGTTCGATGACATTCCAATGAGGTGAGGAGATATGCAAAAGCAATGAGCTGAAAAGCATCCAAACTCCATTTATCATACCTGCCAAACTCAGAATGCACTTCATAATATACTTGCAGCTTCTAGTATGACCCCATGGAAGCCTAACAACTTCTGACACCACCTTTGCTATTACAGAGGGGGAAACTGAGGCTCAAAGAGTTCACTGACTTCTCCGGGATCACAGAGCTGGCAACCAACCTGAGAGCACTGCTAGGGAAAGGCTCTCTGTGTCTCCCACATCCAGTCCTAGGCCGGGCACGGAGCAGGACTCAAAAATATATGGATGAATGAAAAAGCATGAGGGCCTGGACCTCCTGACACTAAATCTAGCCCAGCAACCGCACCCAGTATAAGGAGAGAGACCTGATCCCCACCCAGCCTTCAGCCCACCTGCTGATGGCCATCAGCATCTGAGAGTCTGTCACACTGTCATCATTGCTGAGGTTCCGGACGACACCATCCATTAGCTCCAATGGGAGGTGCTGGACCACACTGGCCAGGGCGCTAGACGGAGGCTCTTCCTCTGGAATAGGGGAACTGGGATGAGCTTAGCAAGACAGGTAGACGCCTCACCTCCCCCAATACCCCATGCCTTCATGCTGCCAAGGAACTAGGCTAGGCTTCTGAAAAGAGCACAGAGGGGCCACCCCCTTAACTCCTACAGCCTCCAATCCCACCTTAGCTTATTCACTCAACAAACCTTCACGTGCCCTGTACTGGGCACAGAGAAAGCACTGACCACCCCCTCACCACCACTAATTGTACCTATATAGGCAAAATCTGTAAGAAAGGGTAACATTAGGGTTGGCAAGAACAGATAGAAGGGCTGTGTGACTTGAGGGAGGACATTCCAGGTGGAACCACACAAAGGACTAGAGATGAGAAAGAACATTTAGTTATCAAAATCTATTGTCCAACTGGATAAGAGCTTATACACCTGACCTTGGCTCTCTTTGTCCCACCAGGTGCATTCCTTTCCTCTCAACTGAACAGCCCTAAAATCAGGGAAGGCACGGATCTTATTTCACTCGTTTATACTGTAGTCCAAGTACCACAATTGCCAATGGAGGACCAAGCGTTTACATTTCAGAGTTGAGATGTTCAGGCTCCATCCTGAGTCCAGAGCTTCACCTCTGCCTGCCTGGTACACTTTGCCCCTGCTGCTGCCCATCTCTCAAAATCTGAATCGAAAGTCACCCTTCTACAAAACCCACCTGACCCAAAGGGCATGATGACACCACCCCTTTCCTGTTGTCTCACTCAGACCCTAGTCCTGCTTCTGGCCAGCATGATCTGGGTCCCTCCTTCACCTCACCCAGCAGTCTGCTCCTGAGTGTGCCCATCACCCACCACAGGATAAGACCCACAGCAGGACCCCAGGATAGCCCTAATTAAAGTAAGGAACATTGCATTCCCCCACCTGCGCATTAGCCCCTTACACACACCTGCCACAGGGCACACCAAGCACGGGAACCCGCACCTACAGCCACCTGCCCGGCGCACGTTGGGCTCATGGAGCACACGAGCCCCCACGCCAGCCCCCGCGCACACACACCTGTGCAAGAGATGACGGCAAACAGCTCCTTCAGGCAGGGCAGGATGGCAGCGGGCTGAGCGCGCCACAGCTGCGCCAGGAGCCCGCTCACCTGCTGGGCCTGCTCCAGGAACTCCACGGCGCCCTCCTCGCCCTCGGCCGGACAACGGAAGCGACCCAGGCAGCGCACCAGCTGCTGGCAGAAAAGCAGGCGGTGCGGGCCGTCGGGGACGCAGCGCGGATGCCTCGCCAGTAACCGGGCGACTTGCGCGCAGACCGCGGGCCCCGGGCGCTCACACACGGTGCGCAGCACCTCCCGCCGGAGCAGCGCAAACACCTCGTCGGCCGCGGGCCCCTCGGGTAACAGCTGCAGGCCAAGCTGTACGCAGGCGAGAGCACGGGCGCCCGGCGGGCCGGCGCCACCCTGCAGCAGGCGAAGCACGCGGCGCGCGCTGAAGAACTCGGCGAAGACTTCCGGGTGGTGGCGACCGGCCACGTGTAGCAGCTGGCAGCCCACGCGGCGCGGCAGCTCCTCCGCGCCGCCCACGTAGAGGCGCGCGCCCAGCGCCAGCAGCGCCAGGCACTGCTCCCGCTCCAGCGGCTGCCGCGCCGCCTCCAGCACGCGCCGCACCAGGCCCTGCTTCACACTCGCGGGGTACGAGGATGTCACCACCGCCTCCAGGATCTTGTCCATGATGCCGCGCTGCAGGGAACAGGGAGCAGGGTCACACTCTGTCCAGCAGGTCCAGTTCCCCAAGCGAGCCCCCGGAACTAAGACTTGGGGCGAGCAACCACCTCTCTGGGCCTCGGTTTTATCATTTGTGAAATGGGGCGAGGATACCTGCCTCACTGGGAGGTATGCAATGAAGCAAAACACAATGCCAGGCATGTAATGAGCCCCAGGGAGTTGTCGCTATTGCTGATGAGCGCTTTTAATCTCATAAAGGCAATATCTGAACCTTCCACCCCTTCCCCCCCTCTTCTGCCCTCCTCTCCCCAGGCCTCCCTGGTGACCTCATCCACTCTTGGGGCAGGTAGCAGCTGGATATAGAAGCTGTTGTCCAGAACCTTGGCCAAGTCCCATCCTGGGGGGAGAAGGGAGGGGTCACACACACACACACACAAAATCACACCTCCGGGGAGGGAGGGCTTAGGGTCCCAAGGAAGAACAGGGAGATCCCCGCACACTTTATTCTGCCCCAAATCCACTTCTTGCCATTTCCCAAGTGAGCTACACCTTTCCAAGACTCCACGTTTTTGTGTATGCTGTGCCTTTTGCCTGAAACATCCTATCTCCCAGGACCTCCACCACCACCACACACACACAGCCAGCCAAACTCCTATTTTCCTTCAGAGCTTACCTCAAACACCCTGTCTTCAGTTAGAATATCCCTGGACCTCCAGGCGTGAATTCATCCCTCACCCTCCATTCCTACAGCCACCTGTAGCCTCTTCCTCCATTATAGCTGGGGTCACAATTCCCTCCAATAAAGCAGAATATTTCATGTCTGTGTGGCCCTGGCTCCACAGACTTGCACGCTCAAGGCCCTGCCTGCCCCCCACCCAGCCTGATCCCACACCAGCTCCTCACTCTTGATTCACTGTGTTCTCCCTGCCACTGGGCCCTTTGCATATGCTCCTCCCTCCTTGACTCACGCTGCAGACTTCCGGCTCAAATTCACTTCCTCAAGGAAGCCCTCCCCAACCTCTTTGTCTGGGTCAAACACCCCTGTTAACAATTTCAGAGCACCCTGTCCTTCTTTATAGCACTTATCATGATCACTTGGATGAAGTCAGCCTCCTCCACTATACTATATAGGCTCCTGAGAGCAGGAACCATGTCAGTTTTGTTCACTCACCTAGCCCAGTGCCTGATTCGTAGTAGGCATTTGTTGAAGAAACAAATGCAAAATACGGTGAGTTACTGCTACCTTATTCCTCTGAGCCACAATAGCCTTCCCTTTCTCCTCCCTTTGGGCAGTTTCCTGGAAGCCTTTCTCCCAAGCTGACCCACTTTTCTCCTGCTTCTCATGCTGGTTCACAAAGGTAAAGCTTGTGCTCCTAACATCCAACTTTCAGCTTCTAGAAGACAGCCATTTCTTTGCTTCTTTGTATAATCCCACTCTAGGCAGGACCTGATACAAGGTTCAGCGTCCAGGTGTTTAAACTTATTGGCTCAGTAAAAACTATTCTTGAGAGCTGGAGTTGGTGTGAAGACAAGCCAGACATTCACTAAATGAGGGGCCGGAAACTTATTCAGAACCACAGATATTGTGGGCCCCCGACTCTGTGCCAGGCCCTATGGAGATGCTCCCTTCTCTGTTCTGGCTCTTGGCTGAGACCAAGCTTCCATTACGGCACGTGTTACCAAGCAATGGGCCCATTTGCTTAAGTCTCTGTCTCTCTCACAAGGCTGTGAGCTCCTCAGGGCAAGCACTAGGGCTTCTCAGTGGCTGGCATCTCCGAGATTACTGTGGGGGAAGCCAGAGTACAGATCTGTGGTCCCCAAATACTGGCTTGGCTGCCTCAGAGTCACCTGGGTACTTAGTACAAATTCATATGCCTAGGGCCCACTCCAAGCCTCCTGGAATAATGTGTTGAACTCTTTACTCCAAATAAGATTCAACCAGAAATGAAGTCTTTTTACCATCACTGTTACTTCTGCTCTCTGAGCCTGGTTCCACCCTGCAGGGTTGTTGTTAAAGCAAATATAAAGTCCTCAGCATGGTGCTGGGCACAGGAAAGTGCTCAGAAAGTATCAGTCCCCTTCACTTTAGAAGCAAAGTCCATGCCCTTAGGAATTTCTCGTCCCTAAAAGTCTGGGGGTGGCGGCAAACACGTTGGTCAAGAGTGCCAGTGCAAGGCATAATCTCAAAAGACCTCTTAAAACTGATCTCCCTTCATCCCTGGTCCTCCCTTTCCTAGGCAGTGCTTGTGACCAACCTCCCTTATAGACCGTCCCTGCAAAACCCTACCCCTGCCCTCCAGGCCAGTGGACTTAATATGCTCTCAACAAAGGATGCCAAGAAATCCTGTTACTCAGGCAGCCAAAAGAAGCCCTAATCGATGAGATATTGACATCATGTGTGGAGGAAGAGAACCTGGGGGCAGGCAGAAATGGAGTTCTGGGACTACGGAAGGTTCTGGAAATGGAAAGAAAAACAGATTAGGAATGAGGAGTCCTACATTCTAGTGTGACCTTAGGCAAATATTATTTTAGTCTTGCAACTCATTATGTGTCCTTGAGCAAATCCCATCATAAGCCTCTTTTCTGCAAAATGGGGATAAATGATATCAGGTTGAACCACATAAAAGCAAAGGGTCAGATGTTGGCAATTTCATATCATTCTACCTGAAACCTACCACATAAGATGGTTTGCACCTGGAAGCTCGTCCAGTAGCTCTTCCAGCACCTGGAAGCTCTGGCCTCAGAGATCACAGCCCTCACAGAATGGCGCAGGCCAGCCACGCAGCCTCTGTGCAGTCCGTGGCCTGGCCACTCCAAGCAAGCCCTGCCTACCTGCCCCCACTCCCACACAGGCAGTCTGAGGTCAGCTGTCACCATGGTCACCAACTAAACCCACTCAATATCTTGGGTGCATTCATGCAAAAGGGTTTTAGAGGCTTGGAGCTCACCTGACCTCATCACAGGCCACAAAAAGCAGACAAGACAAGGCCTGATTTCCCTAGGGCATGGTTGGAAAAGTGGAGGATGAACAAGAGAGAGGGACACAGCCTTGGCAGGGTGGGATAAGAACCTGCGCTTGGTCTCCCTGGGGGAGGAAGTAGCAGACTGCCAGCATTCCTCAGGGGAGGTTGGATTACTCCTCTAGGCTCTGGACAAGGAGACGGCCTGTCGGTGCTGGCTCTGACCCAAGAGACAGCTGCCCCACACCAAATGCAGCAGCACACAGCAGCCGTAACCTCCCTCAGAAGAGCCTGCATTAAAAGCATGAGGCCCAGGTTCTCTGCTTCTGAATCACCAGGTGACCTTGGGTGAGTCCCTGCCAGGCTCCTCAGTTTTTTCACCTGGAAAATGGAGACCATTTTAGCCCTGGCAGGGAATGGGACAAGGTGTAAAAAAGATGAGGGCTGGGCAGTCATGAGTCTATTCTTGGGCTATTTCGCACCAAGGGGGGAAACAGACACTGTCCGGGAAGGGGACAAGCAGACACACACTCCAGAACTTGCTGATTCTACCAGGAATTTTATCCATTAGTCCTCACTGCCAACTTAGCATTTCCCCCATCTCTCCCTGAGCTCCAGCAGCACCCAAGATCAGCTCCTCTTTACTTCTTGCCTGGACTAGTGCAGTAGCCTCCTAACTCATCTCCTCATTCCCTGCCTCAATCCATCCTCCAATAGAGGTATGTGTTCTGCGGATAGAGTCCAGGCTTTGAATCTAGCCCAGGCACTATGCCCCATGGTGCCCATAGCCTTTCACCATTCTGAGGTGCTCTTTCACCATTCTGAGCCTCGGAGCCCCAAAATGGGAGATGACCACCTGACCACCCCTTAGCCTTTCCCCGCCAATGCTGCTGCTCTTCCCCAAGCCCTTGGCTTATACCTCTCATTGTCAGGCATAACAGCCTGACAGTCCCAGCAACCCCCAGTCTGCTCCAGGGCACACGCTAAGCATACAGGAACATCACAATCCCTCGCCCTGGAAGACCCAGATCCTTTTAACTGTCCCTCTCAGATGACCCTTCGCATTTCCACTGTGTATTGACAGGTCTCTGGTCCTGCATGGTGAAGCCTGACTCATCTCCACCACCCCCAAAGCACTGTGTCTGGGGGTGTGTGTGTATAATGTCCTGCCCTGCCCCCATACCCTGGGCCCTAATTCAGCCTTCCTCATCCCTCCCTGGTCTCTCTGACCCACCCACCCTGATAACATCTTCAGATTAATCTCATTAGATGATAAGCTCCATCCTGCCATGCCTTGCTCAGAACTCACAAGGCTCCCTAGCCCCTTCAGCATAAGATCCAAACTCCAGAGCTTGACATTCAAGCCCTTTCTGTGACACCTGGCTGATGGGGGGAAGGGATGGACATGAACTTGACAAACACTGTTTGGTTACAAATCTGAAGGAATTTGCACAGTGGGCTTTTCCTCCTGGCCACCTTTTGGTGATGTCCTCTCTTCTGGGAAAGGCTTCTCCCTTTTCTCTCCTGGCAAATTCTGACTCATCCTCTGATGCCCAGGTCACATGCCCCCTTCTCTGGGAAACCTTTCCTAACCCCTCTGCAATCCAAGTCTCTTTGCTTTTCTCATCCCTCAGCAGTGCCACTGGATTCTAGGTCTATCTTCTCACTAGGCTAGGATCTTCTTTGGAAATAGATCCAATCCCCTATTTGTGCCCTAGTGCCCAGCACAAGACCAGGCAGAGAGGTGAAGGAGTGCCTAGGGCCCGATGAGAAACATGTGACAGCAAGATGAGATACAACTGAAGATATAACCAGAAAACACCTTCCAGAGACTGGCCCAGTCAGTGCCCTCTCCTCAGCCAGGTCTGGTCTTCCATATCCATAACCCTAAGACTCAAACATCAGCCAAGAAAGTCCCTACAGAGGTCACCAGACAGGACCCAATGAGGCTTTAGCTTTTTAAAAATGACTCAAACAACCAAAGCAGAAGGAAAAAACAAAAACTGTTCCTGGTTAGCTCTCAGGCCAAAAGCTCACAGAATCCAATGGGACAGGGGAGGGGGCTTCAGGAAAGTCTCAACCTCTCCCTACCTCAGAGCACAGATGACCCTCCAAGCCCTAAGCCAGTACCTAAGAGTTGAGAAGCCCATTTCTTCTCTCTCTGACCCTCACACCCAGTCTTCCTCCTCTGACTCCCCTGGGTGCCAGAGCTGCCTGGGGAGCACTAAGCTGACCCTCCCAGCACCCTCCCCCCACCCAGATCTCTGGACAGCAATATCTGCCTCTGAATTTTTTTAACTTAATTTCTTCTACCTAAGGCAGCCCTGAAAGAATCCCCTTGCCCTACTACTGGGAGGCCCTTGCCTGGGCCACCAAACTGTCTCCTAGAAAGAAAGAAAAAAAAGGGTTTTACTGGTAAAAAGCAACAGCTCTTTTACTGAAGGGGAATGGAAGGAGAGAAAAGAAGAGGGTAGGAGCATATATTCCCTTCTCAGAAACCCAGGGATCACTCATCCCTGCTGGGGCCACCCCTCACATGTCCCCACCCCCACCCCAGGGTTTCTGGAAGGGCGGGCACCAGGCTAACACACAAGGAGTCTCATGTCTTGTAGAGGGAATATACCCGGGCGAGGTTGCTGAGAACAGAAGCCCATTCCAGGCGGGTGCGACCTCTTAGCCCCCCAGTTTGTGCCCCATCTTAGTCCCACCCTTCCTTCCAGTTATACCGGTGCACTGGCGCCCAGCCCAGGCTGGGGCTGCGGTCCCCACGAAAGGCCGGTGAGCTTCATGGTTGAGGGGGAGGGCAGGATCACCACCAAACACAATTGATGAAAGAGGATGAAGCCCAGAGAGGGGCAGCTACTCGCCCAAGGTCACACAGCGAGGCCCAAGTTGCACCTGGACCTCCCTTCTCCCAGCCCCAAACTCTGGGAGCCCTTCGCGCGTGCCCAGGGCTCTCGAACCGCCAGGGTGCAGACACTCCCCACAACCTGCACACACGACCCGACCCCCTTACCTCTGGGACCCCGGTGGCCCCTGCCTCAGAGCCAGCTCTTGGGTGGGGCGCTCAGGCCTGGCAGGACTAGGCTAGGCCAGGCTAGGTCAGGGCGAGTCCTCTGCTCCCCCTGGAGTGGGGACGCCCTCCGCCAGGTCCCGCTCAGCAGGCAGGGATGCTGCTTCCACTGCAAAGTCCAAACTCCCCACCCAGCTCTGTACAAGCTTGTACCCAGTGAGCTCGACTCAGCCGCGCGGCCGCTAGGCTGCGGGGCTGCGGGGCTGCGGGACGAAGCGTGGGGAGGGGCGAGGTGCGGGAAACGGGGAGGAGCCGGAGCGGGGGCCACCCTGGGAACCGCCACTCAGGCCGCGTCCCCTTTAAGGCCAGCCGGTCTCAGCTCTAGCGGGGGCGGGGCGGGGAGCTGGACGGCTCACCGCAATGCCTCCTGGGAGATGGAGTTTGCGCTAAGCGTGCCGAGCCGCAAAGAGACCAGGAAGAACTACAAATCCCGGAGCGCCGCGCGCGGGTCCCGGGCCGCCACGCCCCTGGGCTGGGCTCTGGCCCTCCTCCCCCCTCGCAAAGCTGCGCTGGCCGCCCGCGGAGGGGAGGCTGCAGAGCGAGGGCAGGAGGTGGGTGCGGCGCGGCGCGAGCGGAGACTCGGGGCGCAGAGACAGCCGGTGAGGGGACGCGGGCCCAGCTGGCACCTGTCCTACTATGAGAGGTCATCTTGCCTATTTTAGCCTCGCCATTCTCATCTGTGCAATGGGGATGGCAACGCCAGAGACTGCGGGGGAGGGGGCGCTTGTTGGGAAGAAGGGGCGGAGCTGGTGGAAAGAGTCTTGCGGGATGGGGAAGGTTGGAAAAGCCCGGATTAAGAGGGTCGAGACTGTGGGCGGAGTCTGGTGGGTGGGGCAACGAGGGGCGGAGTCTCTAGGTGAGGAGGAGAACTAGAGTGAGGTCGGAGGAGCGGGTGGCCAGGGCTGGGGCGTCAGTACTGAGAAAGCCGATAAGGCAAGCCTAGGTTAGACTGGTTGGGATGGTCCAAAAAGCATTGGGGAAAGAGGGGCGGAGACACAGAGATGGAAAGGATCCTTCCCAGCCCCGGAAAGCCCAGGGTCGGCCGCGCGTTGATACAGTTTGGGTACAGGGGTGCCCGAGTGGGCAAATACCCATGAATGCACAGAACAAACATCTTCCTTTCCTTGTGATAGAAATAAAGAGCCCATCCCTTGAACTCAGTGCGTCACACATGATCTCATTCAACGCTCTTACCCTGTAGAGGCGGCACCGTATCTATTTACAGGTGAGGAACAAGAGGCTTAGAGAAGTGAAGTAACTTGCCCCAAACCATAGGACTCCTTACTCCAAAGACCCTGCTTTATTTCCTGCACTTCGGGGAGACAGAGGTTTAATCTGGAGTGGATGGCAGGGAAGAAACAAGAGTTTAGATGTCCTGCTGTATGCAGGTTGTGTGACAGGACCAGCTTCAACCTTTCTGAATGCCAACCTCTAAGGCAACCCTCCTATGGATAGTGTGAAGATGAAATGAGATGGATTTCAAAGCCCTCTGTTTATGCATTCTAAAGGTTGAGGAGCAGGAAGACCACAGAAAGAGAGTGGTTGAAATGGAGTGCTTGTGTCTGAGGAAAACCACAAGAGGAAGCCTGAGAGTAAGCTGAGAGGATGCAGGAAAATTCTGGAAGAAGATGGGGGATGGTGGTGGTTGTTGGGAGTCTGCACCAGGTACTTTGCTGTGCAAATGGAGAAGCTGGGTTGTCAGGTCAGGTGGCTTCCCTCCAGCTCACCTTTCCCTGTGCTGTGCCCTAACTGGGCAGCTCACTGCAGGGCCCCTGTGTGTCACCTGAGTTTAGAAAGCACCTTTTCCCCCTACAGTGTGGGCTGTGGGGGTATTGAGAAGCCTGTGGGCTTCTTAGAGATACGAACTGGGCAAAACAGAGCTGAAAGTACATCTGTTGGGTGTGGGGACGCCAGGAACTGGGAGGTGAAGGGCGGTGCTCCCATATGGTCCCCAGGGCTGTGAGCCAGTCTTTATCTTGGTGGACTGAGTAAGCAGGGGAAAGTCTCATCCAGCTTACTGGGAGACACATTACTCACTCTGAGTATTGTCACCCTTGAAAGTTACCCAGCCATGTTCAATCTATCTTCTACACAGTGGGAATTCCTCCATTTACTTCCAGGTGGTCACCTGGGCTTGGCTTAGATTCCAAACTGAAACTTCAAGAATGTGTTTCAAAATAAAAAGTTTTTAAGATTCAGGAGGTGGTGATGAACCTCCTTATTGGTAGATGTCAGTCTGGGGTGAAGAAAACAGATCTGACTAAGGGGAAGAAATTTCCCCTTCCCCTACTCTGCCTGCTTCTGGCGGGTACGAAGAGGGAAGATCTCAGCCTCAACAGAGTGGCCAGGCACTACCTAAACAAAGTAGGCTTTTGGTAAGAGGTGGAAATAAAATGTTCTGAAGATGTAGAGAAGAAAGAAAGGAATTCCAGCTGAGGGGACTGACAGATGAAAGGGATTTTCTTTTAGAGTGCAGGCAAAAGGGATGACAGCAAATTGCAGAGATCAGAGAGGGCCTGACATGGATAATGATAGTATCCACTTCATCTATGAAATCAACATGCAGAAGGTGCCTAGCACAGTAATAACTGCTCAGCCATTATTCTTGCTGCTGTTGTTACAGTCACCATCTATCCAGAATTGGCCCAGGCCCACACAGCTAACGTGTCAGAGCCTAATTCAAACACAGGCCTGGGTGATGCCAAAGCCCCTCCGGTTTTTTGCCCACCCACAACATTTCTAAGGCCCAGAATGGGCCCCGCTTTGTGAACATGACAGGAGTTTCTTTCCTGCTGTAGTAGCAGAGACTCTAGGTTCTGGAGGAGGCAGGGGGAACAAGGCCTGAACAGCCATCTTCTCCCAGCCTGGATCCCAACACAGAAACAGGCAGGCCTGGCTCTGTGGTTTCTGTGAGCGGTGGGTCTATGGAGAGAGACCACTCGGGTTTAAATTCTGTCTCCTCCACCAACTATGGGCTATTTTAGCTTAGCCCTGGTTGGCTCCCTCATCCTCCAAAGCACGGCAACACATGGAGAGGAAAATTACCAGATTATAATGCTTCTTGGTAGTAGTAATAACAGATGTGTTTATTGAACCTGGCTGGTTTGGGGGTCGGGCACTCTGACTGGAATTTTACGTCTATAGTCCCATGAGGGAAGCATTCTTTTCTTCTCTCTTTCAAAATAAAAATATTTTTAGAATTTTCAAGGCTACAGATAAGTTTAAAGAGTAGCCTTTCACCTATATGCACCAATTCGCCCTTTGCTGATTTTCCTTTTACACATACCTTTTTGCTAAACTATTTACAAATTACAGATATCTTGACACTTGACCCCTAAATTCTTCAGCATGTAACTCCTAGTTACAGAATTCTCCTACATAACCATAATACTATTATTGTACCTAAGAAAATTTGAAAGAAGTAAATATCACTTAATAAACAGTATACTCACATTTCTCCAACTGCCAATCTTACGTAGTTGGGTTTTTGTTTTGTTTTTCTTTTTTGTCAGAAGTAGTCAAGATTCATGCATTATATTTAGTTACTTCTCTTTAAGCAACTCATTTACTCTACATAGAGCCTCTTCTACCTGTATAAATTTGGTTATTTTATCAATGGTTATTCAGGGTTGTTGGTTTTTTGTTTTTTGTTTTTCCTTTCTGGCAACGTCATGTTCTTCTTACTGCATCCCATCAGAAAGTGTATAATATCAGGGTCCTACTATCCATGAATGCTAAATTTGATTGTTGGTTAAGGTCATGACTGCCTGATCTCTCCATTGGTGTAATTTTTCCCTTTGTCATTAGTCTTTGGAGTGATTCCTTGAGAATGTCGAAATTGTGTGTTCCCAGTAAGCTTTCACTACATCCATTGATGATCCTTGCCCGAGTTGCAACATTGAAAGTTGCAGAGTGGTAATTTTCTAAGTGTGCCATTCTTTCTCTATTTATTAGCTGGTATTCTTTGTTATAGAATAATTTTTTCCACTGTTTGTGTGTGTCTTTCTCTCCTCTCCCTGTCTTTTTTCTTCTTGGAGTAACAAAGAGTCATGATTTTTTTTAAATTCAATGTGTGATAACCCATTATCATCATTAATCTTTTTGTTCTTCAAATTATTTCCAAATTTGGCCTAAGAGAGTCCCTTCAGGCCAGCTCCCGTGTTGTGTTTTAATTGCGATATGATTGACATTTAACATTGTATTAGTTTTAGGTATACAACATAATGATTTGACATATGTATATATTGCAAAATGATTATCCCAATAAGTTTAGTTACCATTCACCACAACACATAGTTACAAAAATACTTTTTTTCCTTTGATGAGAACTTTTAAGATCTTCTGTGTTGTTTTCACAAGATCTCATTAATCTTTCATTGCTTCTTTGCTGTCTGGCAAGAGATGTTCCAGGCTCACCTTGCACTTCTTCTATCAAAGTCCCAGAACCATTAATTTCTCCAGGAAACCCTGGTTTCTTTTTGTAGGAGATGACATTTAGAAACCAAGATCTGGAGTCAGGTGTGCTCATTGCTACTGGGGTGCTACTGGTAGGCTCTTTGAGTGAGCAGAGCTAAGAAATGATGGATGGATGGATGGATGGACGGACGGACAGGCGGACAGGTAGAGAAGTAATTATCAGTAGATTTATTGTTGTTACAACTGGGCGTCACTGTGTAGAAGGAATAGATTGCATGGCAAGTAGTTTCATTATGGAAGCTCAATGGGCAGTAATAAAGGAAATTGCACAGAAAGCCCATGCCTAAAGACTCTGAGTGTATGGACTGTTGGCCAAAACCTCTGTGGCTCGGTTCAGTCTCTTGCTCAAGACCCAGATTACAGAAGACCCCAGGCTGCCTCCAAAGGACTGTTCTCTGAGCCATGTCCAAGCCCAGAACCTTCTACAGGCCATGACTCAGAAATCAAGAATGCACATGAAGCCCTGGGTCAGGGACTCATTCTCTCTGCGTGGGTGAAATCAAGATTATGTGATTTGTTCTGCCAGGGTCACAGAGTTGTGGTAAAGATCAATATATATTTATTTTTTAATTGCTAATAAGTCTTTTCAGTACATGTTATAAATTTCCTTCTCCTTTTCGTTTCAATACCACAGTTTGGAATGTCATTGCTTTATAATCCTATTTAATACATTACTAGTAGTTACTAGTTATCTTAACTAGCATTTAAGGTAATTACTCTTTTTCAAATATTCTTTCAAGTTATCACTTATCAATTTTTCCAAAGTAAGATTTTAATCTTTTTTTTTAATCCTTTGAAGAAATACTATTGGGATTTGGATTAGGACAGCATAACAACTGTAGTTAATTTTAGAACAACTTGAAGATATTTCATCTCTTTCAGAAGCATTACAAGTCTCTATTCAAATCCTCTTTATGCTTCCTAATAAAGTATTATGGTTTATATTACTGGAAGGGACACAGGCTTTGGAGAGAGACCTCATTTGGAATTCTAGCTCTGCTGCCTCTAGCTGTGTGATCTTCAGCAGCTGTCATCACTACTCTGTGCATCAGTTTTATAATCCTAAACACCGGGATAACACTCGTACCTACCTCACAGCATCTGTGTGGTGTTTTTTTGTTTGTTTTTTTTTTTTCAACGTTTATTTATTTTTGGGACAGAGAGAGACAGAGCATGAACGGGGGAGGGGCAGAGAGAGAGGGAGACACAGAATCGGAAACAGGCTCCAGGCTCTAAGCCATCAGCCCAGAGCCTGACGCGGGGCTCGAACTCACGGACCGCGAGATCGTGACCTGGCTGAAGTCGGACGCTTAACCAACTGCGCCACCCAGGCGCCCCTGTGTGGTGTTTTAATGAAATAGTCTGTTGGAAAGTGCCTCACATAGCTCAGGGCATGTCCTTGGTTCTCAGGAAGTGTTGATTCTCTACACCCTGGTCTTTATGTAGGTCAGAATCAAATTCAGATGGCAGGTGTAAGAGCACCTTGTAAGAGGTAGGAGGGGAACAAGTGACAGATCTCTCCAAGGGCCTTTGTTCACAATCCACACTTTGCAGTTAGACAGGCCTAGACTTGAATCCTGGCTCTGACACTGTTTGGTGCAAGTTTCCTACCTCTTAAAGCCTGAGGTTCTCATTTGCAAAGTGCAGATAATACTTTTCTTGAAAGGGTGTTATGGGGCTTAAATGAGCTCATATGTATAACAGAGCTAGCAGGTATGGTACACAGCAGGTACTCAGCATTAGCTGTGTTCTGCATGAGGACTGCAGGGACACGTGGGTGCCTGGACCACATTTTAAAGTAGGACTCTAGAGCAATGTCTTGGCTGCCCTTCCTCACAGGACATCTGCTGTCAAAGAATTCTATTTTCTGTGTCACAGAAAGGTAGAGGTTGCAGCCAGGTAATTTCCAGGCCCCAGACTGGAATTTCCCTTTGCATGGTACCAGGCTGGGCCTCAAGACCCCCTCTCATTTGGGCCACAGACCCATTCCAGAAAGGAGAGAATTCCAGCAGCAACTTCCAAGGCCCCCTGGCCTCCCCAACTCGGGCGGTCTGGGGATCAGCATGGCATAATTTCCTGGTTTGATGGTTTGACACCAGCCCTTTTCTCAAACAGGGAAAGAGGGCTAATCTCTTGCTTGGTTTTTTAGTCGAGAGGCAGGCTTGGAAAGCCTCCTGCTGAAGAAACATAATTCGTTCAGTGGTGATTTCTTTTATCTACTTCCTGGTCCTGTGTGAGTTCTCATTCATCCTTTCTAATCTGGCTCTGAAAAACCTGGCATTTTGTGTTTCGTGGCTTTGTCATTAGACATCATCGGCTGCTGTTGAAATAGAAGGGCTTGGGCTTCTCAGTGGATTTGCCCTGTGTCAGCCATGGAGGCACTGTGGGCTGTCCTCGGGTCCTGTCCCCACTTCCATCAATGGGAGTGGGCAGAGCCCCAGGCCGGCCGCAGACCCACCACCCAAGGACATTTCCATCTGGTCGGGATGGAGAATAGGGTATGTGCATCTCTCACTCACATTAAGAACCCGTGGTGGGAAAGAGGAATGATCACAAGTGTTGGACCCACACAGAACTGGATTCAGATCCCAGCTCCTCCACTGACTCCTACACTTTCTGAGCCTCAGTTTCCTCATCTGTAAAATGGAGATAATAATAGTCTCTTTCACAGGGTGCTTATGAAGACATCAAATGAAGGAATGCATGTACAGCATTTAGCACAATAGTATCATTTTCTGTACTTTTCTATATGGTTTTATTGCAAATAAAATGCTATCAAGTGTTACGTGAAGCTCCTCACATAGAGCAGGAGGTGTGCGCTAGGTAAGTGGTAACCGTCTTGCCAAGCAGGCTGCAGAGCAGTGTTTTTAAAGGCTGCTTCAGAGATTGTCAAACTTGTCTGAAGCTATCACAGCCCTTTATTGCTGTTACAACTCTGCAGCCTGAGTGGGCTGAGAACGGGCTCTCTGCTAGTTGGCTGTGTGTCCAGTCTCTCCGAGTCCACTTTCCTGTCATCTGCCAAACGGAGCATGATGCCTACTTTGTAGGATTGCTCCAAGAATTTAAAAGGCTGGTGAGTGTAAAGGCCTTGGATGTAGTAAAACACCCAGTAAATGTTCATCCGTCCCACCCTGCTGTCCACCCCCCTCCCCCATCCCCATGACACTAGCATCCGCTGTGTGCTAGGCAGTGCCTGTGCGGGGACATGAGATGTGTCTGTGCTTCAAGGAGATCACAACCTAGGCAGTGGTTTTCAACAACAATTTTTGTCACAGCTCACAGTATGAAGACATACTTTAGATCACCATCCAGTTCACGCACAAACACACACAACTGAAAAAAAAAAGTTTCCCAACAATATATGTAGCTGGTCACAACCCATTGTGTTGATTTCATGAGACAATCCCAATCTTGATCCTTTTTCCAGTTTATGAAGTCATAATTTACATACAGTGAAAACTCACCCTCTTGAGGTATACTGTTACATGAATTTTCATAACTTTTATAACTACCACCACATCAAGACATAGAGTGTTCCCATGACTCCAAGGTATTCCCTCTTGCCTGTTTGTAGCCAATTTTTCCCCAGTCCAGGCCCTAGCAATTACTGGTCTGATTTCTGTCTCTATAGTTTTACCTTTTTTAGAATGTTACATAAATAAGATCACATACCTCTGTAACCTTTTTTTTTTTTTTTTAAATGTTTATTTACTTTCGAGAGAGAGAGAGACAAAGTACAAGCAGGTGAAAGGCAGAGAGGGAGACACAGAATCCAAAGCAGGCTCCAGGCTCTAAGCTGTCAGCACGGAGCCTGACACGGGGCTCAAACTCACAAACATGAGAGAGAATGACCTGAGCCAAAGTCAGACACTTAACCGACTAAGCCACCCAGGCGCCCTACCTATGTAACCTTTTGAGGCTGGCTTCTTTTACTTAACATAATGCTTTTGACATTCTTCTCTTGTGGTATATGTCAGTAGCTAGTCCCTTTGTATTCCTGAGTCATATTCCATTGTATGGTTGTGTGACAGTGTGTTTACCACTTACATTTTAGTTGTTTCCAGGTTTGAGCAATTATGAATAAAGCTGCTATAACTATTCAGGTACAGGTGTTTGCATGGACATATGTCCTCATTTCTCTGGGTACATAATGAGGAGTGGGATTGATGGGTCGTGCAGAAACTGAATGCCAAACTTCCACCATGGTTGTACCATTTTGCATTCTCAACGGCAATGCAGGAGACTCATTGCTCTGTATAGTCAGCAGTGTTCGGTATGATCCGATTTTTTTTTTAAGTTTATGTATTTATTTTGAGAGAGAGAGCATGGGGGAGGGGTAGAGAGGGACGGAGGGAGGGAGGGAGAAAATCCCAAGCAGGCTGTGCGCTGTCAGCACAGAGCCCAACGTGAGGCTCAAACTCATGAACCATGAGATCATGCCCTGAACTGAAATCAAGAGTCGGGTGCTTAACCGACTGAGCCACCCAGGTGCCCTGGTATGGTCAGATTTTTTTATTGGATCCATTTTAATAGGTATACAGTGTTATCTAATTGTGGTTTTAAGTTTCATGTCCTTCATGACTATTGCTGTTGAGCTTTTTTTTCAAGTGGTTATTTGTCATCAATATGTCTTTGGTGAAGTGTGTGTTCAGATCATCTGCCCATTTTTTCATTGGGTTGTCTGTTTTCTGTTTTGAGAGCTCTTTCTATATTCTTGTTAACAACGTTTTATCAGATCTATGTTTTGCAAATACTTTCTGCCAGTGTGTCTTATTTTCATTTTCTCAACACTGCCTTTTGAAGAGGAGTTTTTCGTTTGGTGAAGTCCAGTGTGTCAATTTTTTTATGGTTTGTGCCTTTTGGGTCCCATGCAACAAATCTTTGCCTAACCCAAAGTCACAAAGGTTTTCTCCCAGAAGTTTTAGTTTTCAGAAGATTTTACCGATAGGTCTGTGGTCTGTTTGGAGTTAATTTTTCCTACATGGTACGAGATATGGGTCAAGGTTCTTTTTTTTGGATGTGGATGTCCAGTGATCTGCACCTTGAAGGAGTGCAAATCAGCTCATAACATGATGGAATGGTGGGCACGGCCAGGTAGGCTGTGCAAAGGACCAGGAAGCCCCAAGAGGAGAGCTGTTAACCTAGTGGAGATCTGGGGATGGCCTTACAGACACAGTGGCTCATAGGTGGGGCCTTCAAGGTTGACAGCAGAGAAGATGGAGAGGGTGGTATAGGGAGAGCAAAGTCAGGCAGGTGACAGCATGAGGATGTGTGCAGTGCCATCTGGAATGCGGGAGGATAGAGTGGGGGAGGGGCTGGAGGTGAGCTTGGAAGAGCAAGGTGGTCTGGCCAGGCAGTAGTGCTCCAGAAGACTGAAATGGAAGGTGGAGAGGAAGAAGGCAGGGAGCCAGATGAGAAGGTAAGGAGAGCAGAGGAGAAGCCAGAGCCCGGGGAGGGCTTTAGGGATGCGTTTGAAGAGTCAGAGTGAGAAAAATTATAGGGATGAGGACTCGGAGCTGCCTCCTGGATCATAGGCTCAGGCAGTTGAGTGGCTGAGAAGCGTTCACTGTGGGTTTGGGGGAAGAGGAATTCTGTGTCAGGCCTTCTGATACCTGTGGAACATCAAGGTGGAGAAGTCCAGGACACAGCTGAGGATACACAGGGGACTGGAGCTCAGTGAGGATCGTCGGTTCATCCCCACCTGACCACAAACCCTTCATCACACAAAGCTTTCAGCACCTCCTGCCCCGAGGTGCCAGGTCCTGTCCTCATGTGTCCTTGTGCCATTTACACCACTACCTGTACACCTGTGATGGTGGAAAATGGGGGCTTGGATGGCTGAGCTCTGTGACTTGTGGGCATGGAGAGAATACCACAGAGAGCACCTTAGACTGAGGGAGGGGGCAGGAAATCTGGCTTCTAACCAGTCTCCGCCCCGACTGCCTGTGTGGCTGACAGGCAGTGATGATGCCAGGGAGTCGCACAGCTCTGGGGAAGAGGCAGGAAGGCAGATGCTCTGCTGCTTTTGCAAGCAGAGGAATAGGAGTTTGGGTACCCACCCAAGAGCCCCCAGGTATGCCAGGTGTGCCTTGTGGCTCCCGACTATCGCCCCCCCCCCCCCCCCCCCCCCACCACCCAGTGCTCTGAGCTCTTCAGCACTAACGTACAGAGGAGATATGGGGTCTGCAGCCCACAGAACCAACAGCAAAGACAGCCCGGCCTCTCTGATGCCTGAGGCTGCTCTTTCCATGTTGCTGAGCTACTGGATAGAGCCCGGGCCTGAAGTCAAGGAGATGGGGCGCCTGGGTTGCTCAGTCGGTTAAGTGTCTGACTTTGGCTCAGGTCATGATCTCACAGTTTGTGAGTTCCAGCCCCACATGAGGCTTTCCACTGTCAGTACAGAGCCGGCTTCAGATCCTCTGTCCGCCCCCCCCCCCCTTCTGCCTCTCCCTCACCCACACTCTTTCTCTAAAATAAACATTAAAAAAAAATTTTTTTTAAGGAAATCAAGGAGACTGAAAACTAACATATGCGAATTACTACCTAGAAAGAAAAGGAAGATTCTGGAAAGAGGAAGGGGATGGCACTGGCTCGTGGGTCCATCTCCTGCCTGCGCCCTCTGTAGACAGAACTGACCAGTGTCAGCCCTGAAGCCAGAGCACCTTCCCGCAGCTGCAGGTCCCCACACAGCAGCCATCCCTTCCTCAGCCCTAGCCCCACCCCTTCAGTTGGACCTCCCCGCTGTCCCACAGCCCATCTGCTCCAGGCTTCTGCTGCCAATTTTGTAACTTCACCATGGCTCGTTTCTCTTCAGACATTCCAGATGGTTAATGCCTTTCTACAGTATCAAAGTGCCCCATTAGATGAGGAAGGAGTCATGAGGTGACCCCCTAGACAGTTGGGTGGGGCAGCTGAGCATCTCCCTCCACCAGCATAGACGGCCTCCATTTTCTGGCAGGAGTCTCCATCCCCTGGAGTTAAGGGGGTCTTAGTGCAGCCAGCCTCCTCAGAAGACAGGCATGGTGAGGGTAAGAAGTGCTCTGGCCTGCTCATCATCCTTGCTGGGTGACTTTGGGGAAGTTCTCCCTCAGACCTCTGTTTTCCCATGTGGATAGTAAGCATGCCAGAATTCATTCCTGACCTACTCCCTTAGCTCTGGGTCCATCTCCCTTGTCACTGCACCCTCACTGCCTCTTGTCTTGGTCTCCCTGCCAGCCTTTTCTTTTTGAGGGCGGCACTGGGTCCAATTCTTCTTTGTGGCCCTCACACCCAGCATCAGGGAAGGGTTGCTTAATCTGTTCCACAGGTGGGATCTTGGGAAAGTATGTTGGAAGCTGAGGGTACATCCCTTCCTTTCTAGAACCTTAAAGAGAAGTTAGACTCCAAGACTTCAGGTTGAAGGAGACTCACCAGCCTTAGACACTGGAGGCTGCAAGGTAGTGGGGAGAAGGGCTTGTTAAGGAGAGAAACGGGTAGAGAATGGGTAAAGGGTGCTCCGTGCAGAGTCCCACGTTTGCACTGAAACTCAAATTCTTCAGAGGTAGCTGGGGTGTCATCATGATCGGAAAGGGCAGGCCACCAGAAGTCAAGAACATCTTCATTGCAAGGCTAATTGTTACAGGAGGATGAGAGTCCAACAAGGGGTGTCAGAGTCCAGAGGGCTGAGTGGCCCATTGTAAGCCTGGGACAGAGATGGAAATGACACTAATCATAGCTATTCATTGTAAAATCCTTGAGATAGACTAATAATAAGAAGGCATCAGGGGCGACTGGGTGGCGCAGTCGGTTAAGCGTCCGACTTCAGCCAGGTCACGATCTCGCGGTCCGTGAGTTCGAGCCCCGCGTCGGGCTCTGGGCTGATGGCTCAGAGCCTGGAGCCTGTTTCCGATTCTGTGTCTCCCTCTCTCTCTGCCCCTCCCCCGTTCATGCTCTGTCTCTCTCTGTCCCAAAAATAAATAAACGTTGAAAAAAAAAAATCTTTAAAAAAAAAAAAAAGAAGGCATCATTGGTACAGCAGAAGGGAGTGCTGGGCTGGGAGACCTAAATCTCAGAGCATTGGCTAGGTACTTAGAAGGTACCACTGTTTGACTAGTAAGCATTTACGTATTTTTCTCTCTCACATAAAGGAACCTGGGTTTGAAACTTGGCATGGCCCTTCACCTCTCTGAGCATGAGGAATGAATCCTGACCGTGTTCCTCATCTGCACGATTGGGATGGATGGTGATATTGTCTAAGTCAAAAGATGTATCACCAGTATGTAAACAAATGTGTGTAAGGGCAGGTAACAGAGCATTTAGTCCAAGCACATTTTCTTTCCTTCCTTAGAGCAGTGGTTCTGTGTCTTAACTGAACATTTAGAATCACCAAGGGTGCTTTTAAAAAATACCAATGCTAGGGTATTAAAGACCAATTACAATAATCTCTGGAGGGCAGGACCCAGGCTTTGTTTTTTCATTTTTTCTTTTTTTTTTTAACTCCCTAGTGAACCTAATATGCTTAAATAATGTGGCAATTATCTCATCAGGTACTAATTCATTTCAACCTCTAGGACTATAGGCTTGATCTACAATAAGGAGTTGAGAACTGTACATACATTGATGTTATGGTCTGAATGCTTGTGTCCCCCAGGTCCCTATATTGAAATCCTAATCTCCAGTGTGATGGACGTAGCACCTTTAGGAGGTGATTAGGCTGTGAGAATAGAGCCCCCATGAACAGGATTCGTGCCTTTATAAAAGAGACTCTAAAAAGAGCTCTCTTGCCCCTTCTGTTACATGAGGACCCAGTGAGAAGACGGCCCTTGCCAGACACCAAATCTGCCTACACCTTGATCTTGGACTTTCCAGCCTCTAGAACTGTGAGAGATAAATGCTTAAGCCACCTGGTCTATGGTATTCTTTTATACCAGCCTCAACAGACTAAGACACCAGATATGGTTGGGTAATTTCTCACTTCTCTCCCTCTCTAGGACTACTTTCCAGCACCCCAGCCTCCTGCCATGTCTGACCCCATCACACTCAACGTTGGGGGGAAGCTCTATACGACTTCACTGGCAACCTTGACCAGCTTCCCCGACTCCATGCTGGGTGCCATGTTCAGTGGAAAGATGCCCACCAAGAGGGACAGCCAGGGCAACTGCTTCATTGACCGTGATGGCAAAGTGTTCCGCTACATCCTCAACTTCCTGCGGACCTCCCACTTGGACTTGCCTGAGGACTTCCAGGAGATGGGCCTGCTCCGAAGGGAGGCCGACTTCTACCAGGTGCAGCCCCTGATTGAGGCACTGCAGGAGAAGGAGGTGGAGCTCTCCAAGGCTGAGAAGAATGCCATGCTCAATATCACCCTGAACCAGCGTGTGCAGACAGTCCACTTCACCGTGCGGGAGGCACCTCAGATCTATAGCCTCTCTTCCTCCAGCATGGAGGTCTTCAATGCCAACATCTTCAGTACCTCTTGCCTCTTCCTCAAGCTCCTTGGCTCCAAGCTCTTCTATTGCTCCAACGGTAATCTCTCCTCCATCACGAGCCACTTGCAGGATCCCAACCACCTGACTCTGGACTGGGTGGCCAATGTGGAGGGCCTGCCAGAGGAGGAGTACACCAAGCAGAACCTCAAGAGGCTCTGGGTGGTGCCAGCCAACAAGCAAATCAACAGCTTCCAGGTCTTCGTGGAGGAGGTGCTGAAAATTGCTCTGAGTGATGGCTTCTGCATCGATTCTTCTCACCCACACGCTGTGGATTTTATGAACAATAAGATTATTCGATTAATACGGTACAGGTAAAAGGACCCCAGGAACACTGAAGGAGGGGGCTTCCAAGAAGCTGCATGTCAGCCAAGGTCCTGGAGAGTGTCTCACCGGTGGTGTGAGGCAGGGCGCTTTACTAATCTGTATTAACCGCATAGCAGGACTTGATTCCCCCCACAATGCAGTCTACCTATAGGAATCCGTGTGTCCTCTCAACGGAGCTACCTTTTTCCTTGCCACTTTGAGCTACAGATGGGCAGTTTGTCATAAGTGAAGTGCCTGCCAGTGTGTCCTAAAGGAGGCCACAGGAGGGCTTTCTGGCTACAAAGGAATGGCGAATTTTCCACAGGCTCCAGCTCTCTCTGTACCACTAGGCAGTGCCTCACTTAGCCATCTATGAAAGGAGCCCCTGGTGGAGGGAAAGGGGTGAAAACAAGAAGCTTCCTTCAGTTTCCCAGGACCTAAAGTAACCAGAGATCCCCACCCTACCTGCTCCTCTGTCCCTAGGATGCAGCCGGGATCTTGGACTTGTTTGCCCAGGGACAACCATGTTTGGCTGGCGTGGAAATGCAGTATGATTTCAGAGCTGCGTTTTGGGCCCCCACTGTGGTGGGGAGAGATTTGAGCTGTGGCATGGCCTAGAGGAGTGAGCATCCAGGCAGGGTTCAGAAGATGGGGATATCCCTCTGGACTGGGCCAAATGTAGACATGTGGGGATTTTTCACTTCACAGGTGAGCTGCTGTCCCTGCGAAGATTTTAAAGTACCTGGAGCCAGTGCAACAGAAGGCGTTTCATAACGTGGACTGTTACATGACTTCTGTAATCCTTTCCCCAAGAATTTGAAGTATCATTGAAAGAGGTCATTTTAAATAATATTATGGACTCTCAGGGTTGGAAAGTAATTTAGTGGTCGCTTAGCCCTTCCTGGCCCCCAGCACACCCCCGCCCATTTGGGGCTAAGCACCTCTCCCCAGCACCTTCAAGTGATCACAACCCTCCTTGCATACTTCCAGCAACGGGAAGCTCATCAACCCCAAGGCAGCCCCTGCCGTGGTTGGCCAGTGCTGTTAGAAAGCCCTTCCTTACATTGAACCAAAATCTGTTCTTCCACACCCATTTTCTAGTCTTGGATCTAGACCTTCTTTCTCACTCAGAGGTATGTTCGTTTACTCTTTCACAATAGTCACCTTAAAAGGCCAGACCCTTATTCTGAAAATATTATTACTCAAATTAGGATTCCCCCTGGGATTTGTCCAGAACCAAGGTTAACCCCCTTCCCATCCCTTGTAAGTCAGCCCCATTTTGTGATCACTTTGTTTTGTGACACCCATTTCATCCGCCTCCTCACCGTCTGTGGCTCCGCATAGCTTTTGACCACCTCCTGTTGGAGGATAAAGATTTGTTGCCCCAAGAAAGTGTTGCCAGAGGAAGGAGGCCAGGATATGGCAGGGCGGATTGCACCAAGGAGCCCTGGAGTTACCATAACACTCCTCTCAGAGTAAGCGTCCAGGCACTGTGACATTGCTCGGAAAGAAGTGGCCTTCTGCTGTGGTACAGTTTCTGGTCATAACCAACCCGTGGACCTCCCTGGGATAAGGTCCAGAGCAAGACACCCCAAGCCACCACTTTCCAAGGGGTGATGAATAGTGCAGACCTCAAAACTGCACATTATGATTCATCCCTGAAGTTTGGCCTTGGGAATCTTCCCCATTGGGTAGGGGCTCTTGGACAAAACCAGGGAAGCCTAGTGACACAGGCACCCACAGGAGATGGGCTGAGGAAGGGACTTCCTATAATTACACCCTGGGAACAAGGAGCTTGTATGCTGGGCTGTGGGCAAGGCTGCATCCGTTAGGTAATAAAGGCCTTTTCCCCCTACAGTGGGACCCAGGAGTCTCTGACAGCTGTCCCAGGTCACCAGACCAATAGTACTCGGGAAGGTCACTCAGGAGAACCCAGGTTAGAACAGACATAGCAGAAGCTGTGACCACAATAAAACAGTTTATCACCACTGCCCTTTCCCTTCTCCATAAAAAGTATCTTTCTCCATCTTCTTGGTGCTTCTTAATTCAAACAGCTTGACGTTAGAGAAAGTAAAGGACTTGTGAAGCCACTAATGTGCTGTGTGACTGTGAAGTCGCCCACCTCACTGAGCCATCTCCATTTCTTCATCTGTGAAATGGGCATAACAGTAATACATAACCCTACCTACCTCACAGGGCTGTTGTGAGGATCAAATGAAATAATGTACGTGAGAATACAGTATAAATGATCATCAGTGTTACTATTTTGCATCTGCTTATTTACAAGGGGTGAAAAATACCCTGGCCTTGGAGTCAGGCTGACCTGAATTTGAATTCTGGCTCCATCCCTTGTTATGGAACCTTGGACCAGTCACAGGGCCACTGATTTGTTTCCTTGTGGGATAACAACCTCACCTCCCAGTGTTCTGTGACTTAAATGAGCTGGTGGCCGTGAAAATTCCTAGCTAGGCCTGGCACATAGGAACTCAGTAGATACTTGCTCTTTCAGGAAGTCATATTGGTGGACTGCCGTGCAGGGAGCACCTCGAGAGGACAATTTAGCAAGCCCACCTGGAGCATTTGGTGTGTGGGCCCCGAGGATGGAAACAGCCACAAATAAATTCAATCTGGAAAAGGCTTAGAGGACCACAAAATATGCTGTGGGAACTTGAAAGCAAGTTCCGGTCTCACAAACGGCTTAAGGGACGAACAAGCCAGGCCTCTAAGGGTAAGTTGGGTTGTGACAGCTAAGCAGGGTACCATGGGTGCAGGAAACAGCACGAGCAGAGAGCAGGGAGCCAGGTGGAAAGGGTGAGCCCTCACACGTGACTCCAGCACAAGGGGAGTGACAGGTGGTGCATTCAGCACATTTGCTGTGCATGCCTCTCAGGTGCAGGCAGCCATTGCTTAGCAAAACTAAGAAAGCACATGGAGTGGTAGAGGCAGCACCATGCCAGAGGACGAGTGAGTCAGTGCGAGTGTGCACAGGGAGGCAAGGATGTGCATCTTGTGAGCCCTTCGCTGCCCGATGGTGATCCGTGATCTCAACCAGGCAGTTTAGTCTTTTGCACAGCCAAGAGCTTTGTCTCAACTGAAGGGCAATGCCAGGCACGCGTGAACTTGTCAGCTTTCCATTCCTATCCTTGGTGTTATCCCAAGCAAGAAGAGGGGCAGTCAGAAAAGGAGCTGGGGGGAATCCTAAGGCATTTTGGTGTTACCACGTCCTGAGGCCAGCCACCAAATAGGGCCCCTGCATGCTTGAAGGCCATCTCAAGCACTGCTTCCTGTGACCTTCCTATGACCTCACACCCTCAAAACCATCTAAAGCCCTTTACCCTTTTATGAAGGGCAAACCTTGTAACTCTCTGTTCTGCCTTGAGGCTGGAGCTCCCTGTACAGAGGTGACCATGGTTCCCCTCCCTCCCCCATATGTGCCCAACACAGCCTCAGGCCAGGATTGCGGTCACTCTGCTTTGTAAACAGATGTGTGGCCTAAAACATAGCACTTTTGTAACTGCCCCTTTGTTCACCCCAAGTGTCCAGCTTTCTTTTACAAATCATTCTTAAAACATGCTACTGTGATTGGAGGCTTGATCAAGGTCAGCCTTAGATTTCTCAGCTCAAGTATCTAGACAGCCAGCCCATCCCTTTCCTGTGGTCTCTTCACTGACCACCTGAGTCTGTACGTGGGGGGAGGGGGGGGGCAGGGATGGCCTTGGGCTGATGGAGGTGGTTGGCAGGGAAATGAGGCCCCGTGATCCTCTTGCAGAGCAAAACAACCTGATAACCAGCCCACCAAAGGGAGGGGCCGGGCTTTTTTCCAGGTCCTGTGGGGTCCTGGCTCTGGCAGCTCCATGAGCCCAGTGACCTCAGTCTCCTTTAGAACCTTCAGGACAGCGTGGCACCAAGCAGAAAACCATGGAGACAGTCTGATGCCATGTTCACCCCAGTCTGGGGCATAGGGACCAAGGGGGAGAAAAGGCCTATGTAAGCCAGAGGTTCACTGAGCAACCCACAGCACCCAGAACCCCACTCGACACAAAAGATAACAAAACAAGCTCTGTGGCGCCACTGTCTGGCTTTGATTTCTGGGCCGGAAGTGCATGGCCAGCTAGACGTGTCTGACCCTCACTTAGCCTGGTCTTATTTCCCGCCAACTTCCCTGGCCCTCCAACCCCAATATACAAGGCATCTCAAAGCTTTTGTCAACATTTCTCATTTCGCTGGCAGCCCTAGAGTGTTCTAGTCCATTCTCATGCCAAGTCTCTCCCCTAAGCCTAGGTTCCCTCTTACTGAGGTTTTGGGTAAAGGCCCAGTTGAGTCACATTGGAAATCCTCTAGAGATCCTGCCAGCTAAAGACAAAGGTTAATGGGTTGTGACATGACCCCAATTATCTCACTTATAAATCGGATACTGGATTTGCTTCATAAACACCCTTTTGTGTTTATGAACCTTGTAGGTTTATGAACCTTATAGGTTCCCAAGCTCCTTCACATCCATACTGTCCTTTCATAGAACTCTAGAATGTGTATGCCATGCGTCTCCTCACCTGTGCCTGAGTTGTGCTTTATTGTTCTGTCTTCATAGCAAACATCTGCCCATCCTTCAACACTCTGCATAAGCCTTGCCTCCTTGGCTCCCCAAGCAGGGTTAGTCCCACCCCCTCTTTGTACCACCCTATATCTGGTGAGGACTTTTACCATCATATTGCAGCTATTCACAGTCAGCAGTTGTGTTGCTAAATATGTAACAACCAGCTCTCAGAGAAAAGCCCTGATTTGTAGCATTGGCCAGTTTCAATGGTGCAAACACTCTCATTGTAGTGGATATCAAGTTACTGAAGTGGTATCACTGATCATCAGGAAAAAGAGGCACACAATGGGCTCTGGAGAGCCAGAGTGAGCCTGCTCCGACACAAGAACTGAGTGCCTATGAGGGCAGAAGCTCTGTCTTGCTCTTTGTCTCACCAGCGCCCAGCACACATAAGGTGCTCAGGACCTCTGCTATCATGATGTCCTCTCTTGCTCAAACTCCTTCTTGCTCCAAACTCTTGCTCAAACTTTTCCTATAGTATAAGAAAAAGCCCAAAGTTCATAACCTTTTACAGACAGACTTCAACCTACATTAAAGAGCATAGATTCTGGAGTGAGACTGCCTGAAATCAAATCCTGGCTTTGCCACATAATGGATATGTAACCTCAGGCAGGCAAGTTACTTAACCTCTCCATTTCCTTGTCTGTAAAGTAGAGGTAATAATACCCACCTCATAGAGTTGTTGCAAAAGTTTGATGAGGAATACATCCATAGCTTTTTGAGCAGTGCCTGGAGTATAGTAAGTGCCATACTTACATTACCTATTACTATTACCATTATTATTATCGTCCTCATCATCACTTTCTGTCCTCATCTTTCACCGTGATCTTACTTGCCCACTTTCTCAGTGTCCTCTACATAATCCACATGGATTTCCATCTGCTGACCTTTGCCCAAGCCACTCACACTGCTTGGAGTGTCCCACCCTCTCCTCTCCAGTGACCCAAACCCTCCTGTCCACGCAGACACCATTCTTACCCTCCATCGCCCTCCCACTGAGTCCCTCCTCCTCTGGTTTTCCAGTGTCCTTCTGGTTGGCATCTCCATGGACCTGAGAATTGGATCATCACATGTTCTGTTTATTCATTTATTCTGTGAAGTACCTGCCACATTCTAACCCCAGAGCTGGACTCTGGGAAATCAAAGCTGAACCCAAACATTTCTCCACTGGAACATGTAAACAGATTCCAGTATTGTGGGCAGTGCTCAGGTGGAAGTCTACTCCAGGCAGACCACATAAGTGGGATCTCAAATGGGATGTCCAGGCTTAGCAACAACTCCTCAAGGTACACATCACTTTACAGTTTACAAAGCACTTTGCTTCCTTTTTCTCATTTAATCCCCACAACAGCAGCTCTGAGAGAAGGAGCATAGGAGGGGCTTTTTTCAGAGATAAGGAAACTGAAGTGCAGAGAGAGAAAATTACTTTCCTGTGGCCACACTGCATGTAAGTACATGCCTGGCACATATTAGGCCCTTGGCTATTGAACTAAATGTCATTTAATTTACATTAAGTGGCCAAGTTGAGGAGAGAACCCGGTCTGAATCCTCCTTCAGGATTATTTCTACTCAACTGTGAGGCCAAGAACAGAACTGGGTTTCCAAGTGCCAGGACTCTGGTCCAGGCTTTTCCACCAGCATTCTAGGTGACCTTGGGCAAATCCCTTCCCTGTCCTGGCCTGAAAGCATCCTTGGCAAAATGCATCAAGGGGAAGTTCAGCTCTACCAGCTAGCAGGCTCTTCTAGCCAGTGCTGGATAGAAAAATGTTCTGTGGAACTATGTGAGCAGAGACCAGAAGTCCCTTGATGAGGCTTCAGGGACTGGCCCTGCATGTCTTCTCCTAGACTTTAGTCCTGTTAACAGATACTCGGTGATGGAGCAGTCCTGGGATTTTTGCATTTCCAGTGGGAAATGATGGACTCTAGCAAGTGTTGCTGGGGCTAAAACCACCAAGCAAAGTGGAGTCACTTGGATGGCGTGTCACACCACTGGCACTCCCCTGAGTGAAGTCAGAAAGCTTTTGTGAGGGTGAGGCTCATTCCCCTTCCTCCTTAGAAGAGGAGGCATGTTAGACAAGATGAGCACCCATCATCATTCCTGAGCAGAGAGAAGGGCTGCTGAGAGGACTATTAGAACATGACATCCATTGTCTATTTTTTGGCATAGAATCTAAGAGTGTTGTGCTAGAAGGAAACATAACTGACCATGAAAGGCAAAGAGGAAAGAGAACTGGCCTTCAGTCAAGCAGACCAGTCTAAACCTTGGCTCTGCTGTATGACATGGGCAAGCATCTGAGCTCTCTGTCTCAATGACTTCATCTACCAAGTGGGGATAAAAATACCTGCATTAGCTACCTGATGGAGCGATTATAAGGACTAAGTGGGAAAATGTGTGGAATGTGCCTGATTACCTCTTCTTTGCTTCCTCTCTGTACTGCTTGCTCTCCACACTGGACAGAACTCTCCTAATGCAAGGACTACCTCTTACACTTCTGTAGCCTCGGCCTTGAGCACACTGCCTCCAAGGGGAGATTCTTGGTTCATGTTTGTTGAATGAATAAGTGAACTTCATTGCCTTACCCATGTCACTGCAGATCTGTATGCTGTTCCTTCCCCTGGGCTATTTGGAGGCTCACTTCCCTCTGAGTTCTGCCCCTGGCACTTTCCAATGGGGAAAATGGACTGAGCCACAAAGCTGGTCAGTGTGACAGCCTGGGTCAGCTTCCTGTGGGCTGGACCTGCCCCTCCCCACCTCCCTCCCCAGTGCCCAGCATAGGCCCTCATTTGATGCCAAGAAATCCGACTGACAACAATAAGGGCTAACACTTATGAGCCAGCAACATTCTAAGTACTTTATTGTCATGAATATTTTTAATCCTCACCAGAGCCATGTGAGGTAGGAACAATTTACTGTCTCTGTTTTATAGGTGAGTATTATGGGATCAATTGTCTCCTCCAAAATTCATGTGTTGAAGTTGTAACCCCCAACACCTAACAATGTAACTGTATTAGAGAGTCTTTAAAGAGTCTATCCAGCACTGGCTAGAAGAGCCTGCTAGCTGGTAGAGCTGAACTTCACCTTGATGCATTTTGCCAAGGACGCTTTCAGGCCAGGACAGGGAAGGGATTTGCCCAAGGTCACCTAGAACGCTGGTGGAAAGGCCTGGACCAGAGTCCTGGCACTTGGAAACCCAGTTCTGTTCTTGGCCTCACAGCTGAGTAGAAATAATCCTGAAGGAGGATTCAGACTGGGTTCTCCCCTCAACCTGGCCACTTAATGTTAATTAAATGACATTTAGTTCAATAGCCAAGGGCCTAAAGAGGAAATTAAGTTAAATGAGGTCATTAGGTTGGACCCTAATCCAATATGACTGGTGTCTTTATAAGAAGCAGAAATTTGGGAGTGCCTCGGTGGCCCAGTTGGTTAAGTGTCCAACTCTTGATTTCGGCTCAGGTCATAATCTCATGGTCATGATATCGAGCCCCTGTGTTAGGCTCTGCACTGGGCATGGAGCCTGCTTAAGCTTCTCTCTCCCTCTTCTCTGCCCCTCTCAAATAAATGAATAAAAAAATAAGAAATTTGGACACAGACAGGAAGGAAAACCTAGTGACGACACAAGGAGAAGCCAAGGGGGGGTTGGACTCAGAAGAAGACAACTCTTGCCAACACCTTGATTTTGGACTTCTAACCTCCAGAACTGAGGAAATATATTTCTTTTGTTTTAGCCACCCGGTCTGTGGTTGTTTTTCAGGGCCGCCCTGGCTGACTAGTGCAGTGAGGGAGCTGAGGCACAGAGAAGTTAAACAGCCAGGAAGAGGCCAAAGGGAGATTTGTAGGCAGTTGGCCCCACCACCCACGCTCTGAACCACCACCGCCACCACGGCTCTGGCCCAGAGCAGTGCCGCTTCCCAAGGCTGCTGCTGCTTCTCAGCCCCACAGGCAGCCTGTCCAGCCCGGGTGGGCTCCCGGCAGCCCTTCTGTCTGGGATTCCTCCAGCTGAGTGTGGTCAGTAACACTGGGATGGGCTCGGGGCAGAGAAGAAAAGATGGACCACAATGGTGGGGTTGAGAACAGAAAACACACACACACACACACACACACGCACGCACATCCTTGTTCCCAGGGTTCTTATCTTCCAGAGCACGGTTCTTCTGCCTCTTCACACGGCCTTGGAATCACACCATATTGCAAACACAGTCTGATGCTCAACTCTGGCACATATCCTGTCATTAAAAACCCAGGGCCAGGTAACAACTACCACCGGCCAGGCACCATTGGGAGTGTTACCTATACGATCTCATTTAATCTTAACAACAATCTGAGAGGTCACTAGCATAACACCCATTTACAAGTGAAGACAGTGAGACCCACATTGATTAAATGGCCTAAGGGAATGAAGCCAGAAAATGGCAGAGCTAAGATTTGAGACCAAGTCTGTCTGATGCAGAGGCCCAGAGCCACCACGTCACATGACTCCAGGGGCCCTATTCACACAGAAGAATAGAGTACAGCGTGACTACTGCACCTTGGAGTTGTGCAGTCCCCAGCCCCGCAAGCCTCCCCTGTCCCCAACCTCCTCATGTTTCTAATCTAAGGATGGAGATGCCATTTCCTAAGGCCTGGGGGCCCAGACCTGAGCCTGTTCTCCTGGCTGACATTACCCATTGGGGAAGACAGGCAGGGAAACAAATGATTTCCATCCAGTGAGATTCCTGCTCTGTTAGAAAGGCAAAGACGACGGGCTGAAGGGGGAACTGAGAGAACCAGGGACCACACTGGAGAGGAAACAGAGGATGATTCACCAAGGGAGACATCCTTGTGATGAGTATTAGAGGGTGAGTAGAAGCTTCTTAGGCAGACAAGGAAGGGTATTTAGCCAAAAAGGACATCATGTGCAAATAATAATAATAGCTAATATTGATTAAGCATTCATTAGGTACCAGGCACAATGCTGGGCACTGTACTTACATTATCTCATTCAGTTCTCACAACAACCTAGGCAATAAGTACTTTAACCAGTTTTACAGATAACAAAACTGAGGCTCAGAGAGGGTGACTAACCTACTCAAAGTCACACAGCTGAGAATGGGTAGAACCAGGATTGCTACCCTGATCTGCTGTTTCAAAAGCCTGTGCTCTCACCACTGTCATGTTACCATATTTATACAAAAGACTGGAGTTGAAAGTTAATAAAAGAATTTTAATGTTTACTTAACAATTTCTCTGATTTTTCCAACTATTATTAATGGTGATCAGCTCTTTCTCCAGCCTTTTCTGACTAGAGAGGGTGGGGAGAGCTTCACATCCAGGGATATAGTAGACTCAAATTTGGCAGTGAGATGGGGCAGGATGGGGCAGTGAGCTAGAGCAGAGCTTGTTTACGCTTGGAAGATTCTAGGGCCTTGTGAAATTTTCAATATTTTTTGCTTTGCCTTAAAGAAAATCCAAACAAACTAGAAAACATTTCCTCTCTACAGGCCCCACCATTTTAAGAAAAGGGAGGAAGATCCATTTAGTGAATTCCATCCAAGTTGATCTGGTGCCCTGCTGGCCAGAGGCCCCAGCTTGAGTTTTGAGTGTTTTGTTCTGCTGTTTTTGAGGACTGGGTCAGCAAAATACAACCCAGGATTGTTTGTCTATTTTTCTCTGTTTCCTCATGACTCCCAGACAAGACTTGCCAAAACTCACTCTCCCACCAGCACTCTCAAAGAGGTCCTCTTTGGGGTGAGATGTAAGACAGAATTAAGAAAGGCTCAAGCATGCAGGAAGAAGGCTTTTCCAAACTTTCCATGCACAGACAAGGTGGTTGTGTGTTAGAGAGAGCAGGGCTGGGAGTCAGGAGTCCTGGGGTCTGGCCTTTTTCTCTCACTTGTTTTGTGATGCAGACAAGTCCCTCAGCCTCTTTGGACTTGTTTCCTTGTATGTGAAATAGTGGAGTCAGCTACTCATTCAACAAACACAAACAAAGGACCTTCCACATATAGGCACCATGCTGACAGCTGGGGATACCACGGCGTGATTTGGGGGTCACTGTTTCAGGAGAGCTTCCAGTGCAGGGCCGGGAGCAAATAGTAAAGGGAACAAAGAGGAAAGAGGGGCGGCCTCCCTCCCTGACTGGAGACACAGGTGAGGTTAGAGAAACAATATCTGGGCTGGACTTTAAAGGGCAGGTAGAGTTTGCTAGAGCCAGAAATTGGGGAAAGGCATTCCAGCAGAGCCCAGGCTCAGTGACCACAAAGAGCAAGGCCACTTCTGAAACAGAGGCACTAGATGGGGAGGTGGGTGGGGGATAGGAATGGTTGAGGGTCTAGGCACACTACCTGACTTCAAGTCCTGGCTCTACCACTTGCTGGCTATGTGACCTTCAGCAAAGTGTTTCACCTCTCTGAGCCTAATTTCCTAATCAGACAACTGGGAAGAATAATTCTACTCATGTGATCGAGTTCTGTAAGGATCAGATGAGTCAATGCACACAGACACTTAGAACAACACCTAGCGCCTGTTACACGCTCAATGCACAAGAATCTTAATTCTTTTTTTTAATGTTTATCTACTTTTGAGAGAGAGAGAGAGAGAAAGAGCACGTGGGGGAGGGGCAGAGAGAGAAGGAGACACAGAATCCGAAGCAGGCTCCAGGCTCCAAGCTGTCAGCACAGAGCCCGATGTGGGGCTCGAACTCACAGACTGCGAAATCATGACCTGAGCCCAAGTCGGACACTTAACCAACTGAGCCACTCAGGTGCCCCAGCAATGCACAATAATTATCAATACTGCTATTATTCTATGCAGACAGTTGAGGCTAGAGACTAGCTAGACCCTAGGCTAAAGGAATAGACCAAAATGTACCCTGGAACCAGACTATGAAGGATTCTGTATGATAGGTTTGTTCAATTCAATCACTGGGTGTTTCCTACGCATCTGGCACTGGGAATATGGTGCTAAGCCAGAGACATACCCTGCGTCTAAGTCATTGCCACAGAGAAGGGCTGCCAGAGGGTGTCAAAGGAGGGAAGCAGCAGAGGTTAAATGTAGTAGAAGCAATCCATGAAAGCTCATGCCTTTCACCATCATGCAACCTTTACATAACAGAAAAGGGGCCTGCCCTGATGGAGCCTGCATTCAAACGTGGACAGATACCCTCTCTTATAATTCCATGTGGCATGGCTATGCCCACACATGGGCAGTTAAGACTTGCCCTAGGGCTCAGGGGATGGCAAACTGAAATAAATAGTAAGGACAACAAGAGTTAGATCGCCTTCAGGTCAGGTCTACTCTTCAGCTTGGAACACTGTACAGGAGGCTTCATTCTGTACATACATCAGAGGCAATCAAAGGTCCTATATGGCCTATGTAGACTGCTCCAAGTCCCAATCCCCGGAAAGAGACCCAGACAGACAGCTGGTCTTTCACTTGCCTGTCTCAGGCATATCTTTCACACCAATTTTTTCTCTTGTACTTAATTGTTCTTTCACAATTGTCTCTTACAAAGGATCATCATTCCCTCAAAGAAGAGACCTGTCCTCCCACAAGGATATGCCCGTACCCTATGACTTCAAGGTATGCAGTTCCTTAGGAAAAAAGATGATAAACTGACTATAGCAGAGGCTGCTAGTTGTCCCTCAGTATCTGTTTTTCCCTACTTCTTTCTGTAAGAACTCATGAATTTTTGCCAGGCACTTATCCACCCAAAAGAAAGACCATGTTTCCCAGCCTCCCTTGCAGGTAGGTATGGCCATATGACTAAAATCTGGCCAACAGGACATGAGAAGTGGTGTAGGTTACTTCTGAGGCATGTCCCTAAATTGAGGGAATGTACCCCTCTTTGTCCCTTCCTTCCTTATGCTGGCTGGAATAGCAGACATGTGGCAGGAGTAGCCATCATGAACCATGACATGAAGGCCATATGCTGAGGATGGTGAAGCCACAATAGAGAAGGAACCTGGGCCACTGAAATCACAGAGTGTTCTATCAGCCCAGGACTGATGACCTCTACAATCCTATTAGAGAAAGAAATGTCAACCTTATCAGCCCATGGTTTCTTTTCACATGTAAGCAAACATAATCAAAACAAATACTTCCATCTTATCCTATAAGACAAACTCACATATAAGATTGTAGAGGATTGTTTCAGTACACCAAGCCAAGCTGTGTGTCAAGAACCCCTTTCTGAAAGTTGGTCTTGCTGCCCCGAGCCTAGTCCAGTGAGCCTCCGAGGAGCTCTGAGGTCCAGCATTCCCCCTTACCCCTGGGTTGGCTCAGTTCTCCTGCCAGGGGCCAAGGCTTTGTCTGAACCCCAGCTTCCTTCCCTGGATCCAGAAAACTTCTAGCTCTGTCAGTCCTTCTGTCTATACTCTGGCCACTGGACCATTCTCTCTAGTCATAGGTTGAAACTCTGCTTCATAAGGAAAAGTTCCCTGGAACAAAGATGTTTCTTTGCCACCTGCTATGATATAGGCATTGCAGGTGAGGTATTTCCAGTATGAATTGGGGAACCGCTCTTTGACCTGGCTTGCTAAAGTATTGCCTAAGGAGTCCAAGCTCTCCTGGTAAATTTAGCATTAGGTAGTTAGAGCCTCTGTTGCCTACATTTTCCCACATATTAAATAGGCAGATAACTGGGAACCTCAGACTGATCCTCGTCTGTCCCCTAGCTTACATTCAGGATTTATGTAATCATGGTGTTCATCTGATAAAGGGAGACCCCCCTCTTCCCATAATGTGTGGTACAGCCCAGTTCGGTTCCATCTGGAAATTTTCAGTGTTCGTGAACTTCACAGGAAGGGGCATAAGATGCCAACGGTTCATGGGACAAAGTGCAAAGGGGCTCCAAAGGGGCTGGAGCAGGGGAAATATTAGCAAGCTTGGCCTCCATGTTCCTTACAATGTGCCTATCGTGAGATGTGGGTTGTCATGGCAATGAAAGGTTGGCAGTTGGACACTGGAAGAAGACTGTGTCATGTTGTCATGGAAGATGAAGCATTTGAGACACAGACAGTTTGATCAAAATATACCTCACTGAGCTCAGTGGAAACCCCAGAGGTTGTTCCTATGATATCATTAAGTACCATGAGCCCAGTACAATACATAGTATCCCCAAGACCCCAGGGGTCAAGTCATCTCAAAAGGGGCTCTTAATGAGGTAAAACATTTCCACTGCAGAGACTTGGACAACTGTGCCCAGCCCCAGGCTCTAATTTGGACCCCACATGCCAGTGCTACCTTAGGTCCCATTCAAGTGGGGACTAACATGTTCCACAGTGGAATTTTCCCTTCTGTACTCTGCCCTCCTCTCTATGCTAGCCTACCAGTGAGGCCTCTGCATGTCTCCTGGTCAGGCCCGAGAAGCTGTAAGAGAGACATACACATGAACTTCATTCATTCTCTTTATTCATTCCAGTGTGCCAAATCTTCCCAATTCTTTAAGATATAATTCAAATGGCCTCTCCTCCAGGAAGCTTTCCTTACTTCATCCACTAAGCTCCTCTTGCTATTTTTAATTACAATAATAATAATAATCTGTTAGGCCCTCATAAAGAGCCAGGCACCAAGCTGTTATTTACAAACATAATCGTTCAATCAAATCCTCAAGAGGACCTCATGAGATAAGGGTTATTATGTCCATTCTATAGATGAGGAAACTGAGGCTGAGAGAGATGAAGTGCTGTGCCCAAGGTCATAGAGCTGGTAAGTGACTGAGTCAGGATTTGAGCGCAGGTGTACCTACTAACCACTGTAGTGCACTCTTTCACTGAAAATGCACACTTACTTCTTGAAACTGCCCTGGTTCTTTACCTCCATGTGCACCCTCTGTTAAGATGGGATAAATTCCAATCCACTCCAGCTTTGGCAGCCTCTGATTCTGGGATCATTAGAGGGAGCAGTGAAGGGGACACAGGGCCTTCTTGGTGGCTCTCTGTTGCTGGTTTCCCTTCTAAAAGAGTGTCCTCGTTCCTCTCCACCTCCCCTCAGTCCTTTATGCAGGGTGCAGCTTTAGAATTCCTGGACTCAGCTTCTGAATATCGATTGTTTGCAGGAGCAAGTCAGCAATTTGTGGTTTCCCGACAATGGCCTTGTGTTCTATAATAGAACCGGGCTTGTTTGCATTTCTATCATCAGGCAAGGCACAGGCCTGGGGTCTGGCCTGCCCTTTTGCCTGATGATCTGGAATTATTCTGTCATCTGTCCCAACCCTTCAGAGTGGTGAACACAGGCTGAGCTCTGCTATCAGAAAGCTAAAACCCAAATAAAACTGCAACTCTTTCCCAGAAAAGGGATCGTTATGATGCCTGTTCTTTTAAATATGTATTTTGCTACTTTAAAAGAAAAAAAGTGGGTTTAAATCCAGGATGGTCATGTTCATAAAGGGGTAGGGAAGCAAGCACCCTCATATATTATTGGTGGGATATAAACTAATGTGATTTCTTTGAAGGACTAGTTGGTACCATTTTTTTATGTTTATTTATTTTTGAGAGAGAAAGAGTGTTGTGTGTACACAAGAGGGGGAGGGGAACAGAGGATCCCAAGCGGCCTCCGCGCTGACAGCAGAGAGGCCCCCAGCACAGGGCTTGAACTAACAAACCATGAGATCATGACCTGAGCCGAAGTCGGACACTCAACAGCCTGAGCCACCCAGGCGCCCTTGGTTGGTACCATTTATTGACATTTCAAATGTGCAAACCTTTTAATGCAGCACTTGCAGTTCTAAAAATTTATCTTACAGACATTCTTGTACATTATGCAAAAGCATATGTACAAAGATGTTTTCTCTTGGATTATTTATAACAAAAACGTTAGGAATCTAAATGGCCATCAGCTAGGGACTTATTAAATAAATAAATAAATGTTTAACCACACAATGGAACACTCTGTGGCCATTTTTTAAAAGAAATACATTTGTATGTGAAGAAATGGAACATCCTCCAAAATATACTATAAAATTAAAACAGCAAGATTCTTGGTGGGGGGAGGGGAACTGTGTGTGAAAAAAGGGGTGTGTGTGTGTGTGTGTGTGTGCGCACATATAGAACAAAATCCAGGAAAAACATTAGGAAACTATCAACATTGATTACTTCTGAGTAAAAGGCCTGACCATCTGGAGTAGGAGGGAAACTAACTACCAAGTTGAACTGGTTTGACCTGTTTCCCATGTACTTACATTACTTTTACTTAAAAAGCATCCAGGGGGCACCTGGGTGGTTCAGTTGGTTAAGCTTCCAGCTCTTTTTTCTTTTTTAAAGCTTATTAATTTATTTTGAGAGACACAGAGAACACAGGAGGGGCATAGAGACAGGGAGAGAGAAAATCCTAAGCAGGCTTCATGCTGTCAACACAGAGCCCAGCACAGGGGCTCGATCCTACCAACAGTGGGATTATGACCCCAGCTGAAACCAAGAGCCAGAGGCTTAACTGACTGAGCTACCCAGGATCCCCGGGGCTGACTTTTGATTTAGGTAGGTCAAGATCCCATGATTCGTAGATCAAGCCCTACGTCCAGCTTTGTGCTGGCAGTGCAGAGCCTGTTTGGGATTGTCTCTCTCTCCCTCTCTCTCTTCCCCTCCCCTTGCACACACTGTCTCTCTCACTCTCCTTCTCTCACAATAAACACTTTTTTTAAAAGGCAGTAGGATAGGAAACATATATTCTTATCCAAACCAAACCAACTCCTGCTTTTCTAACCTGTTGCTGTCTTCCTCACTTATTCCCATAAACTGAGCTGCTCCTGCATCAAGTGCAATGCCTTGCTTTATGTAAAGTTCTGCTTTTTGTATATTTTCACGTATAGGGTAAGTAATGCTCAGTATCTCAATTTTATAGCTGAGGAAACTCAGAAAGTAAGTAAATTCCCGTGATGGTTAGTTTGTGTGCTGATATGGTTATACTATAGTACTCAATTACTTAATTAAAAATGAAATCAATGGGGGCGCCTGGGTGGCGCAGTCGGTTAAGCGTCTGACTTCAGCCAGGTCACGATCTCGCGGTCCGTGAGTTCGAGCCCCGCGTCGGGCTCTGGGCTGATGGCTCGGAGCCTGGAGCCTGTTTCCGATTCTGTGTCTCCCTCTCTCTCTGCCCCTCCCCCGTTCATGCTCTGTCTCTCTCTGTCCCAAAAATAAATAAAAAACGTTGAAAAAAAATTTTTTTAAATTAAAAAATTTAAAAAAAAAATGAAATCAATGGGCACCTGGGTGGCTCAGTCAGTTGGGCGTCTGACTTCGGTTCAGGTCATGATCTCACAGTCTGTGAGTTCGAGCCCTGTGTTGGGCTCTGTGCTGACAGCTCAGAGCCTGGAGCCTGCTTCAGATTCTGTGTCTCCCTCCCTCTCTGCCCCTCCCCTGCTCATGCTCTCTGTCTCAAAAATAAATAAAAACCTTTAAAAAAAATTTTTTTAATGAAATCAAATCAGGGGTGCCTAGGTGGTTCAGTCAGTTGAATGCCACTCTTGATTTCGGCTCAGGTCATGGTCTCACGGTTCAAGAGTGCGAGCCCTATGTTGGGCCCTGTGCTGCCAGTGCAGAGCCTGCTTGGGATTCTCTCTCTCCTTTTCTGTTTCCTGCTCACATGCTCTCTCTCTCTCTCTCTCTCTCTCTCTCTCTCAAAATAAATAAATACACTTAAAAAAATGAAATCAAGTCTACAGACTGATGTAGTTATTTTGTAGATGTGGTTACTACTTATAATCAGTTGACTTTTAGATAATGGAGACTATCCTCAAAATCTGGATAGGCCCCATCCAGTCAGTTAAAAAGGCCTTAAGAGGAAAACTGAGGTTTCCTGCAGGAGGAGGAAATTCACCTCTGGACTGTTGCTTTGGCTCCTCCTACTTGAGAATTTCCAGCCTGCTGGCCTGCCCTACGGATTCCAGACTTGCCAACAACCATAATCCCAAAAGGCAATTTCTTGCAATAAGTCAATCTCTCCCCCCCCCCCATCTCCTCCTCTCCCTCTCTCTACAGATATACATATATTCGGCTGTAGAGAATATATGTATATAGAGAGAGATACAGGCTCTGTTTCTCTGATAGAACCCTGACTGATACACTTCCTGAGATCACAGGGCAAATAATTGACACAGATGGGGTTTAAATCTATATCCATCTGTCTTCAGAGTATCTGTCTCCCCACCAGATGCCAGAGCAAGCTTGACACAACACAAATGGGTTCATGTGACCAGCCCATGTGAATCCTTTCATTGAATCCATCACCTACACGATAAAATAAAAATTCCTAGCATGACTGTGTCAAAGCCCTTTTGATTGCAAGTGACAGAGATGCAACTTGAACTGGCTTGAGAAAACTTAAGGCAGGGTAGTATGCTTTACATACTGGAGAAGTTAAGAAGTGCTGGTTTTACCAGGACTGGTTTCTCTCAAGTGCTTAGCTTTGCTTTACTTTTTTTTTTTTTAATTTGTAATCTCTTTCTTGATCAGCTGTCCCTTCATAGTGGCAAGGTGGTTGCTGTTGCCCCAGCCTGCACACTCTTAGGTCCAATCCTATGGAAAAAGGGAACCCATTCCTCCCAAATTAAAAGTATAAGGTATAGGAAACATTGAATTTGGGGGGCTCTTTTGGTCTGATGTGGACATGTGTCACTGTTAGCAGTGATGTACTATGCATCAGTTGGCCTGGGTCTGCACCATGTGTATGGATGGGGTCTGCCCTGCCCAACCATATTGGACTGAGAATAAGGTAGAGTAGATCCCCAAATGAAAATCAGGGGTTGTTACCGGAAGTAGATGAATGAATGCTGAGCAGTCCAAAATGTCCACTTCAGTGACATCCAAGATTGGACATCACCTTGCCCTTACTCAACTCTTTCTCATACCCCAAAACTATGCTCAGGCTTTATTCAGTCACTTGCCACTCCTTGAACATACCTCAAACCCTCCTTACTCTATGCCTTTTTCTTGCTATTCTTTTTACCTAGAATACTATTCCTTCCCACCCTCCTTCTAAAAAAGATTACCTTTTTTTAAGACCATCTCAAACAATAACTTCTCCAGGAGGCCTTCGTGGATGCCGCAAAATGAATTACCCTCTCCCTCTTGTTTGTTTTTGTAGATAGTTTTGTTTTTATATAGAAGCATTGGCACATTTTTTCTGATATCATGATGATTTAAGCACCTGTGTAGTTTCTCCTAGTCTGTAAATTCCTTGAAGGCAAGGACAATAAATCAATCACATTCATAACCCATACAGTGCCTATAATAGTGTATTGAATGCATTTGTTTGAGCATATGTTTATAAGGCATCTCTGTTCTGCAGCAGGTTCCATGCTGGGTATTGGAGAAAACACTATAGAAAAACACAACTGGATCACATTTGCTTCTATCTAAATTGAATGGCAATTCCTTTCAAGAGCCACTTAGGTATGACAGTAATAAGTGACAGTAACAAATCCAGAATTTCAACACAGTCTGACACTGAAGTGTACAATCTCAACCACTGTGCAATACCATCTTCCAATGGTTAGAGCATAGGATATGGAATCCCACAAACCTGGGTTCAATTCCTGACTCCCCCAATTCCTAGGGTATGGCCTTTGGTAGGTTGTTACATATTTCCAAAACTGCAATGTCTTCCATCTATAAAGTGGGCATTATAGTTATATCTACCTCATAAGACTGTGGTGAGAATTAAGTGAGTTGATCCACATAAAGCATGTAGCACAGTGCTTGGCACACAGTAAGTGCTAGGTGAATGTTTCTATTGTGACATTTCCCAGAAAATTTGAGCCCCTCAGGTATGGTTTGGAAGGAAAAATCTAAACAGAGATAACATAAGAATTGGATTTTGGGTCGGGGAGAACAGAGAAGAGGAAGAAGGGAGCTAAGGAACTGTGCAATGGAGTGCAAAATCTGAGGAAAAAGTCAGCCAGTGAGAAATTCTGACTGATGACATTGACCAATAAATAATGATGATGATAATAGTAATCGGAGATACAAAATGCTTACCATGTACGAGGCAATTCTAAGTATTTTCTATATAGTAATTCAGTTCTGAAGACAATACCATGAGATATGTACCATCATCTTTCTCATCTTATATAAATAAAGAAACCGAGCTATAGAGAAGTTAAACCACTTATATGTGAAGTTTAACAGCTTAGTGACTGGTAAAACCAAGATTGGAAACCCTAGAGTCTGATTCCTAAGTTTTTCTCCTTTTTTTTCTTTAAAGATTTTATTTTGGGAGCACCTGGGTGGCTCAGTCAATTAAGTATCTGGCTCTTGATTTCAACTCAGGCCATGATCCCAGGGTCATGGGATTGAGCCCTGTGTCAGGCTCTGTGCTGAGTGTGGAGCCTACTGAAGATTCTCTCTTTCTCCCTCTGCCCCTCTCCCCTGCTTACACGTGCTCTCTCTAAAATAAATAAAATGAGAAAAAAATGTTTAAAAAAAGATTTCACTTTAAAAAAAATTTTACATATATTTTTTGAGAGAGAGAGAGAGAGAGAGAGAGGCTGCGTACAAGCAGGGGAGGGGCAGAGAGAGGGAGACATAGAATCTGAGCAGGGTCCAGGCTGTCAGCACAGAGTCCAATGCAGGGCTCAAACCCACAGACCAGGAGATCATGACCTGAGCCAAAGTTGGACACTTAACCAACCGAGCCACCCACGCACCCCTAAAAAAAAAAGATTTTATTCTATACACCCAACATAGGACTTGAACTCACAATCCCAGGATCAAGAGTTGTATGCTCTACTGACTTAGCCAGCCAGACAACCACCCACCCCGCCCCAGCAAGTCTTTCTTTTTAATCAGTATGCTATACAGCAGAGGGCAATTTGGGGAAGTAAAAAAAAAAAACCTCAGAATTCAATAAAATAATCCAAAATGGGGACCAGTGTTCCTGCAGAAAGATGTCCCATCACAGTGTCATTTATTAAACACCTGCTATGTGCCAAGAACTGCTTTTGGTGTTTACACTTAACACTCAATCCTCACAAAAACCTTAGGAGATAGGAACTGTCATCCCTATTTTTATTTTTTAATTTTTTATTATTTGGAGGGGGGAGAGTGTGTGTGTGCACATGAGAGTGAATGGGGAGTGGGGGATAGAGGGAGAGGGAGAAAGAGAATCTCAAGCAGGCTCCATGCCCAGTGCAGAGCCCAATGTAGTGCTCGATCCCATGATCGTGAGATCATGACCTGAGCCAAAATCAAGAGTCAGACACTTAACCAACTGAGCCACCTAAGGAACCCATCACCATTTTCAGATGATGAATTTGAAATTAAGTAATCTACCCAGGGCTACACAGCTAGTAAGCAGACTGGAACTCAACTATGTATGCCTCCAAATCCTCACCCCTCCCCGTACAGCAAAATTTGGCAACGACTTAAGTACCCAATAATAGAACAGTTAAGTAAGTTTGGCTGTATCTACTTCTGCAAATTCAGCTCCTAAAACAGGATTTTAATAGCATTGGAAATTTTTCTCATGTTAAATGAATATTTTAAGTGAACAGATAAAATTGCATTTATAGTATAATCTCAGCTAGGTTAAAACATGCATTAAAAAAAGATGGAGGGGCGCCTGGGTGGCGCAGTCGGTTAAGCGTCCGACTTCAGCCAGGTCACGATCTCGCGGTCCGTGAGTTCGAGCCCCGCGTCAGGCTCTGGGCTGATTGCTCAGAGCCTGTAGCCTGTTTCCGATTCTGTGTCTCCCTCTCTCTCTGCCCCTCCCCAATTCATGCTCTGTCTCTCTCTGTCCCAAAAATAAATAAAAACGTTGAAAAAAAAATTAAAAAAAAAAAAAAAAAGATGGAGAGGCCAGTACCTGGGTGTCACAGTCCGTTGAGCATCGGACTTTGGCTCAGGTCATGATCTCTCATGGTTCTTGAGTTTGAGCCCCACATTGGGCTCTGTGCTGACAACTAGGAGCCTGGAGCCTGCTGTGTCTCCTGCTCTCTCTCTCTCTCTCTCTGCCCCTGCCTGCTTGTGTGCATGCTTTTCTCTCTCTCTCTCTCTCTCTCTCTCTCTCTCTCTCTCTCTCTCTCTCTCTCTCTCTCTCTCTCCCCCTCCCTCCCTCCCTGTCTTTTTCTCCCTCTGCCCCTCTCCCCCACTCTCTCTCTAAAACAAAAACAAAAAAGGTTGGAATTAAATATGCCAGTTGCCTCTGGGTAGTATAATTTTTTCCATGTTTCTGTACTTTTAAATTTTTTACAATGAACATATAGGATTTTTATAACCAGAAACTAATAAATGAATACTTTTTAAAACAAGGCTCTACATTTTACTTTTATTTTTAATTTTTTTAAGTTTATTTATTTATTTTGAGAGAGAGAGAGAGAGTGAACAAGCAAGCGGGGGGAGGGGCAGAGAGAGTGGGAGAAAGAGAATCCCAAGCAGGCTCACTGCTGTCAGCACAGAGCCTGACATGGGGCTCAAACTCACAAACCATGAGATCATGACCTGAGCAGAAATCAAGAGTCAGATGCTTAACCGACTGAGCCACCCAGGAGCCCCTCCACTTTTTATTTTTTGAGGGCCCTCCTCAGAATGGCACTGGTGGCAGAACTGCAAAGGAGATTGCATGCACAACCTCTATGATCTCCTGTATGGATGCCCGAGTCCCAGTAGAAAACGAACAGAACACTAATACAGATAGGGACATTTTAGCAGAGAAACCTTAGAACCTGAAACTTTCAGATTCTCCTTAATTCTCTGTTCCAGCAGAAGCAACCCATTCCCTCTTGCCAAAAGAAAGCAGTCTCTCCTCGTCTGGAGATGTTACAAAAGCTGAACAAAGGCAGGTACGTGATAAGATGACACTTGCTCTATTCTGTATCTGACTCATCACCCTCTCAGCTACCAGGCTAATAACAAGAATTGGGTATTGGCCTGGGCTGGAAAAGAAGGATCTCTGTCCTGAGAGGAGATGAGTTCTATACCAAAGGTATTTCAGGCCCTGGCTGATGCATGCTGGAAGGAAGGAAGGGAACATGTGTGGAGATGGATCTTGAAAATATTAGACTTAAGGGGATGGAACACAAGGTTGGATAGGGGAGAAAAGACCTCTCAGGGCTGTTGGATATGGAGTGTAAGCAGACACTGATTATACCAGGAGCCCCAACCACTAGGAGCTTCTGGTTAGAGTGAGGAATATGGAAGTCAAGTAATAAAAGGACTTCTAGCCCTAGCCCATTTCACGATGGTGAAATACATTCATAGACCTACCCTGTAGTTAATCCCCCAATTTTTGAGAGTGCAGATTAGTAGAGATATATTTAGCAGATATAAGAATCTTTGCATTAATTTTTTAACCTGAGGAGTAAGAGCCTTTATAGTAGAAAGGGCCAGCTGCAAACCCTTGATATTACCCAACCAGCCCACTGCTGCATCCAGCCAAGAGGGTAAATGAGAAACAACACTGCATTTAGCAGGAATTGCAGAGATTACTACCATCATAAAGGCTTAGAAGATACGAGACTATTCATCCCATTATATCCTTTTTCATGTCACCTCTCTGGCCTCTGCAAAAACCAAATAGGTCCTGACAGATGATGGTGAACTATCATAAACCTACAACTTGTAACCTTAATCGTAGCTGCCATGATGAATGTGGTATTCTAACCGTAATGTATCCCCTAGCCCTTGAAAGGTCACTATTGATCTGACAAACATGTTCTTCTCAATACCTATTGCTAAAGAGGATCAAAACCAGTTTATCTGGGGCTCCTGACGGGTTCAGTTGGAAGAACATGTGACTCTTGATCTCAGGGTCATGGGTTTGAGCCCCATGTTGGGCGTAGAGATTACATAAACAAACAAACAAACTTTAAAAAAGGATAGAAGTCCACATTCACTGTGTTGCCCCAAGTCTATGTCAACTCTCTTGCTCTGTCACAGAGTAGCCTATAGACCCCTTGATCATCTTCTCATTCCATAAAACATCCACAATAGTCCCCTAGAATAGTCCCCTACTAGTGGTCCTGGTAGATGGGACAAGAAAGGTACCTTAGATGCCCCAATGAGACTAAGTATTCCAGAGATTGGGGGATAAATCCCCCATGAAGATTCAGGGGGTAGCCATGTTAGAAAAGTTTTTAGTGGTTCAATGGCCTAGGGTATGTAGAATATCCCATCTAAGGTAAAGGATGAGTTTTTTCACTAGCATTCTTATCACTGAGAAAGAGCCATGGTGCTTGGTAGATTTTGGAGGTGGCATATCTTGGGCTACAAGTGCTGCTCTGATCCATTTATCTGCTGACTTGGAAGTCTGCCAGTTCTGTTTGAGCTGAGAGCAAGGGAGGGTTCTGTAGCAGATTCAGTCTGTAGTGTAAGTTACCTTGACACTCGGGCATATGACCCAGAAGATCTATGGGGCATAAGGGTGCTGTACAGCACCTTTTAAAAACTCTATAAGGAGGAGTGCCTGGGTGTCTCAGTTGGTTAAGCGTCTGACTTCAGCTCAGGTCATGATCTCATGGTCCATGGGTTTGAGCCCCGCATCCGACCCTGTGCTGGCAGCTTAGAACCTGGAGCCTGCTTTGGATTCTGTGTCTCCCTCTCTCTCTGCACCTCCCCTGCTCACACTCTGTGTGTGTGTGTCTCTCTCTCTCAAAAACAAATAAACATTTAAAAAAAATTTTTTTAACTCCATAAGGAGAGTTACAGGCTTAGAGTTTTTGGGGTAAGACTATGCCTTCTGTGGCAGAGAACCATTCATCATTTAAAAACAGATTGCTACAAGGTCCTAGTAGAGAGTAATTGCTTGACAATGGGATATCATGTTTGGTAGGCTGAATAATGGACTCCCCAAAGATATCTATGTCTTAATCCCTGGAACTTGTGAATGCTACCTTACATGGCAAAAAAGGAGTTTGCAGACGTAAGTTTGAATCCTGAGTTGGGAGAGATTATTCTAGATTATTCATGTGGGCCCTAAATGCAATCACACATATCCTTATGAGAGGAAAGCAGAAGCAGATTTGACATGCAGAGAGAAAAGATGCAAAGTGACCATAAAGGCAGAGACTGAAGTAATGTATCCACAATCCAAAAAATGCTAGTAGGCACCAGAAGCTGGAAGAGGCAGGGAATAGATTCTCCCCTTAAGCCGCCAGAAGGAGCATAGTCCTGCTGAGACCTTGACTTCAACCCACTAACCTCTCTTCCTTACCTCACACTATGGATCTTATGAGGAAGGAGATCAGCCCACATAACATACTGACAGAGAAGGAAAAAGCTCAAACCTACTTCAGAGATGGGTTGGTGCAATTTGTTGGTACTCGTCAAAAATGGACAGCTGCTTCATGGGTCAGGGGTGACTATAAGAGTTAGTGATTAAGAGAAAATCCTCCCAATGGACAGAGCTACAATCAATACTCTTGATTAACCACTTTGAGAGGACAGAAAAGTGGTCTGAGGTACATTTCTACATGTTCTCCTGATGGTTAGAGACTTGAGTGAAACAATATTGGAAGACTGGACTAAGGCAATCTGGGCAAGAAAAAGGTGGATAGACCTGTGGGAATCAGTATGTATGTCTCTGTATCCCAAGTTAATGCCCACAAGTGAGCATCTACCATAGAGAAGGTGCTCAAAAACCAGAAGAGAGGATGATCCTGCCTATGGTTGTCAGTCAGCCTCTCTCCTCAGCTACCTCAGGGCTAGCATAATGGGCCCATTTGTTGAGTGGTTACAATGGCAAACAGGATGGGCTCAACAGGATGGACTCCCTCTTGCTAAAGCTGATATAGTTATGGTTTTTGCTAAATGTCTAAAAAGTCAGTACCAAAAACCAGACATGATACTATATATAGAAAGCCTTTGGGGTGCCTGGGTGGCTCAGTTGGTTAGCATACAACTTCAGTTCAGGTCATGATCTCATGGTTCATGAGTTTGAGACCCAAGTTGGGCTCTGCACTGACAGCTCAGAACCTGGAGTCTGCTTCGGATTCTGTGACTCCCTCTCTCTGCCCCTCCCCTACTTGTGCTCTCTCTCTCTCTCAAAAATAAATAAACTTAAAAAAAGAAAGAAAGCCCTAAAGACTCCACTAAAAAACTGCTAGAACTGATAAATGAATTCATTAAAAATCACAGGATATAAAATCAGTGTACAGAAATTTGTTGCATTCCTATACACTATCGTTATAAGAAAACAATCCCATTTATAATTGCATCAAAAACAATAAAACATCTAGAAATAAACTTACTAAAGAGGTGAAAGACCAGGACTCTGAAACTGTAAAACACCAATAAAAGAAATTCAAGATAATGCAAAGAAATCGAAAGACATTCCATCTTCATGGATTGGAAGAATGAATACTATTAAAGTGTCTATACTACCCAGAACAATCTACAGATTTAATGCAATTCCTATCAAAATACCAACAGCATTTTTCACAGAACTAGAACAGTCCAAAAACTTGTATGCAACCACAAAAGACCTCAAATAGCCTAAGAAATCTTGAGAAAAAAAACAAAACAAAACAAAACTGGAGGAATCACAATTCCAGATTTCAAGTTACATCACAAAGCAGGAGTAATTAAAACAGTACAGAACTGGCCTAAAAATAGACACACAGATCAATCGAATAGAATAGGAAACCCAGAAATAACCCCACAGTTATATGGTCAATTAATCTTCGACAAAGGAGAATGAATATACAATGGCAAAAGGAGTCTCTTCAACAAATGATGTTGGGAAAACTGGACAGCCACATGCAAAAGAAGGAAACTGGACTACTTTCTTCACCATACACAAAAATAAACTCAAAATGGATTAAAGACCTAAATGTGAGACCTGAAACCATAAAAATCCTTGAAGAGAGCTCAAGCAGTAATCTCTCTGACATTGGCTATAGCAACATTTTTCTAGGTATGTCTCCTTGAGACAAAGGATATAAAAGCAAGAATAAACTACTGGGACTACAACAAAATTAAAAACTCCTACACAGAGAAGGAAACAATCAAAACTAAAAGGCAACCAACCTACAGAATGGGAGATCTTTGCAAATGACATATCCAATAAAGGGTTAGTATCGAAGATATATAAAGAACTTATGCAACTTAGCGCATGTGAGTAGCTCAGTTGGCTAAGCGTCCAACTCTTGATTTGATCTCATGCTTGTGGGATTGGGCCTTGCATCTGGTTCTGTGCTGACAGGATACACCCTGCTTGGGATTTTTCTCTCCTGCTCGCTCTGCCCCTCCCCTGCTCACAATCTTTCTCTCAAAATAAATAAAAACTTTTTTTAAAAAAAAAGGAACTTATACAGGGGCGCCTGGGTGGCTCAGTCAGTTGAGAGTCCGACTTTGGCTCAAGTCATGATCTCGCAGTTCATGGGTTCGAGCCCCATGTCAGGCTCCGTGCTGACAGCTCAGAGCCTGGAACCTGCTTCAGATTCTGTATCTCCCTCTCTCTCTCTGCCCCTGCCCCGCTCACACTTTGTCTCTCTCTGTGTCAAAAATAAATAAACATTAAAAAAAAATTTTTAAAAGAACTTATACAACTAAATGCCCAAAAAACAAATAACTCAATTAAAAAATGGGCAGAACACATAAACAGACATTTCTCTGAAGAAGACATCCAGATGGCCAGCAGACACATGAAAAGATATTCATCATCACTTACCATCAGGGAAATGCAAATCAAAACTACAATGAGATATCACCTCATACGTGTCAGAATGGCTAAAATCAAGAACACAAGAAACAATAAGTGCTGGCGAGGATATGGAGAAAACGCAACACTCCTGCGCTGTTGGTGGGAATGCAAACTGGGGCAGCCACTGTGGAAAACTGTATGGAGTTTCCTCAAAAAGTTAAAAACAGAACTATCCTATGATCCAGCAATCACACTACCAGTGTTTACCCAAAAAATACAAAAACACTAATTCAAAGGGATACATGCAGCCCTGTGTTTATTGGAGCATTATTTAGGCAATAGCCAAACTATGCAGTCAAACATTCTGCCCCTAAGCTATACCCCTGGCAATAGCCAAACTATGGAAGCAGCCCAAGTGTCCATCAATTGATAAATAAAGAAGATGTGATGTATATATATATACAATGGAATGTTATCCAGCCATTAAAAAATAATGAAATCTTGCCTTTTGCAATGACATGGATGAAGCTAGTGAGTATTATGTTAAATGAAATAAGTCAGTCAGAGAAAGACAAATACCATATAATTTCACCCATGTGTAATTTAAGAAACAAAACAAGCAAAGGAAAAAAGAGAGAGAGAGATGAACCAAGAAACAGACTCTTAACTATAGAGAACAAACTGGTAGTTACCAGAGGAGAGGGGAATGGGTAAACAGGTGATGGGGATTAAGGAGTGCACTTGTTATGATGAGCACGGGATGACATATGGAATTGTTGAATCATTTATTGTACACCTGAAACACTGTAACATACTGTACACCTGAAACATATAACACTATATGTTAACTAACTGGAATTAAAATAAAAACCTAAAAACAAATTAATTTAATTTAATTTAAAAAAAGAAGAAGAACTGATACAACTCAATACCCAAAAAACAAATAACCCAATTAAATAATGGGCAGAAGACATGAACAGACATTTCTCCAAAGAAGACATACAGATGGCCAGCAGACACATGAAAAGATATTCATCATCACTTACCATCAGGGAAATGCAAATCAAAACTATAATGAGACGTCACCTCACACCTGCTAGAATGGCTAAAGCCAACAACATAAGAAACAATAAGTGTTGACCAGGATGTGGAGCAACAGGGACCCTCATGTACTGTTGGTGGGAATGTAAACTAGTGCACCGACTATGGAAAACAATACGGAGGTTCCTCAAAAAGTTAAAAATAGAACTACCCTACAATCCAGCAATCACACTACCAGTATTTACCCAAAAAATACAAAAACACTAATTCAAAGGAATACACACACCCCTATGTTTATTGCAGCATTATTTACAATAGCCAAACTATGGAAGCAGCCCAAGTGTCCATTCATAGATGAATGGATAAAGAAGATGTGGTATAGAGGTGCCTGGGTGGCTCAGTCAGTTAAGCATCTGGCTTAAGCTTAGGTCATGATCTTGTGGTTCATGGGTTCGAGCTCCACATCAGGCACTGAGGGGCTCTGTGCTGACAGCTCAGAGCCTAGAGCCTGCTTCGTGGATTCTGTGTCTCCCTCTCTCTCTGCCCCTCCCCCACGCATTCTTTCTCTCTCTCTCTCTCTTTCTCTCTCTCAAAAATAAATAAAACATTAAAAAATTTTTTAAAAGACGTGGTATATATATTTACAATAGAATATTATTCAGCCATAAAAAATGAAATCTTGTCATTTGCAATGAGATGGATGGAGCTGGAAGTATAATGCCAAGCAAAATAAATCTGTCAGAGAAAGACAAACACCATATGATCTCATTCATATGTGGAATTTAAGAAAGAAAACAAATAAGCAAAGGAGAAATACAAAGAGAGAGGCAAACCAAGAAACAGATTCTTAACTATAGAGAACAAACTAATGGTTACCAGAGGGGAAACAGGGATGGGGGAAACAGAAGATGGGGATTAAAGAGTACACTTATTATGGATAGAGCTAGAGAGTATTATGCTAAGTGAAATAAGTCAGTCAGAGAAAGACAAATACCATATGATTTTACTCATACGTGGAATCTGAGAAATGACACAATGAACATAGGGGAGAAAAAAGAGAGACAGAAACCAGAAAACAGACTCTTAACTGTAGAGAATAAACTGATGGTTACCAGAGGGGAGGTGGTTGGGGGGATTGGTTAAATAGGTGATGGGGATTAAGGAGGGCACTTGTTGTGATGAGAACTGGGTGTTATATGTAAGTGATGAATCACTAAATCCTACACCAGAAACCAATATTACATGTATGTTACCTAAATGGAATTTGATAAAAACTTGGAAGAAGAAAAAAGATGAAAAAATTTTTAAAAAAAGAACTCCAGTCAATAAAATGTATTTGATATGATTCTGCTTAAATAAATAAATTAAGAAAGTAAGTAAGTAAGTGGCGGGGGGGGGGGGCGGTTGGGGGGGGGGAAGGCCAATTGATCCAGGTTGTGGCTCTAGCACTGCAGGAAACTGGGTAGAAGAGAATATGGGTCTGTATTGCCTCTAACAACTGCAAGCGCACCTAGTTATTTCAAAATAAAACATTTCATTAAAAAAAAAAAAAGCCAGTAGCAATGACCAATACTGAGCTCTCAGCATAACACCAATCCTTAAGGAAACCAGTCAGCCTCTTTGTGGCAAGTTAATTACATTGAACCTCTTCAGTCCTGGAAAGAGCAGTGAAATTATGCCCACCCTGGATATGATTTTGCCTTCATTGCCTATACTAGAACTACCATCTGAAAGCTTCCAAGATTCCTGAGCCCACACAACATTGACTCAGAGCAAGGGACCCACTTTTAGCAAAGGAGGTACTGACTATAGAGATCCACTGATCATACTGTATACTTCATCAGCTAGAAAAACTGTTACCAGAATTGTGGAATTTTCTTTTTTTTTTTTTTAAGATTTTCTTTCTTTTTTAATGTTTATTTATTTTTGAGAGAGAGAGAGAGAGCACATGCAGGGGAGGGACAGAGAGGGAGAGGGAGATAGAGAATCTGAAGCAGGCTCTGTGCTGTCAGCACAAAGCCAGTCATGGAGTTCAACATGGGGCTTGAACCCACGAACCGTGAGATCATGACCTGAGCCAAAGCTGAATGCTCTACTGACTGAGCCATCAGGTGCCTCTGTGGAATTTTCTGTTAAAGCTCAGTTAAGAGGCTCTACCGACTGAGCCAGCCAGGCACCCCACCTGACCAAGTTTCTTAACCTGTCCAATGCTGTCCTCATAATGTTTACATAAATGAGATGTCTTTGTATTGCATTTAGCTTGATGTTTGGCATAGATAAATGCATGCTAATAATTGAATAATTGTCATTAATTATGTCCTAGTTCACGTGGAGCTGGGCACCATCCAAAATTCTAAGGTTCTGTGGGTTATACCTTTTTTGTCTTCTTTTAAGTTACCCCCAAACCCCTAAAGCAAAGATGACAGAAATAGGCGTCCTGGCAGCAGCAAGATACATTATAGGAAAAAAACCCACTGGATACCCTTCAGCACTCAAAAATATAAGTTGCTGGCACAGTGGCTTAGTGACATCAGTGAACTAGAAATAAATGAAAACTGATCATTTAGCTCTCACAAACTCTTGCCTCTGAGGACTCATGACAGGTAGCTCAAGTTGTAAGGCCCCAAACAATGGAGAAGCAGTGATGACAAAAGCCTTACCAAGAACACGACATGGGGTCCTTAATTCCTTAATTCCTTCAGAAATCCTACAGAAAGTTTCAGGAAATTCCAGAGACAATAAACCTGGTTAAGGAAGTGGGTGTGTGCACATGTATGCAGGATGTATTCGTGCACATGCACACACACACACACACACACACACACACACACCTGCTTGAGGGCTGGGAATAAATAGGAAAGGACTGATGGGATTTAATACGTAAAGCTGGTGAGGGATAAAAAGCACCTCCTTCAACATCAGCTTGCTAGGGCATTAGAGGAGGGTGAGAAATGTGCAGGTGGAGAAACCTGGCATCGCTGAATAAGAACCACAGGCTAGAACAATACTAGGTTGGCCTTCTGCTTTGAAATCACTTTGTGTGCAGTAGCAAGTATCGCAGCCAATGAGGTTTATCCAAGAAGAGCTTATCACTAATGAAAACTTTTCCCAGTCCCCCCCCCCCCCCCCCCAGTCCCTCTGCCTTGATGACTTGAAAGCACTTCTTAGCCAGGCAGGTGGGTTTTAATAATAAGCTACCCAGCAGGCTAGCCAGGTTCCCAGTGTGAAGCTTCAGATATCAGGTGGGGATTAGAATGAAGTGTGGTTGGTGGAACACAAAGGAATAATTAGAAGTCACCTTCTCATCTTACAGCCAAGGTGCAGAGAGGAAAAGACACCTGTCCAGGGATACACAGCAAGTTAGAGGCAACACTGGAACTACATTTACAGTTTAGACCCTGGATCAGCCTCTTTCTTTTTGCATTGTAAAGATCCCTGGGAACCACCAGATCAAATTAACATCAACCCCTTCATTCTTTTGTTGTTGTTTTTCAGTCAATTATTCTTATCAATTGTCAAATTCATTTACTCAATAACTGTTACTAAGGCCCCTGTGCAGGGAGCTGGGCTAACCAAAATGAATGAAATAAGACCTGACTCAGACTCATGGGTAAAACACTCATAAACATACAGTTAGGTAAAGGAATGGGGAAATAATTATCTTTGCTGCTAGCTCCAGAATTCCTCTTTGGAAAGGACTTGGCTTTGTTTGGGAAAACACTTTGTGAAGCTCTTGGGTAGAAGGAGAGGTCCTGAGAAGAAAGTGCCCTAGAACTGCTCTGCATGAGAAAAGCTCTGGAAGCCCTTTGTTGCTTCTGAGAGTAAGGGAAGATCAGAGAAATGGGGGGACTGGTACTGCCCAAGGAAAGGGAAGAGGAGGAAACACCCTGTGGCCAAGTAGCCAAAGAGGACTGAAGAGGGCCAAGGTGACTCCCAGGGACTTTAAAAGATTTTCTGTGTTACCCCAAGCTCTTCAGGAAAGCCCTCTGCATTCATAAGTACTGTTGTGTGAGCAAATTTTGCCTGGAAACCACTGAAGGAGCAAAATTTCCCATCTGGATTTCAAGGTGAAAATACAGGCTGCAGGTGAGGAAGTAGGAAGTCCAGGAGAAAAGGGGATGCGAAAATGTAAGTCTGAGAATCTGCAGAAGGATGAGGGAGGGCTTCAGCTTCCACAAAGCTGTCAAATTGGGAGGAAATGGTTAGGCAAAGTCAATTTTACCTAGATTTTAAGAATCTCGGAGGCCCTAGCTGCCATTGGGGTTACAATTACAACAGCTACTAGTAAATTCTGTAAAAGAAGCCTGCCTAAAGTGCTTTAGAAAAATTTCAGACTATTTGAGATGGGTCATGAAGGAGTTGTGAGAACTTGTCACACTGGAAGAAGAGGGCATCTTGGAAAGCAGAATGACCCATGCAAAGATTCAGATGTATGAAGAGCGCAGTGCGTCCAGAGAAGAGAAGTTCCATGTGGCTAGGATAGGTTTAGTGGAGGACGCGGGATGAAGTGAAGCTGAAGAAGCCAGCAGGGGCCACCACAGGAAGGCCTGAATGACAGCTTCAACTTTTACCTGTAGATAGGAAGACCCACACTGTAGAAGATGACTCTGGAGGTGGTGCAGCACCAGGCTTGTGATTTGGTTATTCTCTCCTTTGTGTACCTTTATGCCTTGCACATACCTCTAACTGCTGCAACCATCACACTCTACCAGCAATTGACCATGTGTTGTGTGCTTTGGAAGATCTTGAGCTCCAGGTAGGCCGGAAACATTCAGGTGGCAGAATAATTAGACAGTCCTGAATGCAAATCCTACCTCCTCAACTTATTGAGTGTTCTTGGGCAAGTTATTTAACTGCCCTGAGCCTCAGTTTCCTCATCTGCAAAGTGGAGATAATCATAGTACTTATTTCAAAGGATGGTAGTGAAGATAAAAAGAACAGAATTGCTCAGCATGATGCCAGCATACATTAGTCCTTAGGCAAAGCAACTCTTGTTCTGATTCACCCTTGAAATGCATAGCCTAGCATGCAGCCTGCACATTTTCGGCAGAAACGTACATGAGGGGGACAACTTTTGATAAGGAGGACAAACTAGACATGTAAATGAAGGGCCCTCCTACAAGAGTCTGGGTTGTTGGTTTTGTTTTTTTTTTTTTTTTCATCTAGATATAATCATTTTCCCAATATCATAAGAACGTGGCTGAGGCATCTATGGTAGTTTTAAAACAGGTCAATAAATTCTTTGATATTCCTTCCTTTAAGAGGTGGAGTCTAACTGCCCTCTGCTAGAGTGTGGGCTGGATTTAGTAGATAGCTTCTAACAAATAGAATAAAGCAGAAGTGACAATGTACAGCTTCAGAGACTGGGTTACAAAAGGCATTGTGACTCGCTCCTTACTGGTTCTTGGATCACTCGCTCTAGAAGCAGCTAGTTGCCGTGTCCTGAGGACATTCACACAGCCTAAGGAAAGGTCCATGTGGGGAAGAACTAAGGCCTGCTGACCGTGGAAGTGTATCCTCCAGCTCCAGTCAAGTCTTCAGTCGACCTCAGCCTCTAATTGCATCCCGACTACAACCTCATGAAAGACCCTAAGCCAGAACCACCCAACAGAGCCACTCTTGAATTCCTGACCACATAAGCAATGAGATAATAAATGTTTCTTGTGTTAAGCCATCAAGTTTTGAGGTAATTGGTTATGTATCAATAGAGAACTAATACAATATCTAAATGCAATGCTTGGAATTTGATTCTCTCTTTCTGATTTTAATTATAGCCTTCAAGTGACATGTACAATCATCCTGAGGCATAAAAATATATAATTTATTAAATTAATCATCATCTTTGTTTTGGGTTCCAAAAAATATAAGAATTAAAAACAGGGGCGCCTGGGTGGCTCAGTAGGTTAAGCGTCCGACTTCGGCTCAGGTCATGATCTCGCGGTCCGTGAGTTCAAGCCCCGCGTCAGGCTCTGTGCTGACAGCTCAGAGCCTGGAGCCTGTTTCGGATTCTGTGTCTCCCTCTCTCTGACCCTCCCCCATTCATGCTCTGTCTCTCTCTGTCTCAAAAATAAATAAACATTAAAAAAAAAGAATTAAAAACAAAAACAAGGGGTCAGTTGGGAAGACGGTAGAGTAGGAGGGTCTTAAGCTCACCTCGACCTACAGATACAACTAGTTAACACCCGTATCAGCGTAAATAACCCAGAAAATGAACAAAAGCCTGGAAGAACAAACTCCACAACTAAAGGCAGGTAAGAGGCCACAATGAAAAAGGTAGGAAGGGCAAAGACACAATCTGGGAGTGAAAAGACTATGGCTATCAGCAGTGGGGAGGGAGCCTCACACTTCTCACACCTCAGAGCCCAAGAACAGGAAGGAGGAATCTCAGTAATATTTGCCTTTGAAAATGAGAGGGGACTGAATTTCATGAATTCTTAAAACCAGTATGACTCAAAGCCTGGAATTTTAAAAATCAGCTCTGGGAGAGCCCAGAAGGCATTAGAAAGCAGAGTCCCCTCCCTTAAAGAGACAGCACTACAAACAGCAGATAGGATACAGAACCAGCAGTTTGAAAAATGCCAGGGGCAGATGGGAAGGAGAGTGATTTGCTCATCTCAAAGCACAGCCCAGAGGAACAGGGGTCACTGGAAACCCCTCCAGAAACAAAGGAGCTGGCAGGTGCCATTCCCCACCCCACCCCCATCCCCCAACATAAACTGCCACCTGCAGGAACCAGAGGAGAGGTGCCCACACTCCTTACTAAACCCTGCCCCCCCCACCCCCACACTTCACAGGATCTGCCTTTCTCAGGCAAGCTAGCCTAAGTCTTGGTGCTGTGGGCCTCTCCCCCAGAAGACCATTGTAAATCCTGCCAACACCACATCTCCTGACCCACGCGTTTTGCAGGACCTCAGTTCTGGCGGCAGCAGGAACACATCTCCTTTTGCAAGCAGACCACTGCACACTTCGCTGCCCACAATAGGCAAAGAGAGCCTCTGCAGACAACTGGAGTGAAAGAAAAAGAGACTAAGACTTAACAGCAGATCGCATGCAAAACACAGAGGAAACACTCCCTGAAGTGTCAGGTGCTAGGGTACAGGGGACACTGCACTGCAGGGCACTACAGGACCTCTTCTTCATAAGGCTGTTATCTTTAACAGCAAGAGAAGTAGCTGACTTTCCTAACACACTGAAACAGACACAGAAACTCAGACAAAATGGGGAGACAGAGAAATGCATGCCAAATTAAAGAACAGGACCAAACCACAGTATGAGACCTAAGCGAGATAGATATAATATGCCTAATAGAGAACTTAAAGAAATGTTCATAAAGATACTCACTGGACTTGAGAAAAGAGGGGGGAGGGACATCAGTGAGACCCTTAATACAGAAATAAAAAAGAATCAGAGCTCAAGAAGACAATAAATGAAATTAAAAATATAGTTGATGGGAAAAATAGCAGGTTATGAAGCAGAGGAACAAATTGACCTGGAAGACAGAGTAATGGAAAGTAATCAAGCTCAGCAAAGGAGAGAAAAGGAAATTATGCAAATAGAGAATAGTCTGATGGAACTCAGGGACTCCATCAAGTTTAATAACAAACATCTGCATTTTGTAGGTCAAGGCAGTGACATGATATAGTAAAAGTGCTAAAAGAGAAAAATCTGCAGCCAAAAATACTCTGTTCAACAAGGCTATCATTCAGAATAGAAGGAGAAATAAAGAGTTTCTCAGACAAACAAAACTGAAGGAGTTGATGACCACTAAACCAGCCCTACAAGAAATGTTAAAGAGGACTTTTTGAGTGGAAAGGAAAGAACATGAAAAGAGAGTATGAGAAGTGAATCGCTTCTCGGCCTTTTGGCTAAGACAAGAGGAGGGTATGTAAAGCGAAAAACACAAAAGCAGTAAAAAGTATTTCTGTAAAAATCAGTCAAGGGATTCATACAATTAAAATGATATAAAATATGACACCACATACCTAAACATGGGAAAGAAAGGAATAAAGAATGGGTTTAAACGTAAGCGACCATCAACCTAACATAGATGGCCATATGCACAAGATGTTACATACAAATCTCATGGTAACCACAAATCAAAAACCAGTAATAGATATGCAAATAATAAAGAGAAAGAAATCCAAATATGCCACTAAAGAAAGCCAACAAACCATGAAAGAGAGCAAGGGAAGAAAGGATCAGAGAAAATCTATAGAAACAACCACAAAACAAGTAACAAAATGGCAATAAATACATATCTATCAATAATTACTTTGAAGGTAAATGGACTAGATGCTCCAATAAAAAGACATTAGGGTGACAGGGTGGATTAAAAAAACAAGATGCATTGGGGAAGATGGCGGCGTAGGAGGACGCTGGGCTCACCGCGCGTCCTGCTGATCACTTAGATTCCACCTACACCTGCCTAAATAACCCAGAAAACCGCCAGAGGATTAGCAGAACAGAGTCACCGGACCCAAGTGCAGACGAGAGGCCCACGGAAGAGGGTAGGAAGGGCGGCGAGGCGGTGCGCGCTCCACGGACTGGCGGGAGGGAGCCGGGGCGGAGGGGCGGCTCGCCGGCCAAGCAGAGCCCCCGAGTCCGGCTTGCAAAAGCGGAGGGGCCTGACGGACTGTGTTCAGACAGCAAGCGCGACTTAGCAAGCGCGACTTAGCGTCTGGGAGGTCATAAGTTAACAGCTCTGCTCGGAAAGCGGGAAGGCTGGAGGACAAAGGGAGGGTGAGCTGCGGAGCCCCCGGACGACAGAGCTCAGTTTGGCGGGGAACAAAGGCGCTAGCCAGCGCCATCTCCCCCGCCCATCCCCCAGCCAAAATCCCAAAGGGAACCGGCTCCGGCCAGGGAAATTGCTCGCTCCGCGCGAACACCCAACTCTGTGCTTCTGCGGAGCCAAACCTCCGGCAGCGATTTGACTCCCTCCGGCTGCCACAGGGCCCCTCCTGAAGTGGATCACCTAAGGAGAAGCGAGCTAAGCCTGCCCCCCCTCCCGCCGTGCACCTTGCCTTCCCACCCCAGCTAATACGCCAGATCCCCAGCATCACAAGCCTGGCAGTGTGCAAGTAGCCCAGACGGGCCACGCCACCCCACAGTGAATCCCGCCCCTAGGAGAGGGGAAGAGAAGGCACACACCAGTCTGACTGTGGCCCCAGCGGTGGGCTGGGGGCAGACATCAGGTCGGACTGCGGCCCCGCCCACCAACTCCAGTTATACACCACAGCACAGGGGAAGTGCCCTGCAGGCCCTCACCACACCAGGGACTATCCAAAATGACCAAGCGGAAGAATTCCCCTCAGAAGAATCTCCAGGAAATAACAACAGCTAATGAGCTGATCAAAAAGGATTTAAATAATATAACAGAAAGTGAATTTAGAATAATAGTCATAAAATTAATCGCTGGGCTGGAAAACAGCATACAGGACAGCAGAGAATCTCTTGCTACAGACATCAGGGGACTAAGGAACAGTCACGAGGAGCTGAAAAACGCTTTAAAGGAAATGGAAAACAAAATGCAAACCACCACGGCTCGGATGGAAGAGGCAGAGGAGAGAATAGGTGAACTAGAAGATAAAGTTATGGAAAAAGAGGAAGCTGAGAAAAAGAGAGATAAAAAAATCCAGGAGTATGAGGGGAAAATTAGAGAACTAAGTGATACACTAAAAAGAAATAATATACGCATAATTGGTATCCCAGAGGAGGAAGAGAGAGGGAAAGGTGCTGAAGGGGTACTTGAAGAAATAATAGCTGAGAACTTCCCTGAACTGGGGAAGGAAAAAGGCATTGAAATCCAAGAGGCACAGAGAACTCCCTTCAGACGTAACTTGAATCGATCTTCTGCACGACATATCATAGTGAAACTGGCAAAATACAAGGATAAAGAGAAAATTCTGAGAGCAGCAAGGGGTAAACGTGCCCTCACATATAAAGGGAGACCTATAAGACTCGTGACTGATCTCTCTTTTGAAACTTGGCAGGCCAGAAAGAATTGGCACGAGATTTTCAGGGTGCTAGATAGTAAAAATATGCAGCCGAGAATCCTTTATCCAGCAAGTCTGTCATTTAGAATAGAAGGAGAGATAAAGGTCTTCCCAAACAAACAAAAACTGAAGGAATTTGTCACCACTAAACCAGCCCTACAAGAGATCCTAAGGGGGACCCTGTGAGACAAAGTACCAGAGACATCACTACAAGCATAAAACATACAGACATCACAATGACTCTAAACCCGTATCTTTCTATAATAACACTGAATGTAAACGGATTAAATGCGCCAACCAAAAGACATAGGGTATCAGAATGGATAAAAAAACAAGACCCATCTATTTGCTGTCTACAAGAGACTCATTTTAGACCTGAGGACACCTTTAGATTCAGAGTGAGGGGATGGAGAACTATTTATCATGCTACTGGAAGCCAGAAGAAAGCTGGAGTAGCCATACTTATATCAGACAAACTAGACTTTAAATTAAAGGCTGTAACAAGAGATGAAGAAGGACATTATATAATAGTTACAGGGTCTATCCATCAGGAAGAGCTAACAATTATAAATGTCTATGCGCCGAATACCGGAGCCCCCAAATATATAAAACAATTACTCATAAACAGAAGCAACCTTATTGATAAGAATGTGGTAATTGCAGGGGACTTTAACACCCCACTTACAGAAATGGATAGATCATCTAGACACACAGTCAATAAAGAAACAAGGGCCCTGAATGAGACACTGGATCAGATGGACTTGACAGATATATTTAGAACTCTGCATCCCAAAGCAACAGAATATACTTTCTTCTCGAGTGCACATGGAACATTCTCCAAGATAGATCATATACTGGGTCACAAAACAGCCCTTCATAAGTTTACAAGAATTGAAATTATACCATGCATACTTTCAGACCACAATGCTATGAAGCTTGAAATCAACCACAGGAAAAAGTCTGGAAAACCTCCAAAAGCATGGAGGTTAAAGAACACCCTACTAACGAATGAGTGGGTCAACCAGGCAATTAGAGAAGAAATCAAAAAATATATGGAAACAAACGAAAATGAAAATACAACAATCCAAACGCTTTGGGACGCAGCGAAGGCAGTCCTGAGAGGAAAATACATTGCAATCCAGGCCTATCTCAAGAAACAAGAAAAATCCCAAATACAAAATCTAACAGCACACCTAAAGGAAATAGAAGCAGAACAGCAAAGGCAGCCTAAACCCAGCAGAAGAAGAGAAATAATAAAGATCAGAGCAGAAATAAACAATATAGAATCTAAAAAAACTGTAGAGCAGATCAACGAAACCAAGAGTTGGTTTTTTGAAAAAATAAACAAAATTGACAAACCTCTAGCCAGGCTTCTCAAAAAGAAAAGGGAGATGACCCAAATAGATAAAATCATGAATGAAAATGGAATTATTACAACCAATCCCTCAGAGATACAAACAATTATCAGGGAATACTATGAAAAATTATATGCCAACAAATTGGACAACCTGGAAGAAATGGACAAATTCCTAAACACCCACACTCTTCCAAAACTCAATCAGGAGGAAAGAGAAAGCTTGAACAGACCCATAACCAGCGAAGAAATTGAATCGGTTATCAAAAATCTCCCAACAAATAAGAGTCCAGGACCAGATGGCTTCCCAGGGGAGTTCTACCAGACGTTTAAAGCAGAGATAATACCTATCCTTCTCAAGCTATTCCAAGAAATAGAAAGGGAAGGAAAACTTCCAGACTCATTCTATGAAGCCAGTATTACTTTGATTCCTAAACCAGACAGAGACCCAGTAAAAAAGAGAACTACAGGCCAATATCCCTGATGAATATGGATGCAAAAATTCTCAATAAGATACTAGCAAATCGAATTCAACAGCATATAAAAAGAATTATTCACCATGATCAAGTGGGATTCATTCCTGGGATGCAGGGCTGGTTCAACATTCGCAAATCAATCAACGTGATACATCACATTAACAAAAAAAAAGAGAAGAACCATATGATCCTGTCAATCGATGCAGAAAAGGCCTTTGACAAAATCCAGCACCCTTTCTTAATAAAAACCCTTGAGAAAGTCGGGATAGAAGGAACATACTTAAAGATCATAAAAGCCATTTATGAAAAGCCCACAGCTAACATCATCCTCAACGGGGAAAAACTGAGAGCTTTTTCCCTGAGATCAGGAACACGACAGGGATGCCCACTCTCACCGTTGTTGTTTAACATAGTGCTGGAAGTTCTAGCATCAGCAATCAGACAACAAAAGGAAATCAAAGGCATCAAAATTGGCAAAGATGAAGTCAAGCTTTCGCTTTTTGCAGATGACATGATATTATACATGGAAAATCCGATAGACTCCACCAAAAGTCTGCTAGAACTGATACATGAATTCAGCAAAGTTGCAGGATACAAAATCAATGTCCAGAAATCAGTTGCATTCTTATACACTAACAATGAAGCAACAGAAAGACAAATAAAGAAACTGATCCCATTTACAATTGCACCAAGAAGCATAAAATACCTAGGAATAAATCTAACCAAAGATGTAAAGGATCTGTATGCTGAAAACTATAGAAAGCTTATGAAGGCAATTGAAGAAGATTTAAAGAAATGGAAAGACATTCCCTGCTCATGGATTGGAAAAATAAATATTGTCAAAATGTCAATACTACCCAAAGCTATCTACACATTCAATGCAATCCCAATCAAAATTGCACCAGCATTCTTCTCGAAACTAGAACAAGCAATCCTAAAATTCATATGGAACCACAAAAGGCCCCGAATAGCCAAAGGAATTTTGAAGAAGAAGACCAAAGCAGGAGGCATCACAATCCCAGACTTTAGCCTCTACTACAAAGCTGTCATCATCAAGACAGCATGGTATTGGCACAAAAACAGACACACAGACCAATGGAATAGAATAGAAACCCCAGAACTAGACCCACAAACGTATGGCCAACTCATCTTTGACAAAGCAGGAAAGAACATCCAATGGAAAAAAGACAGCCTCTTTAACAAATGGTGCTGGGAGAACTGGACAGCAACATGCAGAAGGTTGAAACTAGACCACTTTCTCACACCATTTACAAAAATAAACTCAAAATGGATAAAGGACCTAAATGTGAGACAGGAAACCATCAGAACCTTAGAGGAGAAAGCAGGAAAAGACCTCTCTGACCTCAGCCGTAGCAATCTCTTACTCGACACATCCCCAAAGGCAAGGGAATTAAAAGCAAAAGTGAATTACTGGGACCTTATGAAGATAAAAAGCTTCTGCACAGCAAAGGAAACAACCAACAAAACTAAAAGGCAACCAACGGAATGGGAAAAGATATTTGCAAATGACATATCGGACAAAGGGCTAGTATCTAAAATCTATAAAGAGCTCACCAAACTCCACACCCGAAAAACAAATAACCCAGTGAAGAAATGGGCAGAAAACATGAATAGACACTTCTCTAAAGAAGACATCCAGATGGCCAACAGGCACATGAAAAGATGTTCAGCGTCGCTCCTTATCAGGGAAATACAAATCAAAACCACACTCAGGTATCACCTCACGCCAGTCAGAGTGGCCAAAATGAACAAATCAGGAGACTATAGATGCTGGAGAGGATGTGGAGAAACGGGAACCCTCTTGCACTGTTGGTGGGAATGCAAATTGGTGCAGCCGCTCTGGAAAGCAGTGTGGAGGTTCCTCAGAAAATTAAAAATAGACCTACCCTATGACCCAGCAATAGCACTGCTAGGAATCTACCCAAGGGATACAGGAGTACTGATGCATAGGGGCACTTGTACCCCAATGTTCATAGCAGCACTCTCAACAATAGCCAAATTATGGAAAGAGCCTAAATGTCCATCAACTGATGAATGGATAAAGAAATTGTGGTTTATATACACAATGGAATACTACGTGGCAATGAGAAAAAATGAAATATGGCCTTTTGTAGCAACGTGGATGGAACTGGAGAGTGTGATGCTAAGTGAAATAAGCCATACAGAGAAAGACAGATACCATATGGTTTCACTCTTATGTGGATCCTGAGAAACTTAACAGGAACCCATGGGGGAGGGGAAGGAAAAAAAAAAAAAAAAAAAAAAAAAAAAAAAAAAAAAAAGGACGTTAGAGTGGGAGAGAGCCAAAGCATAAGAGACTGTTAAAAACTGAGAACAAACTGAGGGTTGATGGGGGGTGGGAGGGAGGGGCGGGTGGGTGATGGGTATTGAGGAGGGCACCTTTTGGGATGAGCACTGGGTGTTGTATGGAAACCAATTTGTCAATAAACTTCATATAAAAAAAAAAAAAAAAAAAAAAAAAAAAAAAAAAAAAAAAAAAAAAAAAAAAAAAAAAAAAAAAAAACAAGATGCATTTATATGCTGCATACAAGAGACTCATTTCAGACCAAAAGACACCTGCAGATTAAAAGTGAGGATGTGAAGAAACATTTATCATACAAATGGATGCTCAAAGAAAGCTGGGGCACCAATACTTATATCAGATAAAATAAACTTTAAATATTTTTAACATTTATTTATTTATTTATTTATTTATTTTTACTTTCACAAATATTTTATTGCCCTCACATTCTTACTGCTATTACTGCTGGGATTCATTTCAAATTTTTATTTTATTTCATTTATTTATTTACTTATTTATTTTTTTTAATTTAATTTTTTTAATTTACATCCAAGTTAGTTAGCAGATAGTGCAACAATGATTACAGGAGTAGATTCCTTAATGCCCCTTACCCATTTAGCCCATCCTCCCTCCCACAACCCCTCCAGTAACCCTCTGTTCTCCATATTTAAGAGTCTCTTACATTTTGTCCCCTTCCCTGTTTTTATATTGTTTTTGCTTCCCTTCCCTTGTGTTCATCTGTCCTTTGTCTTAAAGTTCTCATATGAGTGAAGTCATATGATATTTGTCTTTCTCTGACTAATTTCGCTTAGCATTAATACCCTCCAGTTTCATCCACATAGTTGCAAATGGCAAGATTTAATTCTTTTTGATTGCCAAGTAATACTCCAGTGTGTGTGTGTGTGTGTGTGTGTGTGTGTGTGTGTACCACATCTTTATCCATTCATCCGTTGATGGACATTTGGGCTCTTTCCATACTTTGGCTATTGTTGATAGTGCTGCTGTAAACATTGGGGTGCATGTGTCCCTTCGAAACAGCACACCTGTATCCCGTGGATAAATACCTGGTACTGCAATTACTGGGTCATAGGGTAGTTCTATTTTTAATTCTTTGAGGAACCTCCATACTGTTTTCCAGAGTGGCTGCACCAGTTTGCAGTCCCACCAGCAGTGCAAAAGAGTTCCTCTTTCTCTGCATCCTCACCGTCTGCTGTTGCCTGAGTTGTTAATGTTAGCCATTCTGACAGGTGTGAGGTGGTATCTCATTGTGGTTTTGATTTGTATTTCCCTGATGATGAGTGATGTGGAACATTTTCTCATGTGTTGGTTGGCCATCTGGATGTCTTCTTTGGAGAAGTGTCTATTCATGTCTTTTGCCCATTTCTTCACTGGCTTATTTGTTTTTTGGGTGTTGAGTTTGATAAGTGCTTTATAGATTTTGGATACTAACCCTTTATCAGATATTGTTTGCAAATATCTTCTCCCATTCCATCGGTTGCCTTTTAGTTTTGCTGACTGTTTCCTTCACTGTGCAGAAGTTTTTTATCTTGATGAGGTCCCAATAGGTCATTTTTACTTTTGTTTCCCTTGCCTCTGGAGATGTGTTGAGTAAGAAGTTGCTGTGGCCAAGATCAAAGAGGTTTTTGCCTGCTTTCTCCTCGAGGATTCTGATGGCTTCCTGTCTTACATTTAGGTCTTTCATCCATTTTGAGTTTATTTTTGTGTATGGTGTAAGAAAGTGGTCCAGGTTCATTTTTCTGCATGTTGCTGTCCAGTTTTCCTAGCACTACTTGCTGAAGAGACTGTCTTTATTCCATTGAATATTCTTTCCTGCTTTGTCAAAGATTAGTTGGCCAAAAGTTTATTTATTTTGAAAGAGAGAGAGAGAGGGGCGCCTGGGTGGCTCAGTCGGTTGGGCGGCCGACTTCGGCTCAGGTCATGATCTCGTGGTCCGTGAGTTCGAGCCCCGCGTCGGGCTCTATGCTGACTGCTCAGAGCCTGGAGTCTGTTTCGGATTCTGTGTCTCCCTCTCTCTGACCCTCCCCCGTTCATGCTCTGTCTCTCTCTGTCTCAAAAATAAATAAACGTTAAAAATTAAAAAAAAAAAAAAAAGAGAGAGAGAGAGAAAGAGAAAGAGCATGCAGCGAGCAGGGGAGGGGCAGAGAGAGAGAATCCCAAGCAGACTCCATAACCAGCACCAAGCCCCATGTGGGGCTCAATCTCAAATAAACAACCTAAACTTATATCTAAAGGAGCTAGAGGGGCGCCTGGGTGGCGCAGTCGGTTGAGCATCCGACTTCAGCCAGGTCACAATCTCGCGGTCTGTGAGTTCGAGCCCCGCGTCAGGCTCTGGGCTGATGGCTCGGAGCCTGGAGCCTGTTTCCGATTCTGTGTCCCACTCTCTCTCTGCCCCTCCCCCGTTCATGCTCTATCTCTCTCTGTACCAAAAATAAATAAACGTTGAAAAAAAAAAAAAAATTAAAGGAGCTAGAAAGAGAACAAACAAAACCCAAACCAGCAAATGGAAAGAAATAATAAAAATCAGATCAGAAATAGATGACATACAAACAAACAAAAAAACCACACAATTGAACAGATCAATGAAACAAGGAGCTAATTCTTTTAATCGATCAACAAAATTGATAAACCTCTAGCAAGACTCATTTTATTTTATTTTTTCTTTTAATTTTTTTTAATGTTTACTTATTTTTGAAAGAGAGAGTGAGACAGAGCATGAGCAGGGGAGGGCCAGAGAGAGGGGGAGACAAAGAATTGGAAGCAGGCTCCAGGCTCGGAGCTGTCAGCACAGAGCTGGACGAGGGGCTCGAACCACAAACCATGAGATCATGACCTGAGCCAAAGTCAGACACTTAACCGACTGAGCCATCCAGGCACCTACTAGCAAGACTCATTTTAAAAAGAGAGAGATAGGACCCAAATAAACAAAATTACTAATGAAAAAGGAAAAATAACAATCAACATCACAGAAATACAAGTAATTATAACAAGATATTATGAAAACCTATATGCCAACAAATTGGACAACTTAGAAGAACTGAATAAACTCATAGAAATATATCATCTACCAAAACCAAAGCAGGAAGAAATAGAAAATTGAACAGACCAATGACCAGGAATGAAATTGAATCAGTAATAAAAAAAACTCCCAAAAAACAAAAGCCCAAGACTAGAGAGCTTCACAGGTGGATTCTACCAAACATTTAAAGAAGACTTAATACCAAAAAAAAGGGGAGTTAATACCCATTCTTCTTAAACTATTCAAAAAAATACAAGATGAAGGAAAACTTCCAAATTCATTCTATGAGGCCAGTATCACCCCGATACCAAAGCCAGATAAAGACACCACAAAAAAAGAGAACTGCATACCAATAATTCTAATGAATATAGATGAAAAATCCTCAACAAAATATTAGCAAATTGAATCTAACAATATATTAAAAAAATCAAACACCATGTTCAAATGGGATTTATTCCCAGAATGTAAGGTTAGTTTCATATTTGCAAAACAATCAATGTGATATGTCACATCAATAAGAGAAAGGATAAAAACCATATGATCATTTCAATGGATGCAGAAATAGCATTTCAAAGTGTATCCATTCATGATAACCCCCCCCCCTGCAAAGTAGGTCTAGAGGGAACATATCTCAACATAATAAAGACCTCATATGAAAAACCTACAGCCAACATCATATTCAATGGTGGAAAACTGAGGGTTTTTCCCCTCTAAGGTAGGAACACAACAAGGGTGTCCACTTTCACCACTTTTTTCACATTTTTTAAGTTTATCTATTTATTTTGAGAGGGAGGGAGGAGGCAGAGAGAAAGAAAAAGAATCCCAAGCAGGTCCTGTGATCAACACAGAGCCCAACAGGGGACTTGATCCCACTACTGTGACATCATGATCTAAGCCGAAATAAAGAATCAGATGCACAACCAATTGAGCCACCCAGGTGCCCCCACTTCCACCACTTTTATTTAACATAGCACTGGAAGTCATAGCCACAACAATTAGACAACATAAAGAAATAAAAGGGCATCCAAACTGGTAAGGAAGAAGTAAAACTCTCACTGTTTGCAGATGACATGATGCTATATATAGAAAACCCTAAAAATTCCACCAAAAAACTACTAGAACTGATAAATGAATTTATTAAAGTCACAGGATACAAAATCAATGTACAGAAATCTGTTGCATTCCTATACACTATTATTATAAGAAAAGAATCCCATTTATTGACAGCACCAAAAACAATAGAACATCTAGGAATAAACTTACTAAAGAGATGAAAGACCAGGACTCTGAAAACTAAAAAACACTGATGAAAGAAATTCAACATGATGCAAAAAAATAGAAAGACATTTCACGCTCATGTTGGAAGAACAGGTATTATTAAAGTGTCTATGCTACCCAGAGCAATCTACAGATTTAATGCAATCTCTATCAAACTACCAACAGCATTTTGCACAGAGCTAGAACAATCATAAAATTTGTATGGAACCACAAAAGACCTGAAGTAGCCAAACCAATCTCAAGAAAGAAAAACAAAACTGGAGGAATCACAATTACAGATTTCAAGTTATATTACAAAGCAGGAGTAATTAAAATAGTATGGAACTGGCATAAAAATAGACACATAGATCAATAGAATAGGAAACCCAGAAATAACCCCATAATTATATGGTCAATTAATCTTCAACAAAGGAGGAATGAATATACAATGGCAAAAAGAGTCTCTTCAACAAAAGGTGCTGGGAAAACTGGGCAGCCACAAGCAAACAAAGGAAAATGGATCACTTTCTTCATCATACACAAACATAAACTCAAAATGGATTAAAGACCTAATGTGAGACCATAAAATCTGAAACTATAAAAAACCTTCAAGAGCGCATAGGCAGCAATCTCTCTAACATCAGCTATCACAACATTTTTCTAGATGTGTCTCCTGAGACAAGGGAAATAAAAGCAAAACTAAACTATTGACTACATCAAGATAAAAAGCTTCTGCAGAATAAAGGAATCAACAAAACTAAAAGGCAACCTAAAGAATGGGAGAAGATATTTGCAAACAACATATCCAATAAAGGGTTAGTATCCAAGATATATAAAGAACTGATACAACTCGGGGCGCCTGGGTGGCTCAGTCGGTTAAGCGTCCGACTTCAGCTCAGGTCACGATCTTGCGGTCCGTGAGTTCGAGCCCCGCGTCGGGCTCTGGGCTGATGGCTCAGAGCCTGGAGCCTGCTTCTGATTCTGTGCCTCCCTCTCTCTCTGCCCCTCCCCCGTTCATGCTCTGTCTCTCTCTGTCTCAAAAATAAATAAACGTTAAAAAAAAATTAAAAATAAAAAAAAGAACTGATACAACTCAATACCCAAAAAACAAATAACCCAATTTAAAAAATGAACAATAGACATGAAAAGACATTTCTCCAAAGAAGACATCCAGATGGCCAGCAGACACATGAAGAGATGCTCAATACCACTCATCATCAGGGAAATGCAAATCAAAATTACAATGAGATATCACTTCTTCACACCTGTCAGAATGGCTAAAATCAACAGCCCAATAAACAATAAGTGTTGACCAGGATGTGGAGCAAAAGGAACCCTCATGCACAGTTGGTGGGATGTAAACTAGTGCACCTACTATGGAAAACAGTATGGAGGTTCCTCAAAAAGTTAAAAAAAGAACTATCCTACAATCCAGCAATCACACTACCAGTATTTACCCAAAAAAATACAAAAACACTAATTCAAAGGGATACATGCACCCCTATGTTTATTGCAGCATTATGTACAATAGCCAAACTATGCAAGCAGCCCAAGTGTCCATTGATAGATAGATAAAGAAGATGTGGTATATGTAAAATGGAATGTTATTCAGCCATAAAGAAGAATGAAATTTTGCCATTTGCAACAACATGGCTAGAGCTAGGGAATATAATTCTGAGCAAAATAAATTAGAGAAAAACAAATACCATATGCTCTCACTCATATGTAGAATTTAAGAAACAAATGAGCAGGGGCGCCTCGGTGGCTCAGTCAGTTAAGCAATAGACTTCAGCTCAAGTCATGATCTCATGGTTCGTGGGTTCAAGCCCCACATTGGTCTCTCTGCTGTCAGTGCAGAGCCTGCTTCAGATCCCCTGTGTCCCTCTTTATGCCCCTCCTCTCCCCTGCTCACTGGCTCTCTCTTTCTCTCGAAAGAAAGAAAGAAAGAAATGAGCAAAGGGATAAAGAGAGAGAGAGAGAAACCAAGAAACAGACTCTTAAACTCTTAACTATAGAGAACAAATTTATGGTTACCAGGGGGAGATGGGTTTGGGGGTGGGGAATAAAGAGTACACTTACCAGCAGGCCTGGATGGCTCCATTGGTTGGGTGTCCCACTCTTGATTCAGCTAAGGTCATGATCCCAGGGCCATGAGATCGAGTCCTGCGTTGGGCTCCGCACTGAGCATGGAACATTTTTTTTTTTTTAATTTTTTTTTTCAACGTTTATTTATTTTTGGGACAGAGAGAGACAGAGCATGAACGGGGGAGGGGCAGAGAGAGAGGGAGACACAGAATCGGAAACAGGGTCCAGGCTCTGAGCCATCAGCCCAGAGCCCGACGCGGGGCTCGAACTCACGGACCGCGAGATCGTGACCTGGCTGAAGTCGGACGCTTAACCGACTGCGCCACCCAGGCGCCCCTGAGCATGGAACATTTTTAAGATTCTCTATCTCCCTCTGCCCCTCTCCCCCGCTTGTATGCTCTCTCTTTCTAAAATAAAATAAACTTAAAAGAACATTTTAAAAAAAGAGTACACTTATCATGATGAAAATAAATAAAATATTTTTAAAAATAAAAAAATAAAAATAAGTCTCTAGGCATTCAGAATCCACAGAGCTGCTATACAGTTTGTGGGATAATCAAAAATCTGAGCATCCTCTGAGAGAGAAGCTTGTTACAGTGGTCGGGAGAACTTTCAGACACCAGCAATGCACCCAGAACTGAGAACAGAATGAATTAACTCTTCAGAAAGGAGAGGCCAGATCATGTGGTTTATCAAAACCTTCTTCACCAAGTTGTGTAATGTTCTACCTGCTCAGGTTTTCAAGCTGGAAGACGCTTAGAAACAGAGATTGGCCCTTTTCAGCAATTTCTCTCTAAGTCCCAGATCTATTCATTCTGGGTGGTGCACCATAGAAAAAGGAAGGACTCAGGGGTAGGAGAGACTGAAACTAGAATCCTGTCTCAGATACTCACACCATTCAACAAATAAATACTAAGTCCATAGATTGTGCCAGCTGCTGCTGCTACTATGGTGAGTAAAAACAGACAAGCTCCTTGCCCCTATGGAGTGAATTCCTAGTAGGAGAATTTTTTTAATTTAATTTAATTTTTTAATTTACATCCAAATTATTTAGTATATAGTGCAACAATGATTTCAGGAGTAGATTCCTTAGTGCCCCTTACCCATTTAGCCCATCCGCCCTCCCACAACCCCTCCAGCAACCCTCAGTTTGTTCTCCATATTTATGAGTCTCTTCTATTTTGTCCCCCTCCCTGTTTTTATATTATTTTTGTTTCCCTTCCCTTATGTTCATCTGTTTTGTCTCTTAAAGTCCTCATAAAGTCATACGATTTTTGTCTTTCTCTAATTTCACTGAGCCTAATACCCTCCAGTTCCATCCACGTAGTTGCAAATGGCAAGATTTCATTCTTTTTGATTGCCAAGTAATACTCCATTGTGTGTGTGTATGTATGTGTGTGTGTGTGTGTATATATATATACACACACCACATCTTCTTTATCCATTCATCCATTGATGGACATGGACATTTGGGCTCTTTCCAGACTTAGGCTATTGTTGATAGTGCTGCTATAAACATGGGGGTGCATGTGCCCCTTTGAAACAGCATACCTGTATCCTTTGGATAAATGACTAGTAGTACAATTGCTGGGTGGTAGGTTAGTTCTATTTTTAGTTTTTTAAGGAACCTCCATACTGTTTTCCAGAGTGGCTGCACCAGTTTGCATTCCCACTAGTAGGAGAATTAAGTAATCATGCAAATAAATGCAATTGCACTGGACAGGCCAGGGAAGGACAAGGCCAGGGAAGACTTCCCAGGGGGAAGTGGTGCTTGATCTGAGAGCTAATGAATTGATAGTTAAGTAGCCTAAAAGGATGTTAAAAATGATACAGCAGGCCCAAAATGGAGTCACTTATGTGAAGCTCCACACTGCAAAACCAGGACTTATTAGTGTCAGCTCTCCCACAAATAGAATCTGAAACTAGTAAATCAGGAATTGCCTAATCAGCACTAGTTAGGTAATCTGCCTGCTAGACCCCTGCTATCCCCTAAAGGAAAGTAACCTAGCAATAGCCAACCTGCTTTTTTGCCTAGTACAACCTCTTGTTCCTGCATCTGCCTCTGAAAGTCTCATTTCGTACAGCTCTTCAGAGCTCTTCTCAATCTTCTAGAGTGGATGCTGCTTGATTCATGAATCACTGTATAAGATCTTGAAAGTTTACTGAGTTGAGAGGCACCTGGGTGGCTCAGTTAAGCATTCAACTTCAGCTCAGGTCATGATCTCATAGTTCTCAGGTTCAAGCCCCACATTGGGCTCTGTGCTGTCAGTGTGGCGCCTACTTCAGATCCTCTGTCTCCCTCTCTCTCTGCCCCTCCCCTGCTCACTCTCTCTCTCTCTCTCTCTCTCTCACACACACACACACACTGTCTCTCTCTCTCTCTCTCTCTCTGTCTCCAAAATATATAAACACTAAAAAAAATAAAATTTACTGAGTTGAATTTTGTGGGTTTTTTTAAGTTTTTTAAAGTTTATTTATTTTTGAGAGAGAGAGAGACAGAGTGTGAGCAGGGGAGGGACAGAGAGAGAGAAAGACAGAGTCCGAAGCAGGCTCCAGGCTCTGAGCTGTCAGCACAGCACAGAGCCTGATGCGGGGCTCAAACTCACAACCGCAAGATCATGACCTGAGTTGAAGTCGGTTGCTTAACTGACTGAATCACCCAGGCACCACGAATTTTGTTTTGTAATAGGGAGAAGGAAGAATATTCCAGATGAAGGAAGAGAATGCATAAAGGCACGATGACAGGAGAGAACGTGCATGTGCCAGAGCCTGAGAGCAGACCAGTGAGGTAGAGTGAAGAAGGTTTCAGAGGAGGGGATACATGTGAGAGATATGAAGCTCAAAAGACAGGACTCGGCAATAGCAGTTAGGAATACTTTCGTGGAATGAACAGACAACCTGACCAACAGTGGCTTGAACACATGAGAGTGTGTGTGTACATATATGTGTGTGCACGTTTCCTCAGATAAGAAGTTTCCTGAGACAAGAAAAAGATAGTAAGAATTCCAGAAGTAAGGGGGATTTGAATAGGAGTTCAGTGATGCCAGGGCCAACATGAAGCTCTTTTTCCTCACAGCTGAATCCAGCTCCATGCTTCATGATCAAATCCAAGGCAGGAAGAATTGGAAAAGGGGGCAAAATTCAAGACAACAGTCTCTTTTATCAGGAAAGGAAAACCTTTCTCAAACCACCCTCCTCCCCCAGCAGACCTAACTGTGTAATCAGGCCACTTTTAGCTGCGAGGGAAGCTGGAAGTTCAACTTTTTGGCTTTTCTATCCTCTTTAGAAAAAAATGGAAAAGGTAGAAGAGGATTGGGAATGCATGTTGAGTTAGTCAATTCACAGTGAGTTTGCAAGTACAGGGTGGGGGAGTGAACAACTGGATGGTTGATATCATTCTGATTAGATAATATTGCAACATAGTGAGTTCAGTTTTGGGAATATTGAGCTTGAAGGTATATGGTAAACTGAATCCCTGGAACCTGTGAATATTACTGCCTATGACAAAAGGGACTCTGCAGAAATGATTAAATTAAATTTTGAGAAAGGGAGATTATTTTGTATTATCCAGGTGGGCCCTAGATGTAATCACATGTGTCCTCACAAGAGGGAAGCACAGGGAGATTTGAGCCCAGAAAAACACTAGATGTGACAATAGAAGGAAGAGGTTACAGATGTGAGGAAGGGGCCACGGAATTCAGGCAACTTCAAAAACTAAAAGAAAATAGATTCTCCCCTCAGAGCCTCCAGAAGGAACCAATGACACCTTAACTTTAGCCTGTCGAGATTGATTTTAGACTTCTGACCTCGAGAACTGTAAAAGAATAAATTTGCACTGTTTTAAGCTTATGCTTTAAGCTTGTGGTAATTTGTTACAGCAAGAATAGGAAACTAATGCAAGTTGCCTTTAAAACATCTAAGAGAGGTCAGTTAGGCAGTTGGATATAAGGGTCTGGAGGTGAAAGAAGAGGGCTAGGCATGAGGTCTACATTTGAGTGTCATATTCAGGTGTGTAGCATTTGAAGATGTAGAAGGACATAAGCTCCTATGAGGAGAGTGACACTGTCACCTACATGCTGTGCATGTTTCAGCAAGATACTTAACTTCTCTGAAACCACTATTTATTGAGCATTTATTCTGTCCTGGCACCATACAGAGCTATTTACGTGCACTCATTCAATACTCTCAGCCATTTTATGAGCTAGACACCATTTTTATCTATTTACAGAACAGGAAACTGAGGTTTAGAGAGATTAGTCATGTGTCCAAGATCAGACAGTGCATGATGTAGTGAGACTAACTCCATTCCTCATGCCTTGGCCCTTATAGGCCATGCACCAGCAGCACTGGCACGATCTAGGAGTCTGTTAGTCCTACTGAATCAGAATCTGAATCTTCACAAGATCCCCAAGTTATTTATACTTTGTGTGACAAGCACTAGACTCTAGCCTGCGTCTAGAATGGGTTCCACTCTGGCAGGTGCCGCACCAAGAACCTAACTCCGAGTTCTAGAAGCACAGACGTTTTACACCTCTGCATCTTTGCTCACACCATTCTCTACCTGGAGCTGACACTTCTGTTCAGGTGCCTGCATTAGGCACCTCCAGGATTCTCAGGTGCTTTCGACTACAACTACTCTCGGGTTACAATGCTGTCTCCTCCACTAAGTCTCCGGTGCAAGATACGGTCCTCTCTCGCCTAGGTACCCCAAAGCCGGGTTTTGCCAGGCAAAAAGCAGGAAACGCCAGAGCAGACACCCAGCAACTATTTAAAGATAAGTATGAAGCAGCTAACGAAACTTAAACTTGTCGCCAACTTAACTTGTCGCCGTAAGAAATCCGCGCAGACACTATCACGCCCTGCCGAGCCCTGGAGTGAGACGGGGCGGTGAAAGGACAGTTAGCGGGAGGTTTAAATGACACAGCACTAGAGTCCCACAGCCGGACTGGCTGAGCGCATGCGCGCAGCGGCCTAGGCACCGCCTCAGACGGCCTTAACCGCATGCGCGGGAGCCCGGATGTGGATCCAGTTGGTTGAAAGCGCCGGGCGCTACAGTAATGGCCGCTCTCGGAATTGCGATGGGTGGTGGCAATTGGTTTTCGGCTTTGGCGCTCGGGGTGACTCTCCTCAAATGCCTTCTCATCCCCACATAGTAAGGGACCCGCACCACGGTTGGTCAAAGCGGGAGAGAGAAGCGAGGATGCCCGTGGGTGGGAGGAGGAAAGGGAACTTGAACGCTCCTGTAGGCTCCGCTATGCTTTTGCTAAGCTTCCCGCTCCGCCGATTGATTGTTACTTGACCTGAGAACTAGATCATAGCCCTGGATGGCTGGGTTCAGGCTTGGCGCTGACTGACTTAAGTGTTTTTAAGCCTTGGGTCTTCATCCTTAATATGCAGATTAAGAACACTCACCTCCACCATTCGTTCGGCTGTATTTAACAGTTGTCTGCTGGGCTAGGCACTAGAGATCCAGTGGTGAGAAAGACATTTCCGATTCTTGCCCTCAATAGATTAGTGGGGGCAGACAAAAACGAATGTTTCAGATTGTGATAGGATGTATACAAGAAATTGACTACAGGTCAAGGCTTTACCCCTCTTTTAGGAGGTGATGTTTGAGTTAAAATTTGAAGGATGAAAGAGAATAAGCCGTGTAAAAATCAATTCAAGCATAGGAGAGAATAAGTGTAAATGCCCTGTGGTAGGAAAAAAAACCTCAAGAGCATTCTGGGAACAGAAAGTGACCCTTGTTGCTGAAGAGCACGATGGGAGGAGGAGAATGGCACAGGATGAGGTGGACAGTGGCCAGATCACACAGGATTAGATTGCTATTTGAAAAATAGAGGGGCAAGGCTGAAAGCATGGAAACCAGTTAGGAAGTATCCACCAAGTAATATGTATACTGTGGGTACTCAATATTAGCTTCCACCATCTGTTCATCCTTCCTAACTCTTATCCCATCATTTATCCTTTCATTCCTTTTCTCCCTTCCTTCCAGGTCTCCCCACCCCTTCCCAGTTTAGGTTTTGGTTTACTGGTATCATTTGGTTCAAGTTCTTGGTGATATCCTGCTGGGTATGGAAGAACTGTATGGATAGAGTGTACATTTATACTGATGTGTCTATGTAATTATATAAGCAATGAAATGTGTGTAGGTTTAGCAAAATGACTTACAGGGACTTAGAAAAAGGAGTTGGTCAGTTGAACTTTCTGTGCAACTGAAAATAAATAAGAAACATATCTCCATTTTAAAAGCAAATTGGAAAAAAAAATCTTTCTAAAATGAAGAAATTCCTTTCAAATCGGAGTGAAAGGGAATTCTTTTTTTTTTTTTAACTGTAGATCTGTGTATATAAAGTAATGTTTCTTGCTTTAGTTACTTCAGGGTTGTTACTTTCAATACTGCTCTTAGTCCAGGATTAAGAGCATATATAGTTGTAGTTAATGTTCTGCTTCTCAACTGCAAAACCCTGGGATGTGAGAGGGAAGGACTACAGCATTACGGTATTACAGGATAAATGTAAATATAGTGAACAAACTGTTAACTACTTTTTGTATACCATGTACTGGGCTAGGTACTACAGGGGAGGACAAAATGGATATGATCACTAATCCTATAAAGGGTATAGTTTAGTAGGATAACAGTTCCAGCAACAAATCAAAGTAAATATGTAATTACACAACTACACTTGTGTTAAGTGTTATGAAGAAAATTAGCCAGTAATCCTGTAGGAAAGTACTGTATGATCAAATGTTTAATCATATAAATAGAATGTATTGTGTGCAAGTGTATCAAAATTGTTTTATTTCGTCATTCACTTCACTATGCTCTTGCTATGATGTGCTGAACAGGGAACATGGTTAGTGAAAGGAAGATAAACCTGGCTGTTACTACAAAACTTAGTTTAACAGTGTTTAAAGAACACAACTTTTTTATCTGTCTCATAATTTGGACCTCTTGTGTACATACTGCTAATAACATGAAGACCTTTCTCTGCACTATATGCAAATGGTAACTAAACAAAGCCACTTTGAATCCTTAAAGGTTCTTTCCAGGTTTATGACAGTAATTGTGTTTACATTTTATGGTGCCTAGTATTGACACAGTGTTATATCTCTATATTAAACAGATGAATCCATTAAAAAAAAAGTGTTATAAGGGAAAAGAATGGGATTCTATAAGGGGACTAACTAGGGAGACTTAATTAGATTGGGTGTCAAGGAAAGTCTCAGGAATTGACATGTAATTGGAGGCCTGAAGACCACGCCCAATACATGTCTTTTGATAAACATATGTAAATGTATTTCTGTTGACTACTGAATATACTTAGAAATTAAAATGCTAGATCAATTTTGAATTGTGATTTTGAGGAATCCATAGGAAATTAAGGGGACATTGTCAGCAGGAATTTGGAGATACCTATCTCTAGAACTCAGGAAAGAGATCAAGCTTGTACTGTGGTTTGGAAGTCATCATTGTACTGTTAATAATGGAAGCAATAAGAATGAATAAGATTGTCCAGAGTAGAATAAGTTGCATAAAAAGAGGACCAAGAACTGAACATAGGGGATCATCAGCGTTTACCTGATGAATATTGGAATGGAAAGCCATGAAAGTTGGCTAGGAAACTCAGGAGATAGCTGACACTGGAAAGGTTGTATAAAACATTGGAAAGTGTTAATCGGGTTTTGCTGTGGAACTTGTTGACTTTGATGATGAGTGGTTAACTCCACAGGAATGTGTTGAGCCCGTCTGTATATCGGGTGCTGTTCAAGACATGGAAGGGAAATACTGCAGTAGACAAATGGGGAAAGAAAATTATTCTAAAGAGGGGAGAAAGGCACAGAATATGCCACCCCAAAATATGTCTCTTTGCCATAAGGATTATTTGGGGCTGATTATTTGGAGAAACTGCAGATACAGGAGAAGCTCTGAAAACTGTAGAAGTTACCCTTTTAATAAGATTTGTAAGTTTTTCCTTTTTATAAGGAAAATTTATGTGAGAAAGGGGCCTGTACCAGAAAGAGAGCTGTTACCAGAGATCACTTTTCCACCTGAGAGACTTATCTGCTGGCAGGGTGACCTTTGTGCACCAAACATCTTCTCACTTGAATTCCTTCTCCCCATTTGAGGCCCCAGGCTCCTATCCCTGTCCTTAGTTCAGGGTGGTATATAAGCCTTAATCATTTGGCCACTGTTTAAGCCTCGTGTCTTTCTCATCTCTTTTCAGGCTCCCATATATACATATGTTATTAAAATTGGCTTTTTTTTTTCTCCTGTTAAATTTGTCTTATGTCAGTTTAATTCTTAGACCAGCTACAGAACTTAGAAGGGTAGAAGAGAAAATGTTTCTTTCCCTGCAGGAGAGATTCTTGACTATATTTACACATAGTGAGGAATTAGGAGACATGGGAAAGGCTGGGCAGGGGCCTTTTCTCACCTTCTCCATCTGATGAACTCCTACTCATCCTTCAAGTTCTAGCTGGTGTGTGAAGCATTTTCCAGATAATGAATATTGTTAGAATTCTTTGTGAACAAGAGTAAGTGACCTCTGAGCAATAGCCAGAAGACCTCCCTTAAGAAAGAGTATGGGGGGCGCCTGGGTGGCTCCGTCGGTTGAGCGTCCGACTTCGGCTCAGGTCATGATCTCACGGTCCGTGAGTTTGAGCCCCGCATCGGGCTCTGGGCTGATGGCTCAGAGCCTGGAGCCTGCTTCCCATTCTGTGTCTCCCTCTCTCTCTGACCCTCCCCGTTCATGCTCTGTCTCTCTCTGTCTCAAAAATAAATAAACGTTAAAAAAAAAAAAGAAAGAGTATGGGATTTTGCCCAGCCCTTTAGATAACTCCAAGAACCTTTTCACTTACTTGTAGATCCCCAACTTTTCCAGAAGGAGGTCTGGCCTTCAGATAAGTGAGATGTTTCGGGATTATGTAATGCCTGTTTGTGTTTTTAGAGGATCATGAACTATGGCTGTATAGGAGTGTTAGTCCATTTAAAAGCATAATTTTAGAAATGTGAAATTGATAAATGTAACAAAATCTCATTTTACTCATCTGATTACTTTGAATAGCCATTCCACAGATTTTGAAGTACACCGAAACTGGCTTGCTATCACTCACAGTTTGCCAGTATCACAGTGGTATTATGAGGTAAGTTTAAATTTTCACTTTTTTGGTGGATTGTCTTTTACAGTGATGTGTGAAATCATATAAGCCTTACTGATATCAGAAGTTTTCCATGTGATTATAACTCTAATTAATCTTTATAAAAATTGTACTTTTTCCTCAGTTCTGTCCTCTGACACTATTAGGGAATCCCTGTACTTCAAAATGAGTTTCCCAAACAATAAATTAGAAATTATAATATTTGCCACACCCCTTTTGAAAGAATTTGGGACTGGGAAAGAGGAATAATTAGATTCCAGGCCTGGCTCTGTCACAACATGGAAAATATATTTCATTTCTCTGAGCCTTAGTTTCTCATCTGGCACATGAAGATTAGGAATGAATTATTTCTAAGATCCTGCCCATCCCCACTATTTATGAAAAAAGAAATAATCAAATGTGATATATAGGTTTCTGATAATATACAAACCATTCTCTTCTATTATTTATGAAAATTATGTATTTTTATTTCTGGTATGAATTACTAAGTTGCATATGACATTTCAGAAGTGTCTTGATCAAAAATAGCACTCTGCTGCAGGGAGGTTTTTTTAAGACAATCTGCAAAGTTTTCTCTTAATTCATTGTTGCTTTTTGGGTTTGTTTGTTTGTTTGTTTGTTTGTTGTCAGATCAGAATAGTCCTTTGTACCAAAAAAGCTTAAGAACAATTGACCTAAGGGACCGAGTTCTTCTCACATAATAACATTATAAGTATTTGATAGGAATGCTAAGGATCTTTAAGTAATTGCTTTAGTATAAGATAGTTCAGTTTGCACATATACATATCCATTAGAAGACATTTTGTGTGGCCTGGCGGTCAAGAGTTTGGGGCTGTGATTCCAGACCACCTCTCTGTGACTTTCAGTTCTGCCAGCTAACACCCATGCTGAGTGACTGGGCAAACTGCTTGACCTCTCAAAGCCTCAACATACCTAACTATTAAATGATAATAAGTATTAGAGTGAAATGAATATGATGCTTATAATACTTAGCACAGTGCTTGGAACAGAAGTGCTCAGTAAACATTAAGAGTTATTAAGAATTAGCATTATTCATATTATGACCCTTAAATAAGAAGGCAGCCCCCTGTCTTCCTTTTCTCTCTGACCATTCCTTCTTTGTCTCCTTTGTTAACTTTTCCTCATCTGTACACCCTTTAAACAGCTGGTACTCTCTAGGGTTCTCTTTGTGGTACAGAATTTCAATTCTGTAACTCTTTCTGGATGTTCTCTCATTTGTTCCTATAACCTTCACCACTGTCTGTAAACTTAGGATTCCTAGAACACTATTTAGGCTAAAGCTGTCTTCTTTATCAATTTATTTTAGATAAAAGAGTCTTATATAAAAGATACTCTTGTGGTACCTGGCTGGCTCAGTCAGTAGAGCATGCAGCTCTTGATTTCAGGGTTGTGAGTTCAAGCCCCACATTGGACATAGAGCTTACTAAAGGAAAAAAAAAAGTATTCTTTTAATGGTATACTTCTTTGTTCCTCCTGCTCTGCTCAAAAATAACCACAAGAGCCAATAAGGAGCAAAACTAAGTTGTGGGCAAGGCTTGACTATATGAGACAAGAACCTCACAGTAGGGGATAAGGCTGGAGAGGCACATGAGGTCAGGTCTGGAAGGGTCTCTCTGACATGGTAAGGAGAGTGAACATGTGAGCAGTGGACTACCTAACTGTGACTTCAAACCTACCTTTCTGCTCTTGCTTCAGCTTAAATTGATTGGTCGACTGGTTGGGAAAGACACCAAAGAGACCCACAGTAAATACTTGTGGAATGAACACAGTTGTTTTGAATCTTCATATGAAGAAGTTGGATATTTCTTTTTTTTCTTTAAAGTTTATTGGTTTATTTTGAGAGAGAGCATGCGCATGTACACACGTGAGTGGGAGAGGGGCAGAGAGAAGGAAAGAGAATCCCAAGCAGGCTCCAGTGCCATCAGTGAAGAGCCCAACATGGGTCTCAAACTCTCAAACCCTAAGATCATGACCTGAGTTGAAATCAAGAGTCAGATGATTAACCAACTGAGCCACCCAGGCGCCGTGAAGTTAGATGTTTCTATATCTGAAGAAATAGCTCTTCTTGAGAGCAAGATAGAGTTGCTCATATTAAGCAGTGTGGTAAGCAGCCAAGGGCGTTGCACCTAAGACCAGATATCATGAAACCAGCACAGGCTGACAACTCCTAGAACTGATAACCAGCAGAACCAGAAGAAGCCTGCAAAGACCCAAGACTGATTAAGCTCCTTTAAAAAGGGAGGACTTTTGCAGCAAACTGTCAGACTCTCCAGACGTTGAATACAGTGAAAGGGTCAGTGGGTCTTTGCAGGCTTCTTCTGGTTCTGCTGGTTATCAGTTCTGGGAGTTGTCAGCATGTTCTGGTTTCATGATATATGGTCTTAGTTGCAACGCCCTTGGCTGCTTACCACACTACTTGACATGAGCCACTGCTTGACATGAGTGACTCCATCTTGCTCTCTACAGCTCTGTTGTACTAGCTTACTGAGCTAATAGATTTGGAGTCAGAAGCCCCAGATTTTAGTTCCACTTCTGCCAAATATTAGTGAAGTGATGGAACTGTTTACTTGGGAGGAAATGATAGCTAATAGCCTAACTGGCTTCCCAAAAACTGTTGAGGTAATAAAATGGCCCAGATGGAAATCCTTGAGGTCCAGAGAACCTTCTGAGCTAGATTTGGAAAGTCTTTGTGTGGGGACTAGGAGCAGCATGTAGAGAGCCTCTGAGTGGTATGGAATTGGGACTAGCAAAGAAACGACAGGGACATTTTATTTTGGAAAAATGGCCATCTCCCAGGCAGCACCTGTCCCTCCCAGTTTTTTTCAATGCTTTTCCTAGTCCCCATTTTATTGAAAGTAATAAATGTTCCAAATAAGGTAAAGTAGGACAAAACCTTTTACACTTCTGTAGAGTAAATGGCTCTTTCAGGGTAGAGTGAACTCTGACATAGAAACTGTAGCTGGGAACTGCAGATGTTAAAGCTGATGTTGACTTTCCTGGAATTATATGGAGGAGTAATTTCTAACTTTGTTTCTTAAATATCTATACCCTAGCAAGAAAACATTAAAATAAAAAAATTTTTTTAAGTTTATTTATTTTGAGAGACCGAGCACATACAGGGAGGGGCAGAGGGAGAGGGAGAGAGAGAGAGAATCCCAAGTAGCTTCTGCACTATGCAGAGCCCGATGCAGGTCTCCAACTCACAAACCGTGAGATCATGACCTGAGCTGAAATCAAGAGCTGGACGCTTAACCTACTGAGTCACCCAGATACCCCGCAAGAAAACATTTTGATCATTTACTACTCCATGTGAGTTTATTTATAAATTACAAAAGTACTGCCTTATTAATATACTATTAAAAGTAGACATTAAACAGGATGAAATTAAAAAATAGAATTTCTAACTTTTCTTTCTCCAATTTAATAGCTCATCCTGTTTACACTCCCCATTGGAAACTTGGGATTAGGGAAGGAACTTTTCATAGAGAATTTAATGGGTGGGTTCATAGCCTGAGTGCTTAAGACATACAGCCTCTGGGTTTGCCTCAGATCTGAGGTTTTATACATGTTGGTACCTGCAGGGGGAGGAAACAAGCTACTTCTTATCTGGACCCAAAGTTGTCATTTAGCCTTACCATGAACAAAGAGCTAACAAGTAGTTTGTCAGAGTCTCTCTCACCTCATTTTATACCACAGAGCGACCCTAAATAGCAGTCCCTATGAGCACCCAGTTAGTACCCAGTGAACCTTCAGTGCAATTCCAGAAGGAGAGGAATTTCCCATTGAAAAGAGCAACAAAATACAGAGTAGGGAGATTATTATTACCATCTGAGCTCTTAGAGGTGCAAGGTCTGAGTTTAGTTTTAGGGACATCCTATGGTGATAGCAATAATTTTTTAAATGATAGATAATATTTACGGACACTTTGTTTCTGGTTCAATACTATGTAAATAGTATTTGAAATGCGTATGTAAAATTTAATGCAGTAATGAGGTAGGTACATCCCTGTTGTTTGGGTGAGGAAATGGAGACTTAGAGTAATCTAACAAAACATAATATCCTGAAGTTATATATTTCATATACTATTTCATATGATCTGTATTTTCATTTACTCATTAGTGATTGCTTATTTATTTAACTAATGATTTTTTCATACTTAATGCATCAGGCACTTACTAAAGGTTCAGAATACAGAAATGGCAAGGAGTGACTTTTGCTCTCTTAATCTCAGTATCTGATAACCTATAAGAACAAAAGATAAATAGCATTTGTGTTATCTTTTGTCATTCATAACTGTGTTTCATATGTATTATATCAATTAACCCTCACAATACCTCATTTTACGAATAGAGAAGTTGAGTCTCTGAGACAGAACTTGAACCCAAGCTAGTGAATCATTTGTTATACCATAGCTCCCTTTTTATATTTAGATGAGTAGCACCATGTCAGAACCAAGGTTATTATTGCAAGTTTCATTAATTTTCTTTGAAATATAGTTAATTCTATTTAAGGAAAATTGAAGACCATTATTAAATAACTTAGGAACCAGGTTTTGGTGGTCTGCTCAGTCTTACATAGAAATTACTCTATAATTTAATCATTGATTTAAAGTTTTGGTTTTTTTTTTTTAATCTCTGTACTCATTGTGGGACTTGAACTCACAACCCCAAAATCAAGAGTCGCACGCTCTTCCAACTGAGCCAGCCAGGCACCCCAGGTCATATTTTAAATGCAATTTTATTTCATGTGCTTTTTTAAAGACTAGAGAGTGAGGATTTTCAGTCTTCACATCCACTTTGTTTATTCAGTTATTTAGGATATGTTCTATTTTTTTATTTTTACAGGCAACTTCAGAATGGACCTTGGATTATCCGCCTTTTTTTGCGTGGTTTGAGTATGCCCTGTCACATGTTGCCAAATATTTTGATCAAGAGATGCTGAATGTCCGTAATCTGAACTATTCCAGCTCGAGAACCTTACTTTTCCAGAGATTTTCTGTCATCTTTACAGATGCACTCTTTGTGTATGCTGTCCACGAGTAAGTCTGAGAATGTCATTTTGTGTGGAAGGTGTTGAGGACATAATACAATATTAAGTAGTATTAACTGGTTCTTCATTTGAGAGAAACAAAGCTCACATGATAGCAAATTCTAGAATAGTTCTGAACTCTGTTACTGTGTTTTAAACTGTACAGTGAGTAATTACAGTAGGTAGTCTAGCTATATCTTGTGGAAGACAATGGGGAATGAGGTGGGATTACAAGGCAGAGGCAGAACGAGAGACTGTGAGTGTTCTGAGGAGTAGTCTCACGTAGAGTTCCATGACCATTTCTCCTGCTCAGAATGGCTCCATATGCTTTTCTTTCCTTTCTTGTAACCGGCCCCCAGAGGTTTCTGTGACCTACCCTATTCTTTAGGATATACACACACGTACATACAGCACACACACTCGTGTACACATATTCATTGTGCTGACCACCAATGGAGTGTCCATTCTAGTAAACTCAGGAAACCTTAGTGAGTGCTTTTAGTTGTTGTTTCTGGACTCTTTCCTTCATGAAGACTCTTCACTAACTTAAAAAAATTTTTTAATGTTTATTCATTTTAGAGAAACAGAGCACAGGCAGGGGGGAGGGGCAGAGAGAGAGGGAGAGAGAATTGGAAGCAGACTCCAGGCTCTGAACTCTCAGTACATGAGCTATGAGATCATGACAAGAGCCGAAGTCTGACACTTAACCGACTGAGCCACCCAGGCGCCTTAGACTCTTCAGTAATTTTAAGTTATGTTTATATTTTATATTTTTATGCTTTGCATCTTTTACTTATAAATTAATTTTAGTTGAATAGACATATATACAATGTCTTGCACAGTGACTTGTAAGTAGTAAGTTCTCGGTTAATGTTGGTTCCTATTCTGTCCCAATACTTTATTAAGCCTGCTGGTATGATGTGACAGACCACCAGCTGTGTCCCTTCATGACCCTTGTCACAAATGGATCATTTCTATTTGTGAGGCCCTCTACACTGAACCCCTGCCCCATTTAAGCAAGAGTCCCTTGGCAACGTTTTAACCCCTGCTCATTCTCAAGGAGTAGTTCCCACTTGACACCTTAACATTCAATCTGTTTATGACCTAGCAAGAGTTGGAAGGGAAGGTGAGTTGTGATGTACTCCTTTAAACTCAAAATGGTCGAATTGAAGTTCCTAGAGAAGGCATATAAGCAGAAGGAAGAGGGAATAGAATTCATTTCTACCTACAGTGTAGAAGGAACAGTTAAATAAGATATAAATTGTTGAGATCTATGTCCCAGTTCCCAGAACCAGGCACAAAGTATAGACAGTAACTTAATTTTCTCAATTACCCTGTAAGGTTACTGTCTCTGTTGATGAAATAGGCTCCATGGAGGAAAAGCAGAACACCTTTTGCTAACCCCTCTTTAATTGCATCTTTATTGTCTGTTTCTTTTTTTGGGCTTAGATTTCTGTTTCTGCGATTTGCCGATACTCAGACGTATTTTTTAAAATCCTTTTTCTGGGATTATACATCGTTGTCAAAATTTTGGAAAACAGGAAACCACACATGTACACAAAGTAGAAGTGACCCATACTCCTCCACTTACAGCTATCACCATCACCATTTTGCTATATATTATTTCATTCTCTCTTCTATGTCTGAATATAATTTTTATAAAATAAAAATAGGATCATAATTTTTTTCATTTGCTATTGTCATTTAATAATAGATCTTGACCTTTAAATGATACACATTTTTAATAAATGTTTTTAAAATTATTTGGACAATCAGGAGCTATGAGTTTGTGGCTCTATTTTTTTTTTTTTAAGGGGATGTTAGATCTGATAGGATTTATTTATTTTTAATGTTCACTTTTGAGAGAGAGAAACAGAGCATGAGCGGGGGAGGGTCAGAGAGATAGGGAGACATAGAATCTGAAGCAGTCTCCAGGCTCTGAGCTGTCAGCATAGAGCCCAACATGGGGCTCAAACTCACGAACCGTGAGATCATGACTTGAGCCAAAGTTGGGGCTTAATCAACTGAGCCACTGAGGCACCCCATTCTATTTTTTTTCAAATGTTTATTTATTTATTTTTGAGAGAGAGAGAGTAAGTAGGGGAGCAGTAGAGAGAGAGGGAGGGATTAAATCCCAAGCAGGCTCTGTGCTGTCAGGGCATAGCCCAATGCAGGGCTCGAACCTACAAACCATGACTTGAGCCAAAATCAAGAGTCGGACGCTTAACCAACTGAGCCATCCAGGTGCTCATCGTGGCTCTATTTTTAATTTGGCTGCTATGATATATAATTTAGGGTACCATATTATTCTGGTCTGCATTTTTTTATTATAGTTGATACACCATGTTACACTGTTATATTAGTTTCAGGTATGGTCTGCATTTTTTACACTTCAGGACTAAATAGTGTGTGCCCTCAACTTTCAAAATCCTTCCCTTTGAGTTTATGGTGGCTGTTTGTTTATTTTTCATTTTACTAAATGAAGACTGTTTCAAATCAGCAGAGCTGAAAAAGAGACACGGAACTGACCCTGAGGTCTTTGTTTCTGCTGTCACCTTTTTAAGCAGTCAAGAACAGCATGGACAGTTTATCAGGAATAGCTAATAAAATATGTCTGAGTGTATCAGAGTGTACTCTGTAGTGGTATGGTGATGTTCTAATGAAGATAAAAGCTCTTTCTGCTTCCTTCCTGGTGTTCCACTGTAGGTGCTGTAAATGCATTGATGGGAAAAAAGCAGGTAAAGAACTTACAGAGAAGCCAAAGTTTATTCTATCAGTGTTACTGCTGTGGAACTTCGGGTTGTTAATCGTGGACCGTATCCTTGACATTTTCTGCACTATTCCCTTACTTACTCTGATATATACTAAGTATGAGATTAATTATTTCTTCGGTGGTAATTCTGAAATGTGAGCTGCTTTTGAGAATGGGTGTGGGGTGGGTCCGTGGGTTCCTAAAACTATGGTTTCTATGGGTTCTCCCAACTGTACCAGACACTGATTTTGAGAGCACTTTGTTTCTGAAAAGCTAGTGGTGATATTCAAGAACCAGTTAAACCATCAGTAAAGCAATATACTGGGATTTGTTAACTGTCTTTAGATTCATCAGATACATATATCTTACATAGTTTTAGAACACATTATTCTAAATACCTTTTCTAGGAAAGGGCCTGTCTCAGTGTTACATATGGGACCAGGCAGACCTTCATGCTCTTCTACCACCTTAGATTACCACATATTAACAGGCAAAGTTCTTAAATCCAGAAGATACGAATGAAACTAAAATCTTAACGACAGGAGCCTAGTATTTTACAGTTTTCATAAAAGTAGCCATATGTGAGGAAAACACCCACACTTTGGTTCAAGTCTGACCTGGACTCAGCTCTTAGCTATGGCATTGCAGTAGCTTTAGGCCATGTGTAGATTAATGGCTCTGAGCTCTGATGTCCTCACAGGTTCGCTGTGAGGCTTACTAAGATTGTGTATATATACTATAAACGAGGGGGTGCTGCATGCCAGTGGCCTTCAGTAGCTGTTAGGTCCCTTCCTTTCTCATCCCTAATTTAAAAAACAAAACCAGAAAATTCCCTGTCCTGTAGCTGCTGGGTCTTTAAGATAGAAAAAACATGGGAAAGTTTCCTGGTTTTCTTCTTAAACATAATTTTTTTTATCCCCTATATAATCCTTGGCACTATATACATTTATTTTATTTTATTTTTTATTTTTTAAAATTTACATCCAAATTAGTTAGCATATAGTGCAACAATGATTTCAGGAGTAGATTCCTTAGTGCCCCTTACCCATTTAGCCCATCCCCCCTCCCACAACCCCTCCCGTAACCCTCAGTTTGTTCTCCATATTTATGAGTCTCTTCTGTTTTGTCCCCCTCCCTGTTTTTATATTATTTTGCTTCCCTTTCCTTATGTTTATCTGCTTTGTCTCTTAAAGTCCTTATATGAGTGAAGTCATACGATTTTTGTCTTTCTCTAATTTCACTTAACATAATACCCTCCAGTTCCATCCACGTAGTTGCAAATAGCAAGATTTCATTCTTTTTGAAAAGAGTAACACTCCATTGTCTATATATACCACATCTTCTTTATCCATTCATCCATCGATGGACATTTGGGCTCTTTCCATACTTTGGCTATTGTTGATAGTGCTGCCATAAACATGGGGGTGCATGTGTCCCTTCGAAACAGCACACCTGTATCCCGTGGATAAATGCCTAGTAGTGCAATTGCTGGGTCGTAGGGTAATTCTATTTTTAGTTTTTTGAGGAACCTCCATACTGTTTTCCAGAGTGGCTGCACCAGCTTGCATTCCCAGGCACTATATACATTTTAATTAGAGTTTGTCTAAGGTTTGACTCTGTTTATAGAAAACACATTTATGAGAAGTTCAAACTGGAGGAATATTTTAGTCTTTAGTTTACCTATTAGGAAAGCATTTGCATTTTTATATTCAATCTGCTGGCACAATTCAACTTAAATTTGGTATCCTCTGTTGTCTTTCCTTAATCTAAGTCCAGATATTCATTTCCAGTACAATGGTTTTTTATTTGGATTAATGCTACTCTCCATTGCACGATTATTTCAGGTAAATACAAAATAGGCTGATTAGATTTTTGCCCTTAAGTCTGACTTTGAGCTTTGAAAGGCAACAATAAGTTGGTGATGGGTAGACTTATTTGATGGACTGTTTTGAATTGTCAAGCACTATAGATAATTTTATTGCATATTTCTCATAAATCCCATCTTCTCTTTTGACAATAATTTTCTTCCTTTTACGCATAGACTCTAGAAACTTGTTAGAGGGTGGCAGGCCTGAAATAAACTTGTGTTGCTGTATTTGGCTGGAATCATTTACCTAGGAATGAAGTCTCCAGTTTTTACAATATAATAACTGATGGTGGGGTTTCGTCGTCAGAAGTATATAGCATAGTGTAATGGAAAGTATGGGATTTGGAATCAGAAGATTTGAGTTGAAATCCTGACTGACCCTAATGAACTGTATGACTCAGACAGGGCTCACACAAATGCATTGGCTACTTTGGGTTAGGTACATTATATATAATATCTTATTGAGTAAACCTCACAACTGTTCTATGAAATTATTGTCATTATTTTCCTCCTCTTTATAGAGGAAGAAATCAGAAGTTCATACTTTGGGGTCACCTCTCTGTATGCTGGATAAGAATCCTTAGCACTGGCGTTTAGGAATTTATAGGGAATTTTGATTCACAGTCAGGTTTGGGAACCATTACCCGAAAGTAAGTCATTTAACCCCCTCAGCCACAGTTTTTGCATCCATAAAATGAAATGTACCTCTTATTACATTCTTATTTGTAAAATGGGGGCCCTCTACCTCACAGGGACTTTGGAAATATCAAATTTGATAATCTGCTTTAAAATTCTTTGTCAACTATAAATGTCTGGATAAGTTTTTGTCTTTTAACCATAAAAAGCCATGTAGCACTTAGAGCATAATTGGCATTCAGTGAATGATTGTTAAATAAAGTTTAGCTAGACCTTCTCTGAATCTTAAGTTGAAAAAGCGGTGATCAGAGATCTGGAAACAACCCATTATTTTTCCTGATCATTCCTCACTCATCTATTCTAGAGCACACCCTGATGAGACAGTGAGAGAAGGAACCTGGCCTTTCATGGCCCCTTTGGCAGCTTCCTTCCTGAACCACAGGAACATTATCTCATTTGATCCCCAAATTCCTGTGAGGTAGGTAGAATTCAGATTTATTTAGTTATAGTCAACTTGGGGATTTTTTGTTGTTGTTGTTTATTTGTTTTAAATCAGAATACCTTTAGTTCTTGTAGGTAGTTTGTTAGGATCAAGTACTGTACTCGGTGCCTTCAGCCTGATACTACTATATGTTACCTGATCTATAACACCAGATTTAGGTGGCTCTTTGGTAGCATAACATCATATGTATTCTTTCATACTCTCATCCCCAGGTCCAGGGGATGAGGGTGATTGAATTCTCTGGGCTTCAGATCTTTAAGGAGCATTGGGGTGTGTTTTTATGATAATGTGTCCTGTACCTTAGCATCAAGCTAAGTATTAAATAAATATTTGTTGCAGTAATGAACTAGGCTCAGTATAAAAACTAACTAGAATCACTTGCCTGTTTTCTCCTTATATTGCATGTAGAATATTTGCCTGAAATTTAAAACCTTTTTATTATAGCAAACTTAAATCATATACAAAAGTAGAGAAAATAAGAATAGCACAGTGATCTACACACAAACACACACAAGATTATTTTGAAACATATCCCAGATGATTTCATTCATTAAGCATGTCAGAATATAGATTTTAAAATATGTATTTTTTAAATTGTGTTGAAATACACATAAAATTAACTATCAACCATTTTTTTAGTGTACAGGCTAGTATTGTTTTAAGTATATTCACATTGTTATGCAACCAGTCTCCAGGGTTTTTTTATTTTTTAATAAACTTAATTTTTAAAAATAGTCCTAGGTTTATAGAAAAGTTAACAAAGATAGTACAGAGAGTCCCTGTGCCCCTCACCCATTTTCCCCTCATGCCACCATCTTACATAACTATGACACTTTCATAGTTCATTCTTTCAACAAGACTAAAAAACACTATTGTACACCTAAAACCAGCATAACACTGTATGGTTAACTATCTGGAATTAAAATTAAAACTTAAAAAACAAAAAAAGACTAAAAAATCAACATTGGTGCTGCACTCAGATTTCACCAGTTTTTCCACTAATGTTATTTTTCTGTTCCAGGATCCAACCAGGATACTACATTACTACATTTAGTTTACCCTGAATTTTAAAGTGATATTTCCCTTTTAAATCTCCTAGAAAAGGCATATGGAAGGAGCATTTCTCTTTGCTGTTCTTCTACACTTCAAGCACATCTACCTCTATGTAGCCCCGGCTTATGGTGTATACCTGCTACGGTCTTACTGTTTCACTGCAAATAAACCAGGCAAGTTTTAGTGACAATAACGAAACCATTATTTTCTTTTTCCTTGATTTGGTAGCTTGCTTCTTGAGAGGATTTTATGAGGCACAGCAGATATCTCTCGTTTATTGATCCTATAAACCCTTGACCATTCTGACTTTTCTGTGCTCTTGTCACATCATGAAGGTTGGTGTGCTATCAGGGGATACTTCTGGTTTTAGCATATTGTATAAGTTATGGTTTTCCATGCTCCTGGTAACGGTAATGTTCCTTTTCTGTAGATGGATCCGTCCGATGGAACAGTTTCAGCTTTGTCCGTGTTATTTCTCTAGGACTGATTGTTTTTTTAGTTTCTGCTCTTTCACTGGGTCCCTTCCTAGCCTTGGTAAGTCCTTTATTTTTTAAATTAAGTAATACATGTTTTTTGTTGTTGCTGCTGTTGTTTAGAAAAAAATAATAAAACAAAGAATGTATAAAAGAAGCAAATCTACTTTTTTCGGATTCTTCCCCAGTATGACTCCCCAAAGACAGAATGGTGTTCTTTCAGACATTTTGGTTCATATTCAAATACGTATCTGTATGTTTACATGTTTAACTATATGTCTTTCACACACATAGACACACACACTTACACACAGAATTGATGATCATTGTTCGCAGATTTCCTTATTTGCTCATTTGCTTACTTGTGATAATTTATTTGTAACTCCAAAATCAATACTAATGGTGTTGCATAGTCATTCACTGACAACATTCAAAGTGCCTAGAATATTATAGATGTTCGATGAATATTTTTCGTTTTCCCCTTTTTCCCTCACCCTGGGGTCTCCTCCTTTGCAGCTCGTAAATTCTTCCCTTATTATAATTATCTCATAGCAGTACTGGACTGGTATTCAGCATATCTTGTCCCACTCAACAGATGAGTAGGTTAGACAAGAGGAGGTTCTGTGAACTGCTCAGGATCACACAACTACTTGAGGGAACAAGGACTAGAACTTTCTACACGCTATGTCACAGATGGTTCTTTAGTTCTCTTTTTGCATTTGGAAAAGATCGGTCACTGTTTAATCTCTTTTCTACAGAACCAACTGCCTCAAGTCTTGTCCCGACTCTTCCCTTTCAAGAGGGGCCTCTGCCATGCATATTGGGCTCCAAACTTCTGGGCTTTGTACAATGCTTTGGACAAAGTGCTCTCCATCATCGGTATAGTAGCCAGCCTTCTTACTTAGACGATGGATTTGGACAAGTCATACTGAGAAATGGAAAATCCTGCTTTGTGTTTTGAATGTGGCTGAACTGTTTGTTCTCCGGCCTTGTGTCTCAGCTTTCAGAATAAACAGGGGAGCAGTTCTAGGGACTAAGGTTTCAGTGTAGTAGACAGGCTGTGTTCCTTATAAAAACCATTTGTGGCAATGAGGTTGATCCTTTGCTTTGGAAAAAAAAAAATACAATATTTAGACATTTTTAAAAGGTAATTTTTGCCTTGAGTAAAATGTTATTCAGCAGTTAACTCTGCTTTTAAACTTAAATGTGTGCAGAAGGAAAGAAGACTGTGTAAGCTGTGACTCTAGGTGTTCTATCAGTAAGGAAAATGATAGTCATGCATGAGATGAGAAGAAATGGGAAACCTAGGCTAGGCTTTTAAGTTTGGGTTGTGATAAAATAATAATAATAATAATAATAATAATAATAATAATAATGTATATCTTAAGATGGTTCTACTGAAAATAATTCACTCTAGAATAACTCACAGTAGTTTGTGAATATAGCCTAGCTTGATGGGAAATGGGGAGGATCAAGAGAAAGGTCAGTAAGCTTTGTCTGAAAAAAAATGGGCCAGATAGTAAATAGTTTAGGCTTGGCAGACCACATAAGGTGTTTTTGTTTGTTTGTTTTACCACCTTGAAAAATATAAAAACTCTTCCTAGCTTCGGGCTATGCAAAAATTAGTCACAGGCTGGGGATTTGGCCCTCAAGGTAGAATTTGCCAATTCCTGATCTAGAGTCTGATGATTTGGTTGGAGGCCAACCTGCATAAATGAGTGGCTCTGTGGCATTCTTCAAGTCACTTGATTCTTCTAGTGAGTATAATAAGAGGATAATGTAAGTAACTGTACCAATGCACTATGTTGTAAGAAACATGCAATAATAAAAAAATGCTAGGTTGTTAGTAGCAGGGGCGTTGTAGCCAGACAGATCTGAGTTTAATTCTACCACCTATCACTTGTGTGACTTTGGACAAGTTATACATCTCTCTGTGCCTCAGGGGTCTGAAAGTAATGGCTACAAAGCTCTTGGCACAAGTAGCTGCTGTCACTGTTTTGGTGCATACTTAAAGGAAATCATAATTTGGTATTATCCCTCACCCACTGTGAATCCAGCCTTGATGTCCAAGGACTCTTACAAGGAATTTCTTAACATTTGTATTCAAAAACCTTAAATAACCAGCATGGTATGAGGTATAAGGGCCACTTTCCTTGTCCGAGTGAGAAAACTAGGCTGTACATTATCTTATATATCTGCCTCTTCAAAGATGTCTTGGTCATGAATAGACACTTTTCTAAAGAAGACATCCAGATAGCCAACATGCACATGAAAAGATGCTCAACGTCACCCCTCATCAGGGAAATACAAATCAAAACTACACTGAGATATCACCTCACGCCAGTCAGAGTGGCTAAAATGAACAAATCAGGAGACTATAGATGCTGGCAAGAATGTGGAGAAACGGGAACCCTCTTGCACCGTTGGTGGGAATGCAAACTGGTGCAGCCGCTCTGGACAACAGTGTGGCGGTTCCTCAAAAAATTAAAAATAGATCTACCCTATGACCCAGCAATAGCACTGCTAGGAATTTACCCAAGGGATACAGGAGTGCTGATGCATAGGGGTACTTGTACCCCAGTGTTTATAGCAGCACTTTCAACAATAGCCAAATTATGGAAAGAGCCTAAATGTCCATCAACTGATGAATGGATAAAGAAGATGTGGTTAGGGGCGCCTGGGTGGCGCAGTCGGTTAGGCGTCCGACTTCAGCCAGGTCACGATCTCGCGGTCCATGAGTTCGAGCCCCGCGTCAGGCTCTGGGCTGATGGCTCAGAGCCTGGAGCCTGTTTCCGATTCTGTGTCTCCCTCTCTCTCTGCCCCTCCCCCATTCATGCTCTGTCTCTCTCTGTCCCAAAAATAAATAAACGTTGAAAAAAAAAAATTTAAAAAAAAAAAAAAAAAAAAAAAAAAGAAGATGTGGTTAATATATACAATGGAATACTACTTGGCAATGAGAAAGAATGATATCTGGCCATTTGTAGCAACGTGGATGGAACTGGAGAGTATTATGCTAAGTGAAATAAGTCAGGCAGAGAAAGACAGATACATGTTTTCACTCATGTGGATCCTAAGAAACTTAATGGAAGTCCATGGGGGAGGGAAAGGGGGGGGGGAGTTACAGAGAGAGAAGGAGGCAAACCATAACAGACTCTTAAATCCTGGGAACAAACTGAGGGTTGATGGGGGGTGGGGGAGAGAGGAAAGTGGGTGATGGGTATTGAGGAGGGCACCTGTTGGGATGAGCACTGGGTGTTGTATGGAAACCAATTTGACAACAAATTATATTTAATATATAAAAAAAAAGATGTCTTGGTCAGTGGCAGTAGCTTTAAGAGAGACTCATCAGACTGAAGGGAAAAGGAAAGAGGTTAATGAATACAAAATAATTTGGTAGTGTACACCTCCCCACATTTCACTGATTTTCAGTAGACCTTGTCTACTACAAGGCCATGCTCAGACTGTCCTTGGCTGTCCTATTAGCTTGTTTGGGATGGAATTTGCATCATCATCCTCAGACTTGGTCATCTAATAAGTATTCCTTGAACACGTATGTGCTGGGGATAAAAATGGATTAATAATCATTTCTGCTTTTAAGAAATCCAATACAGTGGAGGAAATGAGTGCATAAACAGATACAGGGCAGTAGGGTGAACACTAGATAGAGACATGTACAGGGTCCATATGTGTGTACCTAGCCCACAAGAAAATCAGCTCTACTTTTTTATTTAAAAGATTTCTCAGATGAGGGAGTGAATTAGGAGTTAACTTAGAGAAGTGATTAGGCCATTCTAAGCTAAGGGGACAAGTGTGGAGAGTGCTATGTCAATTCATTGTGGCCAGGCCACATTTAATCAAGCAGAGGATATGAGATTGGAGAGGAAGGGGCTAGATCATGGAAGACAGTTTATGCCGTGCTTGGGAATATGGACTTTATAGGCAATGAAGGATTCCAAGCTGGGATGTGACCCTGGTCAGACTTGCATTTTAGAAGCCTGCTTCATTTTAGAGGTGAGAGAGAGCAGATTGATATTCATACTGTCTGCACGAATTCCCTGTTCCAGTGCAAAAAGCTGCTTTGCATCATATGGTCTCAAGACCAGAGGCATTTTAGATAGAATAGTACAGAGTTGAGTTTTAATACAGCTCGACCTTGAAGCAACAATAAGATTTAGTAGATTTTTTTTTTCTCGAGGAGTTGGTTGACCAAATATAAAAATAAAACAAAATATCTACTTACTCTCTAGGTTTGGAATTGAAACTTCTTGATCCCAACAAAATTCCCAAGGCCTCAATGACAAGTGGTTTGGTTCAGCAGTTCCAACACACAGTCCTTCCCTCAGTGACTCCCTTGGCCACCCTCATCTGCACTCTGATTGCCATATTGGTAAGAATTCACCCACGGTACTCGTTTCTTGAGTTTTCTCTGCTTTTCTTTTGTGTGGCTGGTTAATTTCATCTTTCAGGTTTTTCCAACTATAGGACAAATACCATAGCTGTCATCCTGCTGCAGACTGAGGTATTTCAGAGCAATTCTTAGAGTAATTTTGAACACCTTAAGGAAAGATTACTAGTACAACCTCTGCGAGAGAGATCCTTGCTGTGGCTGTTAGATCATTTGTTCATGATCTGAGGGGAAAAAAAGAAAAGCCCAGAGAGGAAGGGCCAAGGACTGCACTGTGGAGAAGGAAAATGTGTGTAGTGGGAACATCCAGGTTTCTGTTGTTGTTTTCATCCGTGGCTAACTGGTCAAAAATCCAAAGTTGCCTGGACTGCGTGGATATTTTGTCTTGATGACGACAATGAGTTAAGAGAGTCAACAGTGGCTCTTTGAGTGTCAAACATTGAATCTAACATGACTCAGATGGTGTTAGAGGCTTCGTTCATAGCTGTTTTTGTTTGTGATCATGATGCTCTCAATTTCATGATATGATTTTAATGGCATTCAGTATAAATAACTCAATTCTACTTTAATTATACTCAGTTTTAATTTTGGTTTCTAAAAGATCAAACCTATTAAGATACCTGACCCCGCTTAATTAAGTGGCAGTGCTGATGGGTAATTAAGTTCTGCTGGCCTACTTGTTCCCATGTTCTAACTGCCTAAAACTTTCTAAAACGTCAGCCTCATAAGCTGCATATGGAAGGCCCTAGTTTTATTATAAATTACAATCCAGCCCACAAAGCTAGGTATGTATTTATTAAAATGGTAAAATCTAATTTATTATTAGCCTCAAAATGTTTTTGAACTTTTGTAGTTTGACCTGATATCAGTCATTCAGTATTAATTCTGATGAACAGAATTAATTTTTTTAAGTTTATTTATTTATTTTGAGAGAGACCGTGAGCAGGGGAGGGACAGAGAGAGAAGGAGACAGAGAATCCTAAATAGGCTCCATGCATAGAGCCCCCCCAACACAGGGCTCAGAGTCATGAAACTGCAAGATCATGACCAGAGCCAAAGTAAAGAGTTAGACATTCAACTGACTGAACCACCCAGGTGCCCTGAACAGAATTATTAATGAGTTAAATATGTATTTCCAAAGCCTTCTTTTCTGAGTAGGTTTTTAGTTGTTGTTGTTGTTGTCTTGTTTTGTGTTTGAGAGGGAGTGTGCATGAGCCAGGGAGGGTCAGAGGGAGAGAGAGAATCCCAAGAAGTCTCTGTGCTGTGAGTACACAGCCCGACTCAGGGCTTGATTTCACAACCATGAGATCATGACCTGAGCTGAAATCAGGAGTCAGACACTTAACTGACTGAGCCATCCAGGCGCCCCCTGTGTAGTTTTTTATAACTTCTGGTGGAGTGTTCACATGGTGATGAATTAACCCAGTGTAAGGGAGAATAGTCTAAGATGTACTGGTTTGCAGAGATGATATAAATTGTATTCGCCTGAACAATGTTTCTGTAAAGCCTATTTTGAGTGATACTGAAGTTTTATCTTTGCCTGTTGTTTCTAGCCCTCTGTTTTCTGTCTTTGGTTTAAACCCCAAGGGCCCAGAGGCTTTCTGCGATGTCTAATTCTTTGTGCCTTGAGCTCCTTCCTATTTGGGTGGCACGTCCATGAAAAAGCCATACTCCTTGCAGTTCTCCCGATGAGGTAAGCACATAACTCAGTCAGCCGGCATTTCTGGCAGATTTCGTAATGAGCCTGTTGTTTTCCATTTGACATGTTCAGTGGGATAGGCAAAGGCAAAGATGTACAGGAATAGATTTATACTAGGACAGGACAGGGATGCTTAACTGGGAATATGCACACACAGTTACTGCTGTTTTTTGTTAAGGGTACTACAGCAATTAAGAACCATGATACAAGGTGTTAGATCTGGATATTGAATGGCAGCATGGTATAGAAAAGCATAGGCTTTGGTGTCACCTCATTGGCGAAAATAAGATTTCATGGTTTCTTGTTAAGTGTTGTTAGAGTAATGATTGAGTCCATTATGGAGTAAAATTTAATACTTGTACAGAACTTCACATTTTGCAGAACTCTTGTTGAGGTGGTTTTTGGTGGGGAGAAGAGGGGTTTGGTTGGGTTTTTTTCTTTTTGCATTTTTTTTTTTCTTTTGAGCCTCACAGCAACCTTTAAGGTAATTAGGATAAATGGATATCATCCCGTCTTAACATCTACAGAAACTGGGCTCAGAGAGTCTAAATGACTTATCCAAAGCCACACAGCTAGCAAGTAGCACAGTTAGGACTTAAACCTGAATGTTATGATGCTGGTTCCTATGATCTTTTCACTGTACCATGCTAAAAAATTAAAAATTAAAAAAAATTAAATGCAGTAGTGTCCATTTTGCATATAATTAAATCCTGATAGATAGATGATATTAGAATTAGCCTTTTTTTTTCCTTGAGATTTTTCTTAAATCTTGCGAGAAATTAAGCTCTGAAGGAAACTTAAGCACATTTGTCACGTCAGTATATGGCTTGTCTGGATTCATTCAGCAACGTAGAGTTTCCGAATTAAGAAATAGAGCAAAACTTCTAATGTCTTTAATTAGAACTCATACTAAGCACCATCAGGCATGGGGCACTGCCCAAGAGAAGAGCTCCAGGTCTGGAAATTAAACTCCCAAGTCCTGTCTCCCTGGCTACCACCACAAGGCAGCTCCTAGTCCCACCATGTCCCTTTCTGTGAGGAAGGCAGTTACTCAGGGAAGCAAGACTCTTTTTCAATACTCCCCAATTCAGTGTGGTACATTCTTCCATCAGTTGCTTAAATTTTCCCACGAAATTAATATTCTCAATTATATTGGACTTGTAGCAAAGATCAGTATGTTAGCTTATGCATAAGCCAGTGCTAGAAATAATAGATGCCGTTTATTCAAGCTGTCTGCTGCAAGTGTAAGTTTCAGTTGTTGTTTTAAGGAATTATTATAAGAATTTTTATTTTTAGCCTTCTTTCTGTGGGAAAAGCAGGAGATGCTTCAATTTTTCTGATTCTGACCACAACGGGACATTATTCCCTCTTCCCTCTGCTCTTCACTGCACCAGGTAAACAGCTTTTTATTTTAGAGAGAGAGATTTGATTGCCATGCCTTTTTCATCAGGGCCTAGAGATCAATATATCTCATTTAAATGACCTTAAAATCTCTTGGAAGGAGAGAGCTCCTCCATGCTCTTAAATAAAACCTCTAATTTGTTCCTAATCCTCAGTATCTTTAGATGTCACAAAGATGCATCATTAAGCTCAAAAAGCATTGCCAGCACTATATAGCTGTGCCAGTGTGCTTATTATATTGCCTTGAGTATCATATATCTTTCTCTGATCAACTGAATTATCATCTGTATTTTTTTTTCTTTTAACAGAACTTCCCACTAAAATCTTACTCATGTTACTATTTACCACCTATAGTATTTCCTCACTGAAGACTCTATTCAGGTAATCCAAAAGAGTACATTTAAAATTATGTTTGCTATTGTGAAATGTTTATTCCTAAATGGTCCGTTAAGCCTTTAAAAAATATTTTTTTTCAATGTTTTTTTTTTTTTTTTTTCAACGTTTATTTATTTTTGGGACAGAGAGAGACAGAGCATGAACGGGGGAGGGGCAGAGAGAGAGGGAGACACAGAATCGGAAACAGGCTCCAGGCTCTGAGCCATCAGCCCAGAGCCCGACGCGGGGCTCGAACTCACGGACCGCGAGATCGTGACCTGGCTGAAGTCGGACGCTTAACCGACTGTGCCACCCAGGCGCCCCTCAATGTTTATTTTTGAGAGAGAGAGTGCACAAGCAGGGGAGGCACAGAGAGAGAGGAGGACAGAGGATGTGAAGCAGGCTCCACACTAACAGTTGAGAGCCCAATGCGGGGTTTGAACTTACAAACCATGAGATCATGACCTGAGCCCAAAAAGCTGCCAGAATTTTTTTAGGGACGAATTACCCATAATCACATCACTCTGACATGACAACATAGTTCATGTCTTTAACTGAAGGACTATTTGAGGAGGGACTACCTAACTTAAATTAAAACCTTATATGAAAACTTAATATTAGAATGTAAAATATGCATTATGAGTAAAGCCACATAAATATAGATGCATAAAGCTAATATATATGTAGGGGCGCCTGGGTGGCTCAGTCAGTTAAGCGTCTGACTCTTGGTTTTGGCTCAGGTCATGATCTCATGGTTCAGGGATTTGAGCCCCACATTGGGCTCCACACTGACATGCGGAATCTGCTTGGGATTCTCTATCTCCCTCTCTCTCTGCCCCTCCCCTGCTTGCTCTCTCTGTCTCTCAAAATAAATAAATAAACTTCAAAAAATATTTAAAAAAAAATTTTTTTAATGTTTATTTTTGAGAAAGAGAGTGAGTGCTAGCGGGGGAGGGGCAGAGAGAGAGAGAGAGAGAGAGAGAGAGAGGGAGACACAGAAACCGAAGCAGACTTCAGGCTCTGAGCTGTCAGCACAGAGCCTGACGTGGGGCTCGAACCCATGAGCTGTGAGATCACTACCTGAGCGAAGTCAGACACTCAACCCACTGAGCCACCCAGGCGCCCCTACTTCAAAAAATATTTTTAAATAAATATATGTAAAAATTCTTGTTATAGAATTATGGGTAGAATTTTTTCTCTTCTAAACTTAATATAATGTTATCCATATAATTTTTTAAAGCTCCTTTATGATTCATATCTGATTATGTCCATAAGCCTCATATACTTAATTATATTACAACTCAGTTCTCACCATATGACCCAGCAATTCCACTGTTAGTATATACCCAAAAGAACTGAAAAGAGGAACTCAAACAGATACTTGTACACAGTGTCCATTGCAGCTTTATTCACTGTGCCAAAAGGTGGGAACACCCCAAGTGTCCATCAGCAAATGAATGGCTAAACAAAAGGTGGTGTATACATACAGTGGAGTACTGATCACTCAGAAAGAGGAAGGAAGTTCTGATGTGTGCTACAACATGGATGAACCTTGAAAACATGGGCTAAGTGAACTAAGCCAGACACAGAAGGACAAATACTATATAAATGCTGTAGAATAGGCAAATTCATAGAGACAAAAAGTAAATTAGAGGTTACAGAGTAGAGGTTCGGGAGGAGGAATGGGGAGTGATTATTGCTTGATGTTTCCAGAGATTCTGTTGGGGTGATGAAAATGTTTTGAAAGTGGATAGTGATGTTGGTAGCAGAACACTATCAATACACTTACTGGGACTGAATGGCATACTTAAAAATGGTTAAATAGCAAGTTGTATGTTATTTTACCAAAACAAAAGCGTCTTGAAAACCATCAATTACCTATTGTGTAGCATTTTTTTACATCAGCGTCACAGCATCTAGCTCCCTTTCCTCCCCCAGATGCAGAGCTGGTTCTCTCAGCAGCTTCACTGAGGCGACAGCATGGGTAGATGACGATTGGGTAAATCTGGATTGTTGAGCTAGTGCAGTGGTATATCATTCTCCATTTTTTCTAAATGTGAAATTGAATGCACTCTTTTGACAATGGCTTTAGCTATCATTCACATCAGGACGGTGCAGGTGGGAAGCTTCAGCTGAGAGATGTTTGCTAAACCAGGATGACTTGTTTAAAATGAGACTTTTCTCTCCTTTTGTCTTCAGAAAAGAAAAACCTCTTTTTAATTGGTTGGAAACTTTCTACCTCCTTGGCTTGGGGCCTCTGGAAGTCTTCTGTGAATTTCTATTCCCTTTCACCTCCTGGAAGCTGAAGTACCCCTTTATCCCTTTGTTACTGACCTCAGTGTATTGTGCAGCCGGCATCACATATGCTTGGTTCAAACTGTATGTTTCAGTGTTGTCTGACCCTCCTTCCAGCAAGACAAAGAAACAATGAATAAAGGAACTGCTTGGATATCTTCCAAGCAATTATTTCATGGGAAATTAATCAGAACTTGAAGAAAGTTGCTGGTGGCATGAACCATTCATTTCAGTGGTTCTGTTTGGAAGACCATTCTTCTAAACTTGGCCTTGCCCAGCCTAGCGACGTGATTGTCACCATGGTGAGAAGCCACTTATCCTCCCTAAGCAATGAAGCACATTTGAAACAAATCTCGCCTTGCCCTGTTCAAGTCATCTGAGATGATTCAGACTGCTGTGCTTGCTCATAGCAAGCAGGGAGTCTACCAACAACATGATTATTTGTAGCCTGTGATGACCATTGTCAGGCTATAAAACATAATTAGAATCATGTGCTAAGGGAAATAGAAATAAAATGCTGTTTTGTATTTCTGAACAAGAATGTTCTGGATCATTATCCGCTCCTATATTTTCCTACTGGCGTGTGCACACAAACAGGTGATGTTCTGTCCCCATTCTATACACCTTGTTCCAAGAGGTGGTTTTTGTTGTTGGTTTTTTTTTTTTGGTTTTTTTTTTTTTGAAATTATACAATAACAATACTCACAAAGCCAGGGGGTGAATACTTAATGAACTGGTTTGGCCTGTCAGCATATCAACGCTTGCGTTGAGTTAAGGACATCTTGTACAGTTCATTTATTCTAACAGCAAGCTCTGCAGTTTTGATAAGGCTGCCACTTCTTAAACTTTCGTCATATGAACAAACTTAAGTGGTTTTTGCAGCCTGGCCATGTCCTCTCCCTTCTAGAAGAGTCCTTCACACACACTTTTTATCCACGACCCCAGTTTGCCGAATATCTGCTGCACATTCAAATTCAGCCGACGTTTATCTAGCCAACACCAGGACCTTTCACACATTTTATTTACCCCTTATCCTCTAAGAAGATCAGAGTCCAAGTCAATGGCATCCTGCGATGCTAATCCAGCTATCCCATCCCTTGAATCCACTCAACTTTCTGGAGACGTCTTTTGAGTGCATTGCAGAGATAAAGATGGAGATTTTGCCAAAGGGGAAGAGAAGCATAGCCCCTCCAGCCTATTTTCCTCACCACAGTCCCTTTGGCACTTCGTGTTCCAGCTGTCCTAACAACTGCAAATTGCCAGTGTGCCATGCTGCTTTGTGCCTCTGCTCCCTTTCATCCATTCTGCTTCCTGTCTCTCGGCTGACTTTCCTACCCTGTCATGTGATTGTACGTACTTCATCAAAATTAAACTTAACTGCTACCCTATGTATGAATATGCAGGTAGTATGGTGTAGTGATTAAGAATAGGAGCCCCAGAGTCACACAGCCTGATCTTAAATCCTGCCTCCATCATTTTTTTATCTGCAGCCAGGTTATGTAGCCATCCTTTGCCTCAATCTCCTTGTCGCTAAAATGATTACAAAAAATTTAGAATGCTGCCTGACACATGAATGTGCAATAAATATCACTTGATATTTTTATGAATCCTTTCCTCTGCCTCAACCTTCTCTCCCCATGCCCCAGAACTGAGTACCCTCACCATGTGTGAGCTCCCATGCTGGGGAGTCTACATCTAATATTAATTCGTTTGTCTTTTTTCCCCAGGAGGTACTAGCAGTTTGAGAGCAGAGACCACACTTGTCTTAATAGCCCCAGTTTTTGGCACAGTTGAATGAATGAAGCACACCGCACAGGCCATAAATCTGAGTGTTTACTAATACCAGCATTAATGCAAGACTCAGTGTAGTTCACATCTTGGCCAATTGATGTGCAAGCAAAAAAAAAAAGAAAGAAATTAGAAGTTGAATTTAGATGCATATCAACAAGGCCAAATTTAATCGTACTTTGTAGATTGTTCTGTGATGCCAGAACTGGAAGAGCCTATGTGGTGCAGAGATTTCCAGAATGTTCTGAAGAGCATGGGATGTTCCTGAGAGTTGTCTCAGAGGCTCTGGGCCCTGTCCCATCTTCCACCAAAGCAAATATGCTTTAATCTATTTCATATATTGGGCTTTGCATAAATTTTTGTTTGACAAAGAGTTCAAAGTCCAAATACAGTTTCTTTAAGTCAACTCAGCCTCAAGGGGCACCTGGTAGCTCAGTTGGTGGAGCCTCCAACTCTTGATTTTGGCTCAGGTCATGGTCTCCCAGTTCATGGGATTGATTGAGCCCCATGGCAGTGTCCTCACTGACAACGCAGAGCCTGCTTGGGATTTTCTCTCTCTCCTCTCTGCCCCTTCCCCTGCTTGTGCTCACTCAAAAGAAATAAACATTTAAAAAATAAAATAAAGCAACCTCTTACGTTACCAGGAGGGAAACTGCTCCAGAGACAGGAATATCTTGTTGGTGCCACACAGACTCAAACCCACACTCCTGCCTATGGCCCAGGACTCTCCCAAGTACCATACTTCGTATTCATATATTTAAACTTTGCAAGATGTGGCTGGCTTTCAATAACAAATTTCTAGGTTTTAGCAGTTCCTAAGTAAACCAAAGTGCTGTTCAAAATGTTTTGAAATCTAGAATTAAGTAAAGTCAAGAACAAGCTAAGGTTACTGTCAAAATTTAAATAGGGTAGGGGCGCCTGGGTGGCGCAGTCGGTTAAGTGTCCGACATCAGCCAGGTCACGATCTCGCGGTCCGTGAGTTCGAGCCCCGCGTCGGGCTCTGGGCTGATGGCTCGGAGCCTGGAGACTGTTTCCGATTCTGTGTCTCCCTCTCTCTCTGCCCCTCCCCCGTTCATGCTCTCTCTCTGTCCCAAAAATAAATAAACGTTGAAAAAAAAAAAATTAAAAAAAAAAAAAAATTTAAATAGGGTATATAAATAACTCCTTTTTTACCTGCTGTTTAATTTATATGCAGTGTGCCAAGCTTTAAGAAGATAAAAGAAAAGAAAGATGGGAGGGACTTGGTACTGTTGCTCCCAGTATCTTTACCCAAGCAGGGGCGTAGAGCCAGAACCAGCAGGGAGCTACCAGGAAGATGCACTGCCTTTCTAGCCTGAAACTGCTATGGTGTCCTTGTTAATCACCACCTGAAGCTACTCTTTCTGAAGGAAGCACTTCAGTGTCAGTGAACTGCCCCCTACATACAGTCTGTGTGGCTGTTATGCAGCTAATGGAGCAGGAAAGCATTCCAATAAAATATGGCCTTTGAAAAACTACTCTTGAGTAGTTTGATGAAATTACATGTCCATCGTGATTGTGGTAAAAAGCAAATCTTTTGACCCCTCTATCTCATTTCTGGTGCTCCAAAGAAACAGACTACTGTGCTGATGGCAGCTGAGATTAGAGCAAACCTATAAACCTCAAAAACTTGAGTCAGTACAGCCGTTAGTATCTCACAATGAAGTCCTATATTCAGCATGCCCGTTTAATAGAAAAATCGATAAATGTACCAATTTTTCTGTTTTGGTCCCAGGAGTCAGAAATAAAAACAATAGGGGCACCTGGGTGGCTCAGTCACTTAAGTGTCTGACTTTGGCTCAGGTCATGATCTCATGGCTCGTGAGTTTGAGCCCCACATTAGGCTCCATTCTAACAGTGTGGAGCCTGTTTGGGATTCTCTCTCTCTCCCTCTCTCTCTGCCCCTCCCCCACTCATGCTCACTCTCTCAAAATAAATAAACTATAAAAAATATTTAAAACAAAAAACAATATGCCTATTTCCTATGAAAAGGACAGGACCTGAAATATACCTATGTACAGAATCACAGGACTCTAGAATCCTAGAAAGGCTCTCAGATGATTACTTGGCACATTTTTAACAGTTTTCTTGACAATAAATAGTCAGTGTGGAAGTGTTCACCACGTCATAAAACAGCCCCTCCCATATTCCTTAGGGCATTTAATGCTGAATTAATATTTTTCTTCCTCTGACTTTTACTAGTTAGTCTCTGGAGGAGTACATAATGAGGTCCTATTCCCATTTATGACAGCCTTTCAAGTGATATACAAAAGGAAAATCCCATATTGTGTCCTCTTTTGTTGAGTGCCAAGTACTCTTCTAGGCATTACCTCTTTTACCCTTCCTAAAACTTTGGAAATCAAATTCATTTATTATTCCTTTAAAAAAAAATTCACAGGAGCACCTGGGTGGCTTAGTCAAGTGTTCAACTCTTTTTTTTTTTTTTTTTATGTCTAGAACTTTTATTTTTTTTTTATTTTTTTTATATATATGAAATTTATTGACAAATTGGTTTCCATACAACACCCAGTGCTCATCCCAAAAGGTGCCCTCCTCAATACCCATCACCCACCCTCCCCTCCCTCCCACCCCCCATCAACCCTCAATTTGTTCTCAGTTTTTAACAGTCTCTTATGCTTTGGCTCTCTCCCACTCTAACCTCTTTTTTTTTTTTTCCTTCCCCTCTTAATTTCGGCTCAGATCATGATCTCACGGTTGGTGAGATTGAGTCCTGCGTTGGGCTCTAGGTGGACAGTGAGGAGCCTGCTTGGGATTCTCTCTCCCTCTCTCTCTGCTTCTCCCCCATGCATGTGAATTCTTGTGTTCTCTCTCACGCTCGCTCTCTCTCTCTGTCTCTCAAAATAAAAATAAACTTTAAAAAATTACAAAAAACATATTCACTGAATTCCTACTGAGTATTTTGTACTATGCTAGGTGCTAGAGATCAAAAGGTAAACAGAGACATATTCCTGCCTTCAAGGAGTTTATATTCTAGTGACTGGAGAGTCCTGAAAGCCAGAAAGAGTGGCATGAGCTGAAGTTGGAGAAGTAGGCAAGGCCCAAGTCATGCAGGGTCTTTTAGGCCATTGTAAAGAAATGAAATTTTATTTTGAGTACAATGAGAACAAAAGGGCTTAAAAATTTCTGAATTGATTTTCATGTACATGGAGCAAAATTCAAAAAGTCCCCAGCCACCCAGTTCCCCTACCAACAGGGCAACCATTGCCATCAATATCTTATATCATTGCAGAGACACCAGACATATCTGTATGTTTATAAACACACAAACGGTACCATTCCACACACTGTTATGACCTTGCTTTTTCTTCCTTAATGTATTTTGGAGTTCATTCCATTATAGGTATATATAAAATTCCATCATGCTTTTTTAACAGCTGCATAATATCTGTATCTGTTATCTATTGCTGTGTAACAAACTCTGTGGCTGAAAAAGCGCATCTCTTATCTCAAAATTGTAGGTCAGGAATCCAGGCTCAAGCTTATCTGGTTCTCTGCTTTGGGGTCTCTCACAGGCTCCAGTGATACCTTGGAGCTATGTTCTCATCTCAGGGTTTGACTGGGGACAGATCTGTTTTCATGCTCACACAGTTGTTGGCAGAATGCAGTTCTTTGTGGGTTGTAGAACTGATGACCTCAGTTTCTTGCTGACTGTTGGGTAGAGGCTACCCTCAGTTCCTTGCGGTGTAAGCCTCCCCATAAGGTAACTCACAACAGAGCAGCAGACTTCATCAAAGTCAGCAAGGGAGAGAGTCTGCTAGCAAGACAGATGTATGTTATGTGATGTAATCATGGAAGTGACCTCTTGCCACCTTTGCCCCATTCTGTATATTAGAAGGAAGTCCACATGTCCCACCTACACTAAAGGGGAGGGGATTACACTGGGCTTGAGTACCAGGAGGCAGAGATAATTGGGGGCCATTTTCAAGTCTGTCCATTAAGGTATCCATTGTATAGATGGACCATAATTTATTTAACAAGTTTCCTCTCAATGGACCTTTGTTTCCAGTATACTTTATTCTGCACATGCGCTAGGATTGCACATGTTATAGGATTAAATTTCTAGAAGTGGTTTCTGGGTTGAAAGCTATGTGCATTTAAAAATTGGTCGAATATTAGGGGCATCTGGGTGGCTCAGTAGGTTAAGCGTCCGACTTCGGCTCAGGTCACGATCTCAGTGAGTTCGAGCCCCACATCGGGCTCCATGCTGACAGCTTGGAGCCTGTAGCCTGCTTTGGATTCTGTGTCTCCCTCTCTCTGCTCCTCCCCTGCTTGCACTCTGTCTCTCTCTCTCTCAAAAAAATAAATAAACATTTAAAAAAAATTTTAAGGAAAAAGATTATTTAAAAAAAAAAGATTAGATTGACAAATTTTACTATATCAGAAATTTTTTTATTTAAAAAAATTTTTTTAAGTTTATTAATTTTTGAGAGAGTCAGAGTGTAAGCAAGGCAGGGGGCAGGGTGGGGCCCGCAGAGAGAGACACACACACACAGAATCCGAAGCAGGCTCCAGGGTCTGAGCTGTCAGCACAGAGCCCGATGCAGGGCTCGAACTCACAAACTGCGAGATCATGACCCAAGCTGAATTTGGATGCTTAATCGACGGAGCCACCCAGGCACCCCTACTATATCAGATTTTTAACTTCTGTGACTTCTAGCCTTATAAACAAAGTTACAAGACAAACAACAGATTAAGGAAGAGTATTTTATAACATATATAGGAAAGGATTCATATTACCTCACACAAGAAGTTTCTACAAATCATTTTTAAAAAGACAACTCCAGGGGACATCTGGGTGACTCAGTCCATTAAATGTCCCACTCTTCATTTCAGCTCAGGTCATGATCTCACGGTTCATGAAATCGAGCCCTGCATCAGGCTCTATACTGACAGCATGGAGTCTGCTTGAGATTCTCTCGCCCTCTGCCCCTGCCCCACTTATTCTCTCTCTTTCTCAGTCTCTCTCTCTCTCTCTCTCTCTCTCTCTCCCATTCTGTCTCTCAAAAATAAACAAATAAACTTAAAAAAAAAAAAAGAAGACAATCCTAGGGGTGCCTGGCTGGCTCAGTTGGTGGAGACTGTGGCTCTTGATCTCAGGTTGTGAGTTCAAGCCCCATGTTGGATGCAGAGAGTGCTTAAAAATAAAATCTTAATAAAAAAGAAAGACAACTCTAAAGAAAATAAGCAAAGTATATGAACAAGCAACGAAACAGAAGGAAACTCAAATGGAAAATAACTATTTTCATTGGATAATGGGGAAATGCAAATTAAAACAATATTGAGCTCCCATTTTTCACCATCAGATTGGCAAAAATTAGTGTCACAATAGAAAACATTGCTACTTTCACACATATTGTGGATGGAAATGGAAATTGGATCAGTCTTTTCATACAGGAACTTGGTGGTATCTAGTAAAATTGAAAATTCATATATTCTGAAACTCTTTTACATGGACTTATATAATATCTATACAGAGATATATATATACAGAATGTGTAGACCTTTAAAACCACACACAAAAAATTGTTTTATATTATTTATGAATTCATTTATTAACATTAATATGGATACTAATATACATACGGAATTTAGGATCATGGTTGCCTCTAGGAAGGAAGGAAAAAGACTGGGACGTAAGGTTGAGGTCAAGAGGAATTTTAGCTTCGTACTGTATTATTTACATATCTTTGAAGGAGAATATATACAAATGTGTGCATCTGTGTATATACATCAGGAAACAATAAATCTGAAGTAAATACAACAAAATGTTACGATGGTGAATATATGAGTATTTATTATATTGTTCCTTATACTTGAAGATTTTTAAAACATTTTTTCAATGTGAAGAAGACTTTTATTTTTCGACATACTTAATTTGAGATGTTTGTAAGATATCCTGGCAGAGATTTCAAGTAGGAGAATAGATGTATCATTTGAGCCCAGAAGAGAGTTTGGGCTAGAGTAAAAAATGCTAGAATCATCAATATATACATGATAATTAAGGCTAAGAAAGTAGATATGTCACCTAAGGAAAGAGAAGAGATAGTAAAGAGAAGAGGACCCAGGACAAGTCTTGAGGAAATCTAACCTTTGCAAGCTGAGAAGAAATAGAGGATGGAAACTGAGAAAATGAAACCAGTGAAGCAAGAGAAAAATTAGGAGTGTATGGTGTCCTGGAAGCTAAAGGAAGAGAGTGTTAATTGAAAGTACGAAGAAGACAACCGTGTCTAATGCTGCTGAGATGTTGAGTAAAATCAATGAGTGTGATAATATGGAGGTCACTGGTATTCTCCTTAGGGTAATTTAATTGAAGGTGAGAGCAGAAGGACATTGTCCTGGGTGACCAAGATTCTTAGACAAGACACACAAAGCACAATCACAAAGAAAGAAAATGGATAAATGTCCCTACATAAAAACAGTAAATTTCATTAGTGTTGAGAGTATCCGTGGAATTACTACAAATCAGCCAGTAAAACAGATGATCCAATCCAAAAGAAAAGTGAATAAAAGATAAACAATCAACTAATTCACAGAAGAGGAAACTGGAATGGTCAATATTTTGAATGGTCAAAATATTCGTTTTCAATAAATATGAAAAGAGATTCAACTTTACTAATAATCGAGGAATGGCAAAACAATAACGAAATAACATTTCTACCAGTAGATTGGCAAAATCGAAGTTTGACAATGGCAACAGGCAGGGGTTGCCAAGGAAACCAACAGAATCAAGTGGAAAGCTATTAGAACTAGTAAGCGCTTAGCAAAATGCTAGACATAAGAATGACATCTTAATCAACGTTTAGAAAAAGTAATCGAATATAAGCTATCATTCCCAATGGTTACAGAAACTACACATACCTAGAGACAAACTAACAAAAATGTGTAATAGTTTTATGGAGAAAATTATAATGTTTTAATGAGGGATATAAAAAGAAAATTTGAATAAATGGAGACATATATACAATGTCCATGCATGAGAAGGCTCAGCATTTTAAATATATCAATTCTCCTCACATCAGTTTATAAATTCATTACAGTTCTAATCAGTAACCCCAGTGATATTTTCCAGGGAATTTGACAAGGTGATTTTAAAAATGAGGACAAATAGAAGTGTACAAATAGTAATAATAACCACTAACATTTACTGTGAGCTAGCTTTTGAAAAAATATGTGGGTAACATGCCCCACCAGAAATAAAAGAATATTACAAAGTTGTAGTTATTAATGACCCAGCAATCGCACTATCAGGTATTTATCCAAAGGATACAACAATATAGATTCGAAGGGGCACATGCACCCCAATGTTTATAGCAGCATTATCAACCATAATTAAACTATGTCGAGAGCCCAATGTCCATCGGCTGATGAATGAATAAAGACAATATGGTATATATACAATGGAATATTACTCAGCCATCAAAAGGAATGACATCTTGCCATTTGCAACAATGTGGATGGAGCTAGAATGTATTATGTGAAATGAAATGAGTCAATCAGAGAAAGACAAATACCATTTGATTTTACCCATATGTGGAATTTAAGAAACAAAACAGATGAACATATGGGAGGGAGGTGGAGAAGAGAAGGAAACAAACCACAAGAGACTCTTAATGATAGAGAACAAACTTGGGTTGACAAAGGGAAGTGGGTGGGAGATGGGCTAGATGAATGATGGGTACTAAGGAGGACACTTGTGGTGAGCACTGAGTGTTGTATGTAAGTGATGAATCACTGAATTCTACTCTGAAACAATATTGCATTGTATGTTAACTAAAATTTAAATATAAATGAGTAAATAATAAACAAAGTTGTAGCTATTAGTGTGACAAAGGTACAGTAATTAGCAAAGAAATCTGTAGAATAAAATAAAGTTCAGAAATAGACTATGACTGTTAACCAACCCTTTTGTGGTAATCATTTCACAATATACATGTCTATCAAATCATCACATTTTATACCTTTAATTTATGTTATATCACAATAATGTCATAACAAAGCTGGAGATTTTTAATTTTAAAAAACAAATAAATAGACTATAGCATTTCTGATAGCATGATGCATAATAGAGTTGGAGTTGATTATTGGTGGGTGAGTATGATGAACTACTTAATAAATGGTGTTGGGCCAGTTCTCATGTGTAACATTCCACATACCCAACACGAAAATAAAATCCAAATGGATTAAAGACTTACACATAGGAAATTAAAACCTGGGAAAAATATATAGGGTCATATCTTTATGATCACAGAATACAGATTTCTTTTTTTTTTAATGTTTATTTATTTGGGGGGTGAGAGGGGCAGAAAAAGAGGGAGAGAGAGGATCCCAAGCAGGTTCCACACTCAGTGCAGAGCCGGATGCAGGGCCTGAACTCACAAATGATCATGACCTAAGCCAAAATCAAGAGTTAGATACTTAACCCACTGACCCACCCAGGTGCACCATGGAATAAAGATTTTTAAACAATATGAAAAACATAGACCATACAAAAAAGATTGATATATTTGACTAAGTCAATTCTTTCACTTCTGTATTACTTAAAAAATATCCTCCATAAATAATGCTCAAGGGCAAACAAAAGATTTGGAAAAGATATCTGCTACCTATATAACATGGGATTAGCATCAGAATATGTAAAGAATTCGGGGCGCCTGGGTGACTAGGTTAGGCGTCCAACTTCAGCTCAGGTCATGATCTCATCTGGAGCCTGCTTCGGATTCTGTGTCTCCCTCTCTCTCTGCCCCTCCCCCACTCATGCTCTGCCTCCCTCCGTCTCTCAAAAATGAATAAATGTTAAAAAAAAAGAATATGTAAAGAATTCTACAAATCAATCAATAAATAAAAGACAATTCAAAGGAACAAAATGGACCAAGGATAAAACCCAGCAATTTGCTGAAGAAAAGACCCAGATGACCAATAAATCTATGAAAGACTTCTCATAACCTTTCTAATCATCATGTATATTTACATTAAAATGAGATGTTTTTCTTTTTAAAACGTATATTTAAAAAAAAGGAAAAAATGCATTGTTGACCCCACATTGCAAAACGATCTTTTTTTTTAAGCTTATTATTTATTTTGAGAGAAGAGTGAGAAAAAGTGGGGGAGGAACAGAGAGAGAGGGAGAAAGAGAACCCCAAGCAGACTCTGCACTGTCAGAGCAGAGCACAATGTGGGGCTCAAACTCAAGACAAACGCTTAACCAGCTGAATCACCCGGGTGCCCCAAGTGTGTGACTCTCGATCTCAGGTTTTTAAGTTCCAGCCCCACACTGAGGGTAGAGATTACTTAAAAATCATAAAACAAACGGATGCCTGGGTGGCTCAGTCGGTTAAGCATCCAGCTCAGGTCATGATCTCACAGTTCATGAGATCAAGCTCTGCATCAGGCTCTGTGTTGACAGCTTGGAGCCTGGAGCCTGCTTGGGATTCTGTGTTTCCCTCTCTCTCTGCCCCTCCTGCAGTCTCTCTCTCAAAAATAAATAAACATTTTAAAAAAGAATGAAAATTGAAACTAGACCACTTTCTCACACCATTCGCAAAAATAAACTCAAAATGGATAAAGGACCTGAATGTGAGACAGGAAACCATCAAAACCCTAGAGGAGAAAGCAGGAAAAGACCTCTCTGACCTCAGCCGCAGCAATTTCTTACTTGATACATCCCCAAAGGCAAGGGAATTAAAAGCAAAAATGAACTACTGGGACCTTATGAAGATAAAAAGCTTCTGCACAGCAAAGGAAACAACCAACAAAACTAAAAGGCAACCAACGGAATGGGAAAAGATATTTGCAAATGACATATCGGACAAAGGGCTAGTATCCAAAATCTATAAAGAGCTCACCAAACTCCACACCCGAAAAACAAATAACCCAGCGAAGAAATGGGCAGAAAACATGAATAGGCACTTCTCTAAAGAAGACATCTGGATGGCCAACAGGCACATGAAAAGATGCTCAACGTCGCTCCTCATCAGGGAAATACAAATCAAAACCACACTCAGATATCACCTCAGGCAGTCAGAGTGGCCAAAATGAACAAATCAGGAGACTATAGATGCTGGAGAGGATGTGGAGAAACGGGGACCCTCTTGCACTGTTGGTGGGAATGCAAGTTGGTGCAGCCACTCTGGAAAACAGTGTGGAGGTTCCTCAAAAAATTAAAAATAGACCTACCCTATGACCCAGCAATAGCACTGCTAGGAATTTACCCAAGGGACACAGGAGTACTGCTGCATAGGGGCACTTGTACCCCAATGTTTATAGCAGCACTCTCAACAATAGCCAAATTATGGAAAGAGCCTAAATGTCCATCAACTGATGAATGGATAAAGAAATTGTGGTTTATATACACAATGGAGTACTACGTGGCAATGAGAAAGAATGAAATATGGCCCTTTGTAGCAACATGGATGGAACTGGAGAGTGTTATGCTAAGTGAAATAAGCCATACAGAGAAAGACAGATACCATATGTTTTCACTCTTATGTGGATCCTGAGAAGCTTAACAGAAACCCATGGGGGAGGGGAAGGAAAAAAAAAAAGAGGTTAGAGTGGGAGAGAGCCAAAGCATGAGAGACTGTTAAAAACTGAGAACAAACTGAGGGTTGATGGGGGGTGGGAGGGAGGGGAGGGTGGGGGATGGGTATTGAGGAGGGCACCTTTTGGGATGAGCACTGGGTGTTGTATGGAAACCAATTTGACAATAAACTTCATATATTGAAAAATAAAATAAAATAAAATGTATGAGGAAAAAAATTTAAAAAAGAATGAAAAAAACTTAAACAAAAAATTTCTGCATCTCAAAGGAAATAATCAGCATAGTGAGAAGGCAACCTCTGGAATGGGAGAAAATATTTGCAAATCTATATCTGGTAAGGGATTAATAGTTAGAATGTATAAGGAACTTCCACAACCCAACAACAAAAAGAACCAAATAACCTGAATTTTAAATGACCAAAGGACTTGAACAGACAATTCTCCAAAGAAGATATAGACATGGCCAATAAGTTGGTGTCTGAAAAGAAGCTCAACATCACTAATCATAAGAGAAATGCAAATCAGAACCACAATGAGATAACAGCTCACATTCAACAGGATGGCCCCTATCAAAAGAACATTAAACAGCAGGTGTAGGTAAGAACGTGGAGAACCCGGAATCCTTAGGCACTGTGGGAACATAATAAAATGGTGCAGACTTATGGAAAACAGTAGAGAGGTTCCTCAAAAAAATAAAAAATAGAATTACCATATGATTCAGCAATCCCACTTCTGGGATATATCTAAAAGAACTCAAAGCAGGACCTTGGGATATTTGCAAACTTATTTTCATGGCAGTATTATTCACAATAGGTAAGAGGTGGAAGCTACACAAATGTCCATTGACAGATGAATGGATAAAGCAAATGTAGTGTCTACTTTTTGTGATGGAATATTATGCAGCCTCAAAAGGAAGAAAATCCTGTCACATGCAGCAATATGATTTCATCTCAAAGACATTATGGTAAGTGAAATAAGCCAGTCACAAAAGGACAAATATTATATAATTCCATACATATGAAGTATCTACAGAAGTCAGAATCATAGAAACAGAAAAGCAGAGGTGGCTGCCAAAGCTGGGGGGAAGAGGGACATGGAATTAGTGTTTAATGGGTGTAGAGTTTCAGTTTTGAAGGATGAAGGAGTTCTAGAGATATGTTGCATGACGATGTGAATATAGTTAATACTAATGAGCTGTATGCTTAAAAATGGTTAAGATGGTAAATTTAATGCTATGTATTTTTTACCATAATAAAAAAGTTAAAATTTTAATGTAGCAATATAAATTTATTATTACATTAAATATATCATAAACCCAAAAGTATGTAATGCACATGTAAAGTCAAAAATAATAAAATGTACACTCATGTACCCACCACACCTTAGAAATAGAATATTATTAATACCATAAAGGCCTTATGTGTGCTTCTCCTTCCCCAGAGATAATAATCCTGAATATTTATGTTAATCCTTCTCTTGCTTTTCTTTCCAAATTTACCAACATGTGTATCTCTAAACAATATATTTTTGCCTAACACTGAACTTTATATAAATGGAATTAAATATTCTCCTGTAACTTATCTCTTATTCCCTTATGTTTATTCCCTTTTTTAACATGACTCTCTTTTTTGAGATTCATCATACCAATGCACAGATACACCTTCCTATGAAAATACCACAATTTATTTTCTGTTTCTTCTTCTTCTTATTATTATTATTATATAGAGAAAGAGCAAAAGCAGGGGAGAGGAGCAGAGAGAGAGAGAGAGAGAGAGAGAGAATCTCAAGCAGGCCCCAAACTCAGCATGGAGCCCTACTTGGGGCTCGATCCCACAACCCTGGGATCATGACCTGAGCCAAAATGAAGAGTCAGTTTCCTAACCGACTGAGCCACCCAGGTGCCCCTTCTTTTCTTTTTGTTTGTTTGTTTGTTTAATGTTTTTATTTGTGAGAGAGAGTGCAAGCAGGGGAGGGGCAGAGAGAAGGGGACTGAGGATCTGAAGTGGGCTATGTGTTGACAGCTGAGAGCCCAATGCAGGGCTAGAACTCACAAATTTTTAGATCATGACCTGAGCTGAGGTTGGACACTTAACCAACTGAGCCACCCAAGGAGCCCCTTCTATTCCATTCTTAACAGACATTTAGGATGTTCCCAGTTTGGGAGAATTATAAATGGCTATTGCCCCTGTGAATATTCTTTTTCTTTTTTTGACGTTTATTCATTTTTGAGAGACAGAGAGAGACAGAGCGTGAGTGGGGGAGGGGCAGAGAAAGAGGAAGAAACAGAATCTGAAGCAGGTTCCAGGCTCTGGGCTCTGGGCTGTCCTACGTGGGGCTTGAACCCATGAACCATGAGATCATGACCTGAGCCAAAGTCAGACACTTATCGACGGAATCACTCAGGTGCTTCTACTCCTGCATATATTCTTGTACATCTCCTAATCCTAGTACATGTATTCAAGTTTCTCTGGACACTAGAGTATAGGCTTAGAGTATAGATGTTCAAGAACTGAAAACAATCTAAATATCCATCAAAAGGGTAATGGATAAATTAAATGTGACATATTTATATGATGGAATATTATACAGTAGTCAAAATGAATGAATCAGGGGTGCCTGGGTAGCTCAGTTGGTTAAGCGTTCCACTCCTGATTTCAGCTCAGGTCATGTTCTCCCAGTTGGTGAGATTAAGCCCCATGTCCGGCTCTGTGCTAACAGCGTGGAGACTGCTTGGGATTCTCTCTCTCCCTGTTTCTCTGCCCCTCCCCTGCTCGTTTATGCACTCTCTCTCAACATAAATTAGTAAACTTTCAAAAAAAAAAAAAAAGGAATGAATCATTGCATGCAATGATAAAAGTGAGAGAAAAGAGGAACAATGAATTATACTATTTGGGTAAAAAAACATAACAAACACAAATAACATGATATTAAATATATGTAAAAATATAAAAAGTGAATTGGAAGTATATATACTAAACTCATGACAGTGGTTCTCTGGGGAAGAAGAGAGAGGGGACTTAGCTTTATTTATAGTGTTTTATTTCCTTTAAAAAAAAGGTTAAAAATAAATATGACAAAACATTAATGGTTGTGAATTCTGAGTGGTAGAATATGGTTATTTGTTATCTTGTCCCAGATTGGACTTAGAAAAATGTGGGGGAGAAGAATGTGTAAATATCATTTAAATATTTTTAAGTGTTTGCCTAAGAGTTCATTTAGTATTCAAAATTTACACAATCTTACTATGGGAAATTTTAAGTGGTTTCCCTTCTTTTGATGTAGTTTTAAAAATAAACACTGAGGTTTTTTTTAAAAATTGTAAAACAGCTTTATTATACGTCATTCTATTTCCATAGGACTGATTTCCAGCTCTGTAATTACTGGATCAAAGAGTGTGAAACTTTGAAACATTTGCTGCTTTCCAGGCAACTCCCAATATACATTACCTAGGGAAATCCTAACTTGAAATATTATAGATCTGGGAGTGATTTTTATGAGACACAAAAGGTCCATCCTTTATTTAATCATTCTTAACTGATATTTAATTCTTCCACTTTGGAGCTCAATACCTTTGATACGTATACCTTTGCATTAATCTCTGGTTTAATCAGCATTTATCTAGGTAAAATGTTGACCTCACTAATGAATGAACACGAAAAGAAGACATTGTCACTCAAATCAGGAAGGGTTTTCGAAAGAGAGCTGTTCAAAAGTAGAAGCTCCCCATTACTGGAGGTAGGGAAGCAAAGACTTGGCAATTACTTGGCAGAATGTTATAAATTCCTTCTTTCATTCTTCAAACCTGTGGGGAACACCTTTTCCTTGAGCTACGTGCAAGGACGTAAAGACTCAGAGGTGAAAATTTTTAGGGTGCTGCCACCCAAGCTGACTTTCAAGAGTTTGGCTAAATGATCCAATCCTGATGTTCTCTGAATTCTTTGTTGCTGGCTGGATCTTAATTTTAGGCTTTGGAAGGTGTGCCTGTGAACAACGGGAAATTCAGCAAATGAAACTAGCTTTTATGATTTTGATTAATTACGTTTCTTAGAACGATCCGTCAAACCTACTTGTGGGTGGTGGATACAAAGATCAATTCGGCCTGAAGGACCATTCAGGGGAGGGGGAAGGAGAGGCAATTCGGGCGGGGGGCGTCGAGAGCAAAAAAAAAAAAAAAAAAAAAAAGCAGTATCTACTAGTCTCTGAGCTCTGCTCATTTGGTGTACCCTAGACCCCGCGGTACCAAGCCCAGGAAACCCTACCCGCCAGCATCAGCGCCGGCGGGAGGGCAAGCAGCACCGGCCATTTGATAACCCGGAACTTCGTGTGCGGGGTCCCTGCAGCAGCGCGCACGGGGAAGCGTATGGGCGCTGTACCGCCCTGCGCCATGCCCTTCAGCCGGGCTCTCGGAGGAGAAAGCTCGCGGCTTGGGCCGAGGCGGTGGTCCTGGTGGTTTTCTTTGTAGTTGGCGGTCCGAGGCTAGGCCTCCAGCGGGAACGGCATCACCATGATGAGCGGACGGCCGGGCCGAGTGCCCTTACAGTTCCTGCCGGATGAGGCCCGGAGCCTCCCACCGCCCAAGCTGACCGACCCGAGACTCGTCTACATGGGTTTCTTGGGCTACTGCTCCGGCCTGATTGATAACGCGATCCGGCGAAGGCCGGTGGTGACTGCCGGTGAGGGCTGCGCGGGCGGGATCGGCTGGGAGGAGAGGGGGTCTCAGGGCTGTGGGTTGGTTCCTCCATAGGCTGCCCAAGGTCCTTTCGCTTTTCCGGGCCTTTTCACCTAACAGGCCCCGCCTCGCCTCCCTGGGGCATCCGTGTCCCGGGAGCTCTTCAGAACCCGATAGGGCCAAAGTGTTACTTGGCACTTAACAATTGAGGGCAATGAAACCCAAGGCCCCACAGTGAGTCTGTGAAGAACCCAGGATTGAACTGCCAGGTCCTCAATGAGGAAATTGAGCTTCAGAGGGGTTAATGCAACTTGCCCAAGGTCATATGGTTGTTAGGTAGCCTGTTTTTAATTTTTTTTAATGTTTATTTATTTTTGAGAGAGAGAGAGACAGAGAGAGACAGAGAGAGACAGCAGGGGTTAGGGCAGAGAGAGAGGGAGACACAGAATCTAAAGCAGGCTCCAGGTTCCGAGGTGTCGGCACAGAGCCTGCTATGGGGGCTCGAACCCAGGAACGGGTAGATCATGACCTGAGCCGAAGCCGGACACTTAACCCACTGAGCCACCCAGGCACTCCTAAGTAGCCTGTTTTTAGACCTCAAGTCTGTATTTGAAAGTAGTGCTTTTCAAACTTAATGTACATACTGGTAACCTGGGGATCTTTTTAAAATGCGGATTCTAATTTATCAAGTCTGGAGAGAAGCGTGATGTTTACAAACTCCCAGATACTGTTGATGATGCTAGTCTAGAGACCCCCTTTGAGTAGGAGAGGATAAAACCACTGGGCTGTATTTTCTAGTAGCATGTCAGTGGCCTCCTGTCAGATAATGGCTGACACAGTAGCTGGGCAAAGGGCAGTGGATTTCCAAAGGGAAAAGAGGAGGGAAGCTTTGGAAGAGCTGTCTTTTTTTAAATGGTTTTCTTTATTTTTGAAGGAGAGAGAGAAACAGAGCATGAGCAAGGGAAGAACAGAGAGAGAGGGAGACACAGAATTCGAAGCAGGCTCCAGGCTCTAAGCTGTCAGCACAGAGCCTGACGTGGGGCTCAAACCCACGAGCTGTGAGATCGTGACTCGAGCCGAAGTCAGTTGTTTAACCAACTGAGCCACCCAGGCGCCCCTGGAAGAGGTGTGTTTGAACTTACCTATGATTTATCGAATTCTAGGAGAGTTTTTCAGGCCTTTGAGAAGCTAGTGGAAGTAATGGAGGTAAGGGCCTCTGAATGGGGAACAGTTTGATGATTGAGTGTATAGAATAGGATAATGAGGGTAAGAAGGAGATTTAGGTAGATCAGGGCACATTATACTCTAGGCAGACAGGAACCTTTTTAGCTTTTGAGAGCTATTGGCAGATGGGGAGTGGAGAGATGCAGTAAGCAGGCCTTGTGTTTTAAGTAGTCTCCATGCCCAACATGGGCCTTGAACTCATGACTGTGACATGAAGAGTCAGATGCTCTACAAACTGAGCCAGCCAGGTCCCCCAGGCCTTGTGTTTTGTTTTGTTTTTTCTTTTAAATGTTTATTTATTTATTTTGAGAGAGAGCACACGTGAGTGGGGAGGGGCACAGGGGGCATGGAGAGAATACCAAGCGGGTCCTTTGCTGTCAGCATAGAGCCTCACGTGGGGCTTGAAATCAGGAACCCTGGAGAACATGACCTGAGCCGAAATCAAGAGTCAGATGCTTATCCGACTGAGCCTCCCAGGGGCACCAGGCCTTGTATTTTAAAGAGAAGGTCACCTTTGTCAGTGCAAAGCACTGATTGGAGCCGAGGAACTCAGTTTAGAAGAAAGCTAATACAGTGGTTCAGGCGACCAGGAATCACTTCACTTGTTCCTCTTTTGGCCACCTTGCAGCTGTATGTCATGCCTGAAGTCCAGCTTTCAGCTCACCAAATCTTAGCGTTTCCAGTGCTCAAATAGTATTGAAATCCCATCTCCCTTAGACATGACCCTCCTCCATCCAAAGGAGTGGGCTTTGTCTACTTCTGCCTCTGGGGAGATAAGGTTTTCTCCCTTTTCATCACCACTCCACATTTGCCCCAGCCTGTCACAGCTGCACTTTGCAACTCGATGGCCTTGCTCCTCTCTTTCCTATCTGTGTTAGCTTGGACAGGTTACTTGGTCGGGCCATTCAGAGGCAAAATTTCTTCATCTGTAAAATGAGAGGAATTAATCTTTGCATATTTGTTGTGGGAATTAAGTGAGATTCTAGAGATAAAATGCCTGGCTTACAGAAGGTACTAGACAAAGTTTCTATTCCTTAGCTGTTGTTATGCAAACAGTTTACCATATATTTGTTTGTTCAGCATTTACTAAGTTCTTTCTTTGTGCCAGGAAGGGTTACATACCAGGTATATGGGGTGAGGAATATCGTCCCTGCCCTTAAAGAGCTCCTAGTCGAGTCAGACAAGTGAACAGTCCATTATGGGTCTAGGCATGACAGATAATGTGTTTTCATAGAAGTAGGTGAGCAGAGAGCACTTTGGGAGCACAGAGGAGGTACAGATTGGAGAGATACTATTCCAGAGGAAGAACATAGTGGTCAAGAGCACATGATTTTGGGTTTGACACCACTCCATTCTACTAGCCATTCAATTCTGGGGAAGTTACTTATCTCTTTGAGCTTTAGTTTCCTTACATATGAAATAGAGATAATATCTACCTCTGTGTGGCTGTGAGAACTAGATGAGATGATGTATAAAGCCCTTAACCTAGGGCCTAGGGGTTAGAGTTCCTGAGTTCCCCGGGGCTTCCTCGGTCTTGAGAACTTTATTGAAATGGTTCTCAGCAGCATTTACTGAAGCACATAATGTTTGTCTAGTTTAATGACAGTCATATAGCAGTATTCAGTAAGTATTGAATAACTAAATGTATGTAGATTACAAGGAAGTCTAAAACATGGTCCCAGGCCTTGAAAGACTCACAAATCAGACAAGCATATCTATTTAAAAGGCCAAATGGTATAAGTTTATGCATGTTGGGTAACAGCTGTGACAGAGGAGTGGGGAAGGAGAAAGATATGGTGGATTTTCAAACTATAGCCGTGGAAAGTGTCTGGCATTCTGTGGGTAGCATTGGAATATTCTGTAAATGAAATCAAATTGTGCAGATCTTTTTCAAGTTAGCAGAAAATATTAAATAGAATTTTTTTCTTGAGCTTTTCTCCCATCGCAAGTTCTTTTCTTTTTTAATTTTTTTAATTTTTTTAATTTTTTTTTTTCAACGTTTATTTATTTTTGGGACAGAGAGAGACAGAGCATGAACGGGGGAGGGGCAGAGAGAGAGGGAGACACAGAATCGGAAACAGGCTCCAGGCTCTGAGCCATCAGCCCAGAGCCTGACGCGGGGCTCGAACTCACAGACCGCGAGATCGTGACCTGGCTGAAGTCAGACGCTTAACCGACTGTGCCACCCAGGCGCCCCTCCCATCGCAAGTTCTAAACCACTGATAGTAGTTACCACTTACCTGCTCTAAATTTATAGTCAGTTGGTATCTAAGTGTCTACCACAAAATTAAATATATTTATTGATTTCTAGTATAATATATCAGTAGTTAGTGGTGTTCTGCAAAGAACACCATGGCTTCCAAGTTTAAATTCACTTGGGGAGCCTGGGCGGCTCAGCCGGTTGAGCGTCCGACTTCGGCTCAGGTCATGATCTCGTGGTCCGTGAGCTCGAGCCCTGCATTGGGCTCTGTGCTGACAGCTCAGAGCCTGGAGCCTGCTTCAGATTCTGTGTCTCCCTCTCTCTGCCACTCCCCCACCCATGGTCTGTCTCTCTCTCGCTCTCTCTGAAAAATAAATAAACCTAAAAAAATTTTTTTAATTCACTTAATAAAGGGAAAACGATTGTGGAGGGGTTGTGCATGTGGTGGGAGGGAGGCCACCACTGAGAGGGAGAGAAGAGGTTAAGGAAAGGAGGACTTGGGAAGGGGCCAAACCATGCCCTTGAGGGCTGGGACACTAACATCACCATCTGAAACATTCAGGGAATCTTTTCCTATGAGGAATATACATAAGCATAGAGAGTCTAGGTCTTTGTGTCTGTGTCGTCCAGTGGCATATAGAAGAAGAACTCAGCACACTTTGCTGTATTGCAGGTGGCCCATTAGGGGGAGTGATGGCTGTTTGGGGTCAGGGAGAATGCGAAAGAGCCTGAACCCTGTCCAGTCCCAGATTGTAGTACTATTTTGAATTTTTATTGTTTTACACATTTTTCCAAAAATATTTTTACACGCATTTTCTTTTGGTTTATATAATACTGCCATGAGAACGATAGGATAGGTATCATCTTTGTTTTAGAGGTAGTAAATTGACTTGCCCAAAACCTTTTATCCATTTATTAAATATTAAGTGCTGTCTACGTGCTGGTACACAAAAATGAATTAAACATTGGCTTTGCGGGGTAGTAGATAGAAATAATCTGTATAGCATTTAACATGCTAATAGAGAGGAGTTCACCCTGTTTTAACCCTGTTAAGGAAAATTCTGGGATGACTTCTTAGCAGAAGTGATGTCTGAATTGAATCTTGAAGGATGGGGGCAGAGGTTGTCTGGGCAGAGAAATAACCAGTGGGTGGTATGAGGAATTAAAAGCAGTTCAGTATTGGGCGCCTGGGTGTCTCAATCGGTTAAATGTCCTACTTTAGCTCGGGTCCTGTTCTCACAGTTCGTGGGTTTAAGCCCTGCTTCATACTCTGTGCTGACAGTTCAGAGCCTGGAGCCTACTTTGGATTCTGTGTCTCCTGCTCTCTCTACCCCTCCCTGCTTGCACTCTGTCTGTCTCTGTCTCTCAAAGAGAAATTAAAAAAAAAAAAAAGTAGTTCAGTATCATGGGGTGCCTGGGTGGCTCAGTCAGTTAAGTGTCTGACCCTTGATTTCTGCTCCGGTCATGATCTCATGGTTGGGGAGTTCAAGTCCACATTGGGGTCTGCACTGATAGCAAAGAACTTGCTTGGGATTCTCTCTCTGCCCCTCCCCTGCTCTCTCTCTCTAAAAATTAATTAAAAATAAAAATAGAAGTAGTTCAGTATTGCTGGAACACAATGTGCGTATCAGGGAATGTTAGATAAAGATGGAAGAGTCAGTTCATGAAAGACCTGGGAGGTCATTATCTAGGAGTTTGGTCTCCTATTGGGTATAATTGAAGGAGAAAGGGCTGACAAGCTAGGTTTGTATTTTAGTTAAAATTCCTCTAGTGACAGGGTACAGACTGGGATAAGTGCAGAGTAGAAAATGAGATGAAAGGGAGATTGAGTTCCCTGAAGTGAGGCAAGGAAATATTTACAAGGTAGAATTGACAGGACTCAGTGACAGAATGTGGGGAAAGAGCATTAAAAAAAGGGATGAGTACTGTGATTACCCAGGACTTGATTTCCTGGGTGATTGGTCTTACAAAAGGTGATTAGGAAGGAAGGAAGTTCGTTTGGGGATATGCAAGTGAACACACGTGTCAAACATTTGGATATATCTGTTACTCACCTTGGATATCTGAGTCAGACATACTTGCAGGTCACTAGAACATGGATGGTAAATAAAACTATAGGAATAAACGAATTCTTCAAAGCAATATATGTGGGATAAGAAGAGGGCTGGGGATAGAATTCTGGGGCATAGCTAGAAAATCAAACCTGTGGTTAGCCTTTTTTAAAAGATGCTTCTGTATATAAAGTTCAGACCTTTGGATCTCCCATTCAGACTTTAAATTTTGGCTTTCCCTAGATCACATGATTTGGTCCTCCCCAGTCTCATTATAATAGGATGATTTTTTAAATCTAGTTTTCGAATAGGTACTCATACACATGGTACAAAATTTAGAAGGTAAGAAGAGAATTGATAGCGTAGCTGGCTGCTTTGGTAACCAGTAAATATGCAGATACAAATTGGTGTATGGAGACAAACCAAACTGCTTTTTGAGCATTTATAAAGGACTTCATCTCTGTCACATCACATCCTGAACAGGTCCTGGAATACAAGTTAGTTTAGATCTTCAGGATTTTGTTCTTAATCCACCTTTTCCCATAAAGAAATTTATAAAACCTAAATTTGAAAAATCTTGAGTTCGTTTTGCATAAGTGAATAAATGAATGAATAAATAAACATGGATTCTATTCATAGTAATGTTTGTAGATTTAATGTTGGTTTTCATAATTGATGTCAGGGTCAAGGCTGTTTTTGCAAAAGAGCCATGTAGAAAAACCTTTTTTTTTAAAGAATGGTGGAAGAAATAACAATAAATTACGTATCTGAACTGCAAAGCTGTGATTTTAAATACACATTGATGGATTTTTGCTTTCTTTGGAATTTATTGTTTGAATTTCAGGTTTACATCGCCAGCTTCTATATGTTACTTCTTTTGTCTTTATTGGATATTATCTTTTAAAACGTCAAGATTATATGTATGCTGTGAAGGACCATGATATGTTTGCATATGTAAAATCACATCCAGAGGATTTTCCTGAAAAAGGTATTTCATTTATTTATTTGATTTATTATTTTTTGGAAAAGGTGTTTCAGGGGCGCCTGGGTGGCTCAGTCGGTTAAGCATCCGACTTTATGATCCCACGGTTCATGGGTTCAAGCCCCGCATCAGGCTCTGTGCTGACAGCTCAAAGCCTGGAGCCTGCTTTGGATTCTGTGTTTCTGTGTCTCTCTGCCCTTTACCTGCTCACACTCTGTCTCTCTCTCTCTCTCTCTCTCTCTCTCTCTCTCTCTCTCTCTCTCTCAAAATTAAATAAGTAAACATAAAAAAAGAGAAAGGTATTTCAAGTTACCTATAGTGAACCTCTTTCTTACCCTGTATCATTTGCCCTGGTTAATCTTATACATGCCTGTGGCTTCAGGTACATTCAGTATTCTGTTGACTCTCACATCATTGCCTATGTATTAGGATTCTCTTGAATTTGTATATCCAGTTCCTAGCCGAGTACCTCTGTGTCCCTCAGACAGCAAACAGATTTTATGTCCCCTCTGCCTGTGCAGACTTCTGTTCTGTGTTCTGCATTGGTGAGTGGCACTGTTGTCCACCTGGTTACTCCAGCCAGAAGCCTGGGAAGTGTCTTCCAGTCTTTCTGTGACCTCTCATTAGTCCTCAAGTCTTACCATTCTACTTCCTATTTCTCAATCCTAAACTCCCATCTCTCTCCCACTGCCACTACCCCAGTTCACACCCTTATAATCTCTTGCTTGAACTCTTGCACTTGCCTCCAGCACACCTCTGCCTTCAGTCTTACTGAAGATCATGTCTCTGGATAAATGTGGCTATGCATAATAATAGGCATTGCTTACAGTAGCTATCTATTGCCTATCAGACAAAATCCAGACTGTTTAGGAGGGCTTATTTCCCCAGGCTGAGCTAATTGCCTGCTAGAAAGACTTTGCCCATACCTTTTATCTACCACATAACATGTACATGTCTGTCTCCCTCACTAGACTGTAGCTTCATCTTTGTTTCCCCAGCCCTCTAGTATAAAGCCTATACTAGTAAGCAATAAATAATAGCTGATCTGATCTACACAAAAACCTGTCTCACTCCTGTCAATCATCTCCTGCCTTGTGAAATTCTGTGTCCTAAATCTGCCCTATATCCTGGGTAATGCTCAACTCTGTACCTTCTTGATCGTCCTCTTCCTCCATTTTTACCTGTCCATCTAGCAAATTCCAACCTAAGATTCATCATCTCAAAGAAGTCTTGGCCCAGCTACAGACAGGAATTTCCTCAGTACACTCTACTTACCACTCTTCAACTATGAATATGATTGTAATATAACTGTTGTCTTGTTTGTATTTTAATACATATACATAATACAGATGTACATATATGTGAAGGAATGAATGAACGAATGTAGAAAAACTTTGAACTTACATAGATTTTAAAGAGATATTTAAATATTTACATATTCACAAAAATGTGTAATATTAAGCATTTAAATGTTATTATACTAAAGGATGGTCTCTAATGTCCTATTTAGCTCTAAAATTTTATTACTCTATTTAATATTCCCATAGCCTTTAATCACATATGTGATGTTCATGGTGGATCAAAAAGGTATAGCTTTCTTTACCAATGAAGAATTCAAAGGCTAGAGTACAAAGCCATGAATAATGGATGTATCAGGGATGGGGAATAGGCAAATGCACGTTAGCATTGGAATCTTGGAAACCGTGATTCCTAACAGACCCAGTGGCAGAGCAGTCCTCGGTCCCAGGCCTGTGGCTCATTGCCTCCTGTTTATACTAGCTCCCTCTGTCAGTGGGAGCCTGTGTAGCCTTACAGGCTCATTCTGTCTCTGAGCAGCATATCAGTGGCAGGTGTGCTGAGAACCTCTTGCACTGACAGCAGGGACATGGAAAGCTTGACCACCTTGACTCCTGGTCCTGCAGCTGACCTGTGCTCCTCCCTGTTTATTCCTTCCATTACCCCATCAGCCAGGGCCCCCTGGCAGCGCTCTGTCCCTCTGGGCAGCCATCTGGATGTCACCAGAGTCTTCCAAAGTTACCCTTCATCCAGTGAAACAGTGTCTCAGGGATTGCCAAGCTATGGTTGAGGACAAGAACCTAAGGAAATTCTTAGAGGAGTTTCTGTCTACGAGAATATTAACTGTTAATTTTTCTTTAGGAAATACGATTTTTAAAACATAACTTAAGGGGCTTCTGAGTGGCTTAATTGGTTTAGCATCTGACTTCAGCTCAGGTCATGATCTCACGGTTCCTGGGTTTGAGCCCTACATTTGGGCTCTGTGCTGACAGCTCTAAGCCCAGAGCGTGCTCAGATTCTGTGTCTCCCTCTCTCTCTGACCGTCTCCGACTTGTGTTCTATCTCTCTCAAAAATAAATAAACATAGGAAAAAATTTTTTAATAAAAATAAAACCTAATTTAAAAATAATTTTTTTTGTGATCTTTCCTTTTTATAGATAAGAAAACTTATGGTGACTTTCTTGAAGAATTCCATCCAGTGCGTTGAAGTCTCCAAAATGCTTACTTTGGTTTCACTGATACCAGTTATGTCTGAATTTTGTGAAACATGTTTCCATGATACCTGAAGTTTATGTTAATCTGTATGTTAACACTTTGTGATTAAAATGGTCATCATGAACACTCTTGACTCCTTTTTGTCATAAGAAAAATAATTCACTGGAGAATGGTCCGTTTCCATTCACCCAATTTTAAGAAGACATCTGGCAGATTTACAGTGGAGTTTAGGTGGGGGGCCTGGGTGGCTCAGTCAATTAAGCCTCCAACTTCAGCTCAGGTCATGTTCTCACAGTTCGTGGGTTCAATCCCTGCTTCAGGCTCTGCTGACAGTTCAGAGCCTGGAACCTGCTTCAGATTCTGTTGTCTCCCTCTCTCCCTCCCCTTCCCCTGCTTGCTCTCTCTCTCTCTCTCTCTCTCTCTCTCTCTCTCTCTCTCTCAAAAATAAATAAACATTAAAAAAATTTTTTTTAAATAAAATAAAATGGAGTTTAGGGGCACCTGGGTGGTTCAGTCAAGCATTCCTGACTTTTGATTTCGGGGCCTGCTTAAGATTCTCTCTGTCTTTCTCTCTCAAATAAAAAATAAAATGAAGTTGAGTCGAGTTAGCAAACCAGCCTGTGGGCCAAATGTTGTCCGCTGCCAGAACGGTTTATTGGAATATAGCCATGCTTGTTTGCCTGTCTATGGTTGTTTCCATGCTATAATGACAGAGTTGAGTAGTTGTGACAGACGTTATGGCCTGCAAAAGCTAAACTCTTTAATATATGGCCGATTACAGAAAAAGCTTACCTGTTCCCAGTGCTGGTAAAAGCAAAATAAAGTAACCCAGATTATGGAGGGTTTTCTGAATTTGCAGAATAATTTGGGCTTGATTCTATAGGTGGTGGGAAGTCACTAAAGGCTTTTTTTAGTGGAATAGCACAGTCAGGCTTGTATTTCTGAGCTCTCTGCAACAATCAACATAAAGGTGGTTTAGGAGGAGACTCAAGACCAGAAGAACTGTTGGAACACTGATACTGCAAAGGGGTCTTTGGTTATGATCCAGGGATCGATCACCCAGGAGAAAGTGGGCTCAGCAGCTAACACTGTCTACAGCAGAGCTTGGTGTGATTAAAGGTAAAAACCCCACCTAACTGGAACGAATTTACCCTTTATCACTTCACAAATCCAAATGTTTATCCAAAATGTGTTTGTTTGCAAGCTCAGATTTTATAATCAGATTGGTTTGGGGAGATTAATAAAATTATTTCTCAATACATTATATCAAATTAGAATGAATATTCGCATGTGGTTTCTGGACAAAATCAGATGAGTTCCATCTATTCTCTTGGGTCTCACTTGTTAAAAATGAAATTATGTCTGAGAAATTACTTCAGAACCTAATGAAGATAGGGGCGCCTGGGTGGCCCAGGTCATGATCTCACTGCTCGTGAGCTCAAGCCCCACATCGGGCTCTGTGCTGACAGCTCAGAGCCTGGAGCCTGCTTTGGATTCTGTCTCTGTCTCTCTGCCCCTCCCCTACTCGCTCTCTTCTCTCTCAAATATGAAACAAATTTTTTTTAAGCTAATGAAGATATATATAAGTACAAAGTTTTGGGTTTTTTACTGCTACTGCAATAAATGCGTTTATAGTTCACTTGTGGTTGGCAGGTACATGAGTGTGAACCATTCATCCCAAGGGACTTTGCTATGCCTTAGTTCTGGAGGGTAAAAAGCAAGGGCTAGAGCAAATACATGGTAAGGGTGGGAGAAAGTCAACCTATAATAATAGCACTCACATGCCAGGTGCTTTTGATTCATCATCTTTAATTTCCATAACAATCTTGTGAGGTAATACTATCCCATTTTATAGATGAGGAAATTTAGGCTCCGGTGAGTTGAATTAACGTCCAAGATCACATGGTAAATGCCCAGAGAAAGGATGTGAATTTCAGTTGGGTCAGATGCTAAAACCTATGTCCTTTCTGGCATACCACACTGGCCAGGTAATACCTAGCCCCTCATGAAGCACTGGCCACCACCCCAAGCTGCTAAGAGGGTGAGGGGAGCTGTGAATAACAGCAGGCATCCTAAAGGTGACCTGGTGCCAAGTCCACAAGCTGGTGCTCAGAGTGAGAGAAGCATCCCAGAGAGCCAAGTCGCCTTTGTTTGCTTCCAGCGGCAGGTCCAGGCCTTTCTGGTCTGCGTCAGAGCTAGCGAAGTGTTCCGTGTCCTCATCAGAGTCTGCCCTCTGCCACTTAAAGGGATCTGTGGAGAGCCGAAATTTAAGAAACCGAGTCAGTATAAACTCATACAACGTGCCTATTTAGGTAGGAAATACAACACAGCAGCTCATTGCTGTAGGGAAATCTGGCAATGCAGTTAGCAGTGTAAGAGTTGGGGTGTCAGAGCTGCGGTAACAGCTAGTTTCACCTCCGCGTTTCACTCACAGGGAAACTGCAAGGCAGACAGGTGAAGTTGTCTGGGGTCATACAGGGTCAGTGGTAGACCCAAGACCAGAGCCCAGATTTTTTAACTTCTGCTGTACCAGATAGCCTCCATGAACATCAGGTTACGGTGTGCTCAAACATGGTGCAGAATGGCTGCTCTCGTCTTTGAAGGAGTTGGGTGCGGTTTCTTTTCTATTTTGTTGCTAAAGTTGACACTAACAAATTGGATTTTTGTTCTAGTTTTTTTTTTTAATGTTTATTTATTTTTGAGACAGAGAGGGACAGAGTGAGAGCAGGGAAGGGGCAGAGAGAGAGACACACACACACAGAATCTGAAGCAGGCTCCAGGCTCTCAGAGCCCGACACGGGGCGCGAACCCACGAACCATGAGAGTTGGAGCCAAAGTTGGAGGCTTAACCAACTGAGCCACCTAGGCGCCCCTGTTTTGTTTTGTTTTTAATTAAAGTATAGTTGACACACATAGAGGGGGTTTCTCTCCAGCCCAGGATGCAGGGTTCTAAGGTTCTAGGGCAATCCACTAGCACAGAGAAAGGGAACTGGATTTGAGTTAAGCCAGGGTACTTTCATTTCCTGAGTAACCTGGGACTCTTTTTACTTCTCAGGCCCCCAGTTTTTTCATCTGTAAAAGGGAATGATAGTTCCATTAGAAAATTGATATGCAAGTGATTTTTTTTTTTTAATTTGAGAGAGAGAGCGAGGGAGAGAGTGCCATTGCGGGGAGGGGCTGAGCGAGGGAGAGAGAGAATCCTAAGCAGGCTCCATGCTCACCGTGGAGCCCTACATGGGGCTCGGTCCCATGACCCTGGGATCACGACCTGAGCCAAAATCAAGAGTCAGAGGCTCAACCCACTGAGCCAGCCAGGTGCCCCATATGCAAGTGATTTTTAAACTATAAAACTATTGAAGTGCCAATAGTTGTTTTTACTAAGACTGTTATGATTCAGTGAAGAAACAGAAACCCAGGGAAGTGAGCCAGTGAAACCAAGGCCTTAGTGGTAGAGTCAGAACTTGAACCAGAGTTGCTGACCCAAGCATTCACATACTTGCTAGTAAATGCACCCATGCACAAACACATATATGTGCACATAAGGTATGCATTCACAGGCCACCTTTCTTATTATCACCATGCAGTTCGTGGCCATTACTTACCAATTCTGGGTCCAGAGAATAAGACAGGCCTGGCCTTGAGCCCTCCCAGGTCCTGGTCTCAATACCCTGCAGTGAGGGTACCTGTCTGAGACCCAGGCTCTCCCTCTCCCACTGGGCTGTGCACTGCTCCAGCTCACCTCCCCTGGAATATCCCTCAATGGACTCTGACACCCACCAATGAGCCACCATTACCTTCCCTAGAGTCCGAGGCTACTTGGCCTCTCCTGTTATCTCCTGGTATGTCCTTGTCACCTCCTCAGCTTTCAGGGTAAGGTGGGTGAGGATGTGATGAAGGCTGGAAAAGTGCAGGTGGAACTGGGCTTCCAGGTCCAGCTGCCCCAAGATCCTCTCCTCCTCATCCTTCTCTGTCTTTGCAGCTTCATTCTCAGCCTCCTTGGACCTCCACTCCTCTCGGGGCAGCAGCCCGTGGTCCACATCCATGCGGATGGCCTTGAGCATGGTGAAGTAGTTGTAGAGATCAGGGGCCCCATCCTGGGCCCGGTGCCCGTGCACATTAAACTGCATGTCCCGCAGGAGGCTGGGGATCATCACCACCTGCTCCATGTTACGCACCACGGCCGAGTACCGGTCCATGACAGTCACCAGGCAGTTCTTGGGGTAGTGCTTGGTTTGCACCTGCATGATGGCTGCTGTTTCCATGCCGAGTCCAGCAGACTGCCCCAGCACTACGTCGAGACCATTTTTATGTCCGGAGGTGACAGCAGTTTGACAGGATGCCAAAGCCCGCCAGTGGGTCAACACAAACCTGTTTTAGGCCAATCCCAGGGCTTGGGCACCAACGTCTATATCAGGCGATCCATCTGCCCAGAGACAGACCTGCCAGCCCTCTGTCTGTCATTTCAGCACTCTGTGACCGCCTCAGCAAGCACCCGCCTCCTCCTTCACCAGCGCAACTGGCTTGTTAGAGGGAAGCTTTTCTCTTTGGCAACCAGTGTGCTTGACCCCAGGGCAGTCATGAGTTCTTTCAGGTTATCTGAGACCAAGCTGCCTCTTCACTGACTGCCTCCTTTTTTTTTTTTTTTTTTTAATTTTTCTTAACGTTTATTTATTTTTGAGAGACAGAGAAAGACAGAGAGTGGGCAGGGGAGGGGCAGAGAGAAAAGGAGACACAGAATCTGAAGCAGGCTCCAGGCTCTGAGCTGTCAGCACAGAGCCCAACATGAGGCTCAAACCCATGAACCGTGAGATCATGACCTGAGCTGAAGCTGGACGCTTAACCTGCTGAGCCACCCAGGCGCCACTTCACTGCCTGCCTCTTAATGTACAAGTTCACTTCTTTAGCCTGGGGTGCCTCAGCTGCTAAATGAACTAGGGAGGAGGGTCATGAAATGAAACAGCTCATTATGGGACAAAGAGCACTGACATAGGAGCCAGAAGCCCAATTCTGCAACTTCCCAGCTGCGTTTTCTGGTTGTTTGCTGGCTAACACTTATTGAAAACCTACTTCACATCAAGTTCTGCACTAAGTTAAAGTAACTTGCCCATGGCCCCATTGGAGCTTGGATGGCAGCTCAGGACCACTTCACTCCCACCTCCAGTCAGAGCTCTAGACCTATGTGTGAGGTTGCATAAGTTGTACATGTTAAATGGATCCGTATCCTGATCTGTAAATTTCAGGTGTTGTAATGATTAAATAAGATAAAGCCATTGAAAATGCTCTGTAGGGGCGCCTGGGTGGCGCAGTCGGTTAAGCGTCCGACTTCAGCCAGGTCATGATCTCGCGGTCCGTGAGTTCGAGCCCCACGTCGGGCTCTGGGCTGATGGCCCGGAGCCTGGAGCCTGTTTCCGATTCTGTGTCTCCCTCTCTCTTTGCCCCTCCCCTGTTCATGCTCTGTCTCTCTCTGTCCCAAAAATAAAAATAAAAACGTTGAAAAAAAAAAATTAAAAAAAAAAAAAAAAAAAAAAAAAGAAAATGCTCTGTAAACCACAAAGCACAGTTCCCAGGTGCATTATCTGTGAAGATACTAGATGAATGCAGGTCACTGTCAACTGTAACCTCCAATTCCAGCAGTTACGATGCTTCCTCTTCACCACCGACCTAGTCCTTTGACCAGCAGTCTTAGAAGACAATAATCTTTTGCAAAACCACGTTATCACAGTTGACACACTGCATTTGCTCTATTATTTATGAGATAATTAGGAAAACTGAGGCCCAGAGAGTGGCTCAAAGTTGTGCAACAAGTAAGTGTCAGAGTCAAGTGGAGAACAAGTCCTTCCAAGTTCTGGTTCAGGCACCTGCTCACAACACCACCTTGGGTGGAAAGATCTGCTAGGTGCTTCTGCCCCAGCAATGGGGAGAGAGGAGGAGAGCATAGGGAGGGGATCTTGTCTCACCTAAGCCACTCTCACCCCTACCTCATGGCAGGAGTCCCCTCTGCATTTACTTGACTCACTCTCTTGACTCCACTTGCCCATTTCCCTACCACTCCCATGGCCAGAGATACAAGAAAGTTCATCTTTATTTCTAAATGAATTCTACCTGCCTTTAGCCCCTCCCATTAAATTAAATTGTAATATTCACCCCATCCCACCCCAAAGTTGCCTGCCTTAACTATGCTTCTGTTAGCACAACAGGGTTGTGTGAAACACCATTTCCCAGTCTTTAACTTGCTCAATCCCCACAGCAGCCCTATGGGGCAGAAAAACATTGGCAGCCCTCTTTTCACACAAGGAAACAGCTGAAAGGAGGAGGTACTTGTCCAAGGGCTCAAACCTGACAAGATGAGGCTTGGCCCAGCTCTCCAGCCCTCAGAAGAAAACCAAGGTCGGCTCTATCTCCAAGTGCCCTTTCTGGGCTGGCCATGCACATAGCCACAGGTAACCTGGGGTCATCCTGCGTTAGACAGGTGGCCTTGCTTCTCCAGGGCAGAGAGGACAGCCAAGTCCAGGCCACAGGCTTGCTGTGAAGGGCAAAGCTTCCACTTTAACCTTTCCTGTATCACAGATTGTGGAGTGGAACAGAGAACAGAAGCCAGCTCTTCCTCCCCATGGCTATGTGGCCCCGGACTAGTCACCGCTCCTCTCTCAGCCTCAGCTTCTTCCTATGGTGTAATCATGATGACATTGATTGAGGGCTTGCTTTTCTAAGCAAAGTGCTTAGAACAGAACTCAATCCTCCCAGCAATGACATGTGGCAGGAGTTGAGGAAATTGAGGTCTATGGGGGTAAAGTAACCAGCCTATGAATACACATTATTAGTCCTTAAGCAAGGAGGAGTTGAGATGAGTAATAACTCCCACCATGGAGATTACAGATGATATTTATGAAATATCTGGTATATTGCGACCTCAATAAATTTGCACTGCCTCCTGGCATTTCTGTTTTCCTCCTTTCTGTCCTCCCAACCCCTCTTTTATTCCCTCATTCTAGGACTTGCTACATACATTTCCATTCACTGTGCACCTGTCCCAGGGCCCAGTGCTGCAAATGTTCGGTAGATACTAGCTGATTAATGACCATTAGATTCACTTCTTGCGGGGCGCCTGGATGGCTCAGTCAGTTAAGCGTCTGACTTTTGCTCAGGTCACGATCTCGCAGTTTGTGAGTTTGAGCGCCACATCAGGCTCTGTGCTGACAGCCCAGAGCCTGGAACCTGCTTTGGATTCTGTGTCTCCCTCTCTCTCTCTCTCTCTCTCTCTCTCTCTCTACGCCTCCCCCTGCTTGTGTGTGTGTGTGTGTGTGCGCGCGCGTGCACGCTCTCTCTCTCTCAAAGATAAATAAATAAACGTAAAATTAAATAAATAAATAAATAAATAAATAAAAGATTCACTTCTTGATACATTCTAGTGCCTTTGGTCATAATGTCCAGTTGCCTTGAAAAACAGCGTCCCTGGCTTGGCAGGAGGCAGTCGTGAGGACTCTGGCCGGTGAGGGAGCCTGAGCATCTGCAGCTACTGCTGGTGCTAACATTGAGACTCTTTTCCAGAACTGCTCCTCAGGGAAGGAGGGACGTGACATACTCCTGTTCTGACAGTCTTCATTGTCCAGGTTGCTCTCCCCATACTTTACTGCAAACTAAACTCTTAGCAAGACACACGGGCCCAAAATTACCTCCACCAGTCAGAGGGGTAAAGAATTTGCATAAAACTGTTTCCTACACTATGAGTAGAAAAAAGCAAGTTTTCTAAATTAATAGAGTAAGTGAAAGAATTTAATTTTAACAGGGTACTTAAGTAAATATTTGATTAACTCATTTCCAGCCCTAAAAGTTTTTTTTTTTTTTTACCTTCATTGGGAAAACCATTCTTTAAATGTTTTCTCCTCAGAAAAAATGGGCTTCCTTTGTAATCGAACATCCAAGATGGCTGAGCAGCGGGTACAGCCAAAGACCACGAGCCTGGATACTGTAGTTCGGGTTTGGGGCTGCTGCCAGGCCCACTTGCAAGCAGGCACCCTGCACCCTGGGGTCCGCGGTTGTAAAATGAAGGGATGGGAGGTCTCTGAAGGGAAGACCCTTTCAGCCCTAATTGTGTAACTTCTTCTGAACCCATGTCCAGGTCCCTAAGGGCATTACCCTGCCTTAGTTCTTGTGTTTTGAACCTAGCCCTGGAAAACATGATGTGGACAGGGCTGGGGGAGCTGACCCTGGCAAGGTGGGCAGGCCAGAAGTGCCCTGCAAGTGGCCTGGGGCCGACCAAGGCCTCCCTGGGCCTCCTCCCATCTATTCAACGAGGGGGCCGATCTTTGTTAGAGCCTCTCCAGCTCAGACTTTGAGGGAGTCCACCTGAGCACAGGGCCCCCGTGCCCTTCTGTGTCATTCTGCCTCTGCTGTTTGTGTCCCAATCCCATCTTGGGCCAGTCTGTTCCCAGATGTGTTCCTGGACCTGGCCCAGAGGGACCGAGTGAGTGCCACGTGTGTGAGTGAGCAAATGGGTGTTAGTGAAAAAGGGAGAAAGTGAACAAATTGGTAATTAGGAGAATAAAAGGGCCACGTGAGTAAGTGCAGACCATACGAGGAGCCCTGGGAAGGAGGACACGGCCGGTGTCCAGACAGCAGGCTACAAACTGAGGCTGCCTCCAGGTCTGCCTGGCAGATGGAACGCCCTGGATGAAATGTTGCTGAATTAGCGGCTGCCCAGTGTCTCCGATTAGAAGACAGAGAGACGGGATCTGAGGGGATAGGCTGAACTCAGACAAGTTCTAGGAGTGAGGAGGGGAAAGGAGGAAGACAGGAAAGAAGGGACGTGGGCTCTTTTCAGGGGATTTAGTAGGGCAGGAGAGGTGGTTCTGATTCAGCCAGGTCCACTGGACTCAGGTGTCCTTGCTCTCAAGATGCCACATCCCAGGGCTGGGAGATTATCTGGTCCAGCTGGGCCACTGCAGGTAAGGAGGTCCTGGCCATGGAGAGGACAAAGGTAGCAGAAGCTGGACTAGATCTCAAGTGTCCCTGAGTTTCCCCAGTCTTCCTTTCTCCCCCCCCCCCTTCCCCTGCTCTCAGGTGGGGAAACTGAGGCTGAGTGAGGCACTTCACTGGCATGGCCTCTGCAAAGCTGACAGTGGCCTCATCCTCAGGGTATCTGAATGCCCCAAGTTGGATAAACTGATATGGCACCAGATGGTCGGGTCAAGGCCCCCAAGGGCCAGGCCAGGAACACCATGTGAATGTGGTACAAGGGGTAAGATGATGAGGTTGTGCTCTGGGACTGCCAGTGTCCAAGTAACCCTGGCTGCACTTCAGCCCATGCAGCTACAGAATGGACTCAGACTATGGTTGCGACAACTTTTCTTAGGTTGATGGTTTTTTAAAGTTTATTTATTTATTGAGTAATTTCTGCCCCCAACGTGTGGCTTGAACTCATGACCCCAAGACCAAGAGTCTCATGCTCCTCCGACTGAGCCAGTCAGGCACCCCCAAGTTTTCTAGTTTTAAAAATGACTCTTTTTTGTAAGTTTATTTATTTTGAGAGAGAACACACTCAAAGGGGAAGGGCAGAAAGAAAGAGAAAGAGAGAGAGAGAATTCCAAGCAGGCTCTGCACTGAGTGCAGAGCCTGACATGGAGCTCGAACCCATGAACTGTGAGATCATGACATGAGCCAAAACCAAGAGTTGGACGCTTAACTGACTAAGCCACCCAGGTACCCCCAAAATGACTTTTATACACTCATCATCATCATCATCATCATCATCTGATATCTATGGGCCTCAGGCTGCTTTTCTTTACACTGTTACTTCAGTCCTGACCTATGGGGGAACACATGGGGTCAAGAGTCAAGAACTTTTCTACGCCCGTACTCCCAGTACTTGAACCCCTCTGGTGTGCTCTATTCTCTGGGGTGCCACAGGGAGGCAGGAGAAAGCAGTTGGTTCCTGCTTTCCAGAACCTGGCTCCCTCTGTCACTCAGGGGACCTCATATATTGAGAGCTTATTCTGCTCGCACTGTGCTGGGCCTGGGGATATAGCAAGGCACAAAGCAGACACAGCACTCACTCAGGCACTTTATATCTACTGGGGAGAAAGCCACAAAGAACATATGCACAGATAAATATAATACTACATTGTGACATGTACTAGAAATAAAATAACTAAAATAATGAGCTAGAGCCTTGCTACTTAGTACAAGTGTGGTCTGCAGACCAGCAGCATCTAACCACCAGGGAAGGGAGTTCATCAGAAATGCAGATTCTCAGGGCCTCCCCAGGACCTACTGGATGAGAAACTGCATTTCAGCAAGATCCCCCAGGGATGTGTGTGGCCAGGGAGTCAAGCATTCACTCCAAACACGGTTATTACCCTGAGGAAGAAGAAATATCTATGCTGGGACCTGAATATTCTCAGCTTCTGGAGGATCTATCTCCCAGGCAGAGGGAACAGTCAGTGTGACTGATCATAATATATTCTCCTTAAAGACACAACTAACTCACTGGGTAACCTTAAACAAGCCACTCCACCCCTCTGGGCCTCAGTTTACCAACTGAAAAACTGAGGAGCTGGCCTAAGTAGAGACTCTTTCAAGCAAAAAACAAAAACAAACAACCAAAAAAAAAAAAAAAAAAAAACCAAAACCACTATCTTTTGAATGAAGGGTTTTAAGGCATCAAGAGTCAAATGACCGGCTAAGAAAGAGCTATTTGAGGGAGCAGTAGGGTCCCTTCTCTGGAGTCCTCAGGTCACCCCAAGAGGCCCGGGCCTTTTCTGTTACTCGGGAATGCAGGCATGTCTGCAGTTCAAGGAACCCATCACAAACTCCACTGTCACAAAGGTTCCTTGTGAATGGCTGCCCGGAGTAGACCCGGGAAACGCAGGTCTTCCCATCCAGCCTCCACTCCCAAATTCCCCCCTGTCACACTCCTCCCTCAGTTCTGGGAAGACCTACTCCTTCCTCTAGCTGATGCAACCAGCTTGGGGTCAGCCTAGGGCTTCTGGTCTCCCCGAGTAAGAGGCAGAGGCAGAAGTGCTCCCCAATGAGTCAAAATCTGGATTGTCAGAGTTGGACATAGGATAGCTATCATGCACCCAACCTCTCCTTTATTGATGAGAAAACTGAGGCTTCACCTTGTATTTCTAATCATGTATTGTTCACTCCCCTGAAAGGCCATATGTATCACTTACAATAGGGCTATATTTAAAAATTCTGCGACCAGGGGCACCTGGGTGGCTCAGTTGGTTAAGCATCTGACTTCGGCTGGGTTGTGATCACAGTTTGTAAGTTCAAGCCCTGTGTCAGCGCAGAGACCGAAGCCTGTTTTGGATTTTGTGTCTCTTTCTCTCTCTCTGCCCTCCCTCCCTTGCTCACGGTCTGTCTCTCTCTCTCTCTCTCTCAAAAATAAATAAACATTAAAAAAAATTCTTTTAATTCTGTGACTAGATAAGACTAGTCACTCAAACAGAAAGCCTGTCTGTCTCTCTTCTACCTGGGAGCCCCTGAGGACAAGAAACTGGTCTAACTCTTCCTTGTGACCCCAGGACCCCAGGAGCTTAAGAAAGTTTCCTTAGTTTGTTGACTGAAAGGATGCATGAATGAAAACTGTGGGGATCTGTCTACTTGGGTGTGCTTCCCAGGTATTTCCTCACTCCGTTTTCCATTTTTTTCATTCAACACACTTTTACTGAGCTCCCCCCAGGGGAGGCACTCAGTGGAGAGCCTACCAACAGCAGCACCCGGACTCCAGAGAGCTCAGCAGTGGTGGGGCCTTGGCTCAGCTGCCTCCTTCCAAGATGGCCAGATCCTGACAGAGGATCTCCATGAGTCACCCTTGCTGGGGGGACCTTTCGCTCTGCCCACAGAGCTGACCCACAGGCTGGGACCCAGGCCAGAGTCTAGGAGGTGACTAAGGACCCTGCCCACCCTGGACAGGAGCTGGGAGAAGGCTTGGCTGGAAAAGGAGGAGACGCTGACCAAGGGCCATAAGCTCATACACAAAACTCAGCCCATGAACACACTTCTTTCAGGGTTCTCAGACCTCCCAGCCCTTAATCCACCCCCAGCCATCTCCTGGGGCCTCCTTCTCTTTCCAGCCTATGATCCATGGTGATTCCTGCTCTGGCTTCTCCATGATTCTTCCCTGTACGATCTTCCTGCTGTACACAAAATACCAGCCCCTCTCTAACTCAAATACCTTCAGTAATTCCTTGTGTTAGCTTCCTATGGCCGCTGTCACAAATCACCATAAACTGAGTGGCTTAAAGCAACACAAACTTACTATCCCACAGTCCCAGAAGTCAGAAGTCCAAAATGGGTCTCACTGGCCTAAAATCAAGGTGTCAACAGGCTGTGTTCTTTTTGGAGGCTCTGGGGGAGAATCTATTCTCTTGCCTTCTCCATATTCTAGGGGCTGCCTGCATTTCCGGGTTCATGGCCCCTTCCTTCATCTCCAGAGCCAGCAAAGCATTCTCAGACTGCCATCTCTCTGTTTTCCCCTCTTCCAGTTACAAGAACCGCTGTCATCACATTATGCCTAGCTGGATAATCCAGGATAATCTTCCTATCTCAAGGCCCACTGATTAGCAATCTTAAATTTTTTTTTTAAAGGTTTATTCATTTTTGAGAGACAGAGAGAGACAGAGCATGAGCAGGGGAGGGGTAGAGAGGGAGACACAGAATCCAAAACAGGCTCCAGGCTCTGAGTTGTCAGCACTGAGCCCAACGTGGGGCTCGAACTCACGAACAGTGAGATCATGACCTGAGCTGAAGTCGAGGCTCAACCGACCGAGCCACCCAGGCGCAGAGAGAGAGAGAGAGAGAGAGAGAGAGAGAGAGTCATAGGTTCCAAGCTCAGCGCAGAGCCTGACTTGGGGCTTGATCCTATGACTCTGGGATCATGACCTGAGCTGAAATCAACAGTTGGACCCTCAACCTCTTGAGCCACCCAAGAATATATAGAATATATTTAAGTATACATACATATCATATGTATTCTATATAGTAGGATATATCCATTCCAATTTTTCTGATTTGCTGCATCTATATTTTATTTACGAATACGTACATAAACAGTAAATAAAAACTTACATGGGAATGAAAACACGAATTTAAGGAGCCGTGTGGGGGTGGTGAAAGCGTACTTCATGTTTATTAGGTCTTATTTCTCAGGCTGAGTCATGGGTACACGAATATTTTCATATTCATTCTCTAATATATTTGAATTCGTTAAGTTCTTAAAAACAAAAAAAAAAAAAAAAAAAAAAAGGAAAAGTGGGAAATGTCTTTCAAGCAGAAGTACCAGCTTGAGTAAAAGCCCAGACACTCAAAATAGCAAAAATACCGATGATTCCTCAAGACACGCCCCGCACCCTCCTAAACTCCGCCGTAACTTCCAAAGCCTTGCTCCTCCTCTTCCCGCCTCGCCCCTTTTGCCCGGGCTCCCCCTACCGCGGCTGACTTTTCTGACCAGATAGCCCACTCCTCTATCGGATAGGCCCTCCTCCTCGCTGCGAGCGTACGCCTGTCCTCTGACCCTTCCCTCTACCGACTTGTGCCTTGCTGCAAAAAATGCTGGCTCCGAAGCGGCTGGGCGGGGCGCCGGCCGCTGCGGCTCCCGCCAGCAGGGGGCGCTGCGGGGCAGGCGAGGACATCAGCTTCGCAGCAGGGATCCTGACCGCCTGCCAGCCAGCCGGGACTTGTCTCCAGCGGAAACACACACGAGTTTCCAGGCGATTAATGGTCCGCCTCGTCTTAATAGAAAAGTGTTGGCCGACAGGGGAGAGAGTGGGAGGAAAATCTTCTCAGCGTTCCAGGATCCCACTCACAAGATAGGCGTCATTAAGGTTTTGGAGTTATTTATTAAAGGAGCTTGACTCAGCAGGTGAAAGCACGAAAGCGATTTCTTTTTTCCCCTGCCACTGCCCTTTCGAACGGATTCTGTGGACTCTTGCTTCACTGTTCCCGGATGAAATCTCGGCTAAGTCCCCTAGCTTTTCTGAGTCTCTCGTTTATTGCTGGGTAGTCTTAAGTGCAGGCCTGAGTTACAGCAAAACTCTCCCGGTTCCGGCTACCTCTGGCTGGGACACCTGGTGGCTTGGGGGGGGCTGGGCGGCCTCGCGCAGTTAGCTACTCCTGCTCTTCCCCAGGCTGCTTCTGGCTAGTTAGGGCCGGGTGGGGGAGGAGAAGGCACAGCCTGGGAGGTCACTGGCGCATGGCAGATTCCATATGCTGACACTTTTTCTTAGGAGCACTTTGATGGGCTCCTTGGAGACCCACCCCACGCCCCGTTTAACAGCAACACCCCTAAGAAAAGCGGATGCCTCCTCCTTCAGGCTGATTACAACCCCTCGCTTCGGCATCCCTACTTACACCTCCATTCTCATTCTGCTGGGTTCCCCTTACCCCTAAATGAAAGTCCTCTTCCGCGGGGTCCTTTTCCATAAGGCCTACATTCTGCTCCTTTCTGTGGGGTCTGCAGGTGTTGCAGGAAACACAGCTGAAGTGCAGCCCCTTGCCAAGAGCCCCTCCACTTGCCAGCTCTCACCAGATTCCAGATCCCAGAATCTCTCCCTCCAAGATTCCTCAAATAGTTCTCCTGAAGCCTCTGTCTCCTAGTTTGAGGGGAAGGGAGGACAGCTTCTTCCGCTCTTTGGTGAGGAGTGGGTTGGAGGACAGGCAGGGTCTGACAATTCTCCAAACAGCATGTCTTCCCACGGTCCTGGGGGATTTAGCTTGCTTACTGTGGCCAGGAGTAGGTGAGGACGTGGGTTCCTCCGTCCTTCGGAGTACTGCATATGTGGTCCAGCCTCTCAGTTTAGCGTCAGCAACTCTGCCAATGTTTCAGCCTTTGGGGCCTCCCCTGAAATTCTGAGGTGACTGGGAAAGCCTTTGTTTACATCTTATTAATTTCCAGAATTTACCGGAGAGCTGTGTCTCTAATCTCAGCCCAGAAAAGACCTCATCAGAAGATCTACCCAAAACACAAATCTGATGGTCAGTCCCTTGCAAAAAATCTTCACCCTCCAGCTGTTGCTGGAGGCATGCTGCATTTCAATTCCTAGGCTTTACGGATACTTCCCTAACCTTATGCTTTCTCTCATACCTTTGCCTTTCCTTCCACCAGAGGAGTTTTAGCTCCACTTCTCCACTTAGCTGACTCCTGTGGTTTTTGAAGACCAGAGTCAAAATGTCACCTCCTCCAGGAAGGCTTCCCTGACTGTGACACCCTCCATCATGTTTCCACTGGTCTTGTCACAAATAGTGTTTTTTTGTAATTGTCTCAATCTACACCTATCTCCTCACTCGATTCTGAGCTTTTTGAAGGCAAGGATGATATTTGTTTTGTTAAGTATGTTTACATTTTTTAAAGTTCATTTATTTATTTTGAGAGAGAGAGAGAAAGTGCATGTGTGTGTTCAAGTGGAAAAGGGGCAGTGAAAGAGGGCGAGAGAGAATCCCAAGCAACATGGGGCTAGATCTCACCAACCATAAGATCTTGACCTGAGCAGAAATCAAGAGTCCAATGCTCAAGCGACTGAGCCACCCAGAGTGGTGCCCAGAGTGTACTTACATTTTTATATGAAAAATAGCTTCCAAAAAGTCAAAATTACCCATAATCCCACCACTTCCTTTTGATATCACAGAAAAGACAAAGAGTCTCCTTTCTCCTGCCTGTCCTGCCAATCCTAACCTCCAGTGACAACCACTTTTAAGAGGGTGGTAGGATTCCTTACTGTCTTTTCCTGGCATGTGGGCATGTGCACACGCACACATACACATACACACAATTGAATCCTTCTTACTATACTTCTTGGTCTGCAATTTCCATTTTCACGTAACAATCTATCGTGGGTATCTTTCCATGTTAGTGCGTATGATTTTATCTCATTCTCTTTTCTTCTTATTGTGTGTGTGTTTATATATACAACATAAAACTTTCCATTTTAACCATTTTTAAAATTTATTTATTTATTTTGAAATGGGGAGAAGGGCAGAGAGAGAGACGGAGAGAGAGAATCCCAAGCAGCCTCTGCTGCCAGTGCAGAGCCTGATGCAGGGCTTGATCTCACAAACCGTGAGATCATGACGTGAGCTGGAGTCCCGAGTTGGACGATTAACTGACTGAGACATGCAGGCGCCCCTAATCATGGTTAAGTATGCAATTTGGCAGCATCAATTACATTCGCAGTATTGTGCAACCATCAACCACCATCAATTCCCAAAACTTTTCAACACTTCAAACAGAAACTCTGTACCCATTAAGCAATAACTCACTGTCTTCTGCTACCATGACCCCTGCTAACCTCTAATCTCCTTTCTGTCTCTGTGAATGCTGCATTCTTTTCTAATGGCTGAATATTATTCCACAGTAGGAGACATCATTTATTTAACCTTTCTCTACTAATGGACGTTCAAGGTGTTCCCAATTTTTTGATAATACAAACCATGCTGCAAAAAAATCCCCACGCATAATACATGTGGGAATATTTTGTTCGAAGAAAGTCCCAGGAGTGAGCTGCTGGAACATAAGGTATGTGCGTTCATTTTTTTAATTTTTTTTTTCACGTTTATTTATTTTTGAGAGAGACAGAGCACGAATGGGAGAGGGGCAGACCGAGAAGGAGACAAAGAATCTGAAGCAGCTCCAGACTCTGAGCTGTCAGCACAGAACCCGAAGCGGGGCTCGAACTCATGAACTGTGAGATCATGACCTCGGCCAAAGTCAGACACTTAACTGACTGAACCACCCAGGCACCCCAAGGTATGTGTGTTTAAAAGTCTAACAAATACTTACCACTCTTTGCATCAAAATTATCTTGAACCTGAAAGTTCTTAACTCCCATCCCCAGATATTCTGGTCTAATAAAGCTGAATTAGGGCCCCGCAACCTGAATGACACACATGGCTGTGGGGCCTGAATCTGCTGCATTCCTGGGTCTCCAGCATCCAACCCCGAGCCTGCCCAAAGAGAGGGGGTTTCCTTCCAGGAGCAACATCCTAAACTCCAGTGCCCCTACCTTGCCAAGGCTGCCCTGGTGAGTCATGAGGCACAGTGTGCTGGCCCCCACGATGACAAAGCCTCTAAGGGAAGCTGGATTGATGGATTGTGCATCTCCCAACCTGGAAGCCCTGAGTCACTCTCGTTTACCAGGTGGCTCCCAATTCCGTGATCAGTTAGCTCTGCCCTTTGTGGGAGGCAAACTCACAGCTCATTCAAATCAAGGCCTATCAAGGAGGGGCGCCTGGGTGGCGCAGTCGGTTAAGCGTCCGACTTCAGCCAGGTCACGATCTCGCAGTCCGTGAGTTCGAGCCCCGCGTCAGGCTCTGGGCTGATGGCTCAGAGCCTGGAGCCTGTTTCCGATTCTGTGTCTCCCTCTCTCTCTGCCCCTCCCCCGTTCATGCTCTGTCTCTCTCTGTCCCAAAAATAAATAAACGTTGAAAAAAAAAAATTAAAAAAAAAAAAAGGCCTATCAAGGAAAAGCCTGCCTTATCTCCCTGGGGGAAATTATGACTCACGGCTGGAGTGGTGGGTGGAGGACAGAGAGCCATGGAGAGAAACAGAAAAGAGACCGAAACAAGGCTGAGTCTGTCTGAGGAAAATGAAAAGGTGAAGGAAAAGAGTAGAGAGGCAGAGTAAGTAGAGAGAAAAGAGGCAGAGAGAAAGAAGACCAGAGTCAGAGGGGAGACATAGAAAGGAGAAGTGGAGGGAGAAGGAGAAAACAAAAGGAAAGAGAAAATGAATAAGAAAGGAAAAGAAAGAGAACACAGGAAAAAGAAAAGAGAATGAGGAGCAGGAGGCGGGTGAGTTCCTTAGCTGGTGTTTCGAATCAGTCCAGAAAAAATAAATGCTCCTGCTTCAGATCCCAGGTAGACACCGGTGAGGGAAGTGACCTGGCTTTGAGTCTCAGGCCCTGCCTGTAAACCAGCTCCAGTTTTCAGTCGACTCTGAACTTGGGGCAAAAACATACTCAGACACAGCCACCCCGCATGTGCCTGGATGGGGGGCACAGACTTCTAAGCCATTTGGCAACAAGGAGCAAGATCCTCAAAAAAGTGCACGTCCCTTGCACAGTGTCTTAGATGTAAAGGATGCTCGTTGCAGTGCTATTTATAGTAAAGGAGAAAAAAGACAGACAGAAGAAAGAAATGAATTGTGACTTAACAGATTTGTGATACATTCATACAACACAAAGCTGTGTAGTCATTACAAAATCATTACAAAGGGTACTGCACAGCCCTTAACGAACTGGGGGATATCCTCATGATACTAGATGAAAAAAAATGAAGTGCATTCATGTTAAAGTTTTTTTAAATATTTATTTAGAGAGAGAAGACAGAGCATGAGCAGGACAGGGGCAGAGAGAGAGGGGACACGGAATCCGAAGCGGGCTCAAGACTCTGACCTGTCAGCACCAAGCCCGACACCAGGCTTGAACTGTGAACCCACGAACTGTGAGATCATGACCTGAGCCGAAGTCGGATGCTTAGCCGACTGAGCCACCCAGGCGCCCCTAAGTGCATTCATGTTTAAATCAATCTTTGAAAGGTATGATTCAAATTTTATTAGTGGATATGTGTGTAATGAGGGTGGCAAACCTCTTCCCTGGCTCAGACGCTTCTCAAAATTCCATTCAGTTCAACCTGTGCTAAGACGTAGTTATTTTTTTGACAATCTCAAGTCCAGACCCCACCCCTTCCCTGTTAGCTCCATGGGAAATTTCCCCAAGGGAAATTCCCATTAAAGTCTTATGGGGGTGGGAGGGAAGGTTCCTAGTCCCTGCTCTCACTAAAGAAGTCCAAGTGATTGCATTTGTAGTCTACCTGCTCCTGGTATAGCCAGGGGCCTGCCTATGAACATAGCGGCAGAAGCCATCACTTCTGCAGTGAAATCTTAGTCAGGCTCATGCCACCAGGACCCCATGAGCTCCTGGTCCTTGGCCTCAGTGAACACTGAAATTCCCCTGTTACTTGCCGCCGGAAGCCCTGTCTGACACTCCTGCTGGGTTCGGCTGCCGGAAGTCTTCTGCTACCACTCCCCACGAGGTGTGCACGGCACCCCCGTTCCCTTGGGTTCAGGTGTCCTGGGGCTGCGTGGGAAGGAGTCCGTCAGCCGGGGGGTACACACTAGGGCAGGCAACCAGTGAGTGGGGAGCTGGATGGGATGCAGATCGCTCCTCTCTAGGGACCGAAGGAGGATGAGCAGACAGAGGTCCTGGGCAGAGGCCATGGGAGGTGCTCTTCTACAGAAGGCAGTAGTCAACTAGCCCCCACGTGTATCTGGGCTAGAGGCTGCTAGCATGCCCTAAAAAAGGGGGGTCTGGGGAGGAGTAGAGAGGATATCCAAGCTCTCGCTCAGACTGCACCAGGGAGAGGTGTTCAGGGCTTCAAGAGATGTCAGGGCAGGGGCGGGGGTGGTGGTTGCTGCCCACCAGGAGCAGGGACCTGAGGACTCAGGAGGTCTCGGGACTTGGGGCACTGCCCATGTTGCTGCTCACTTTGTTCTACGCTGTCTCTGCTTCGCAGGCTTCTGTCAGAAACTCTTAGATGAGAAGGGTCTCTGAGTGTGTTAGGGGAGTATCAAGGGAGTATTGGGGAACCCTGGGGCAGGAGTGGGTAGCAATGATTTTTTTTTAATTATTTTTGTTTATTTATTTCTGAGAGAGAGAAAGAGAGAGAGCATGCATGGGGGAGGGGGAGGGACAAGAGAGAGGGAGAGAGAGAATTCCAAGCAGACTCCTTGCTGTCAGTGCAGAGCCTGACATGGGGCTCAAACTCACGAACCGTGAGATCATGACCTGAGCTGAAATCAAGAGTCAGACGCTTAACCAACTGAACCAGTGTAACCATTTCTAGTGCAAAACAAAACAAAACAAAACAAAACAAAAAACATTACTAAGCATCTCAGAAGTTCCCCTATCTTTGGGTGGCAATGATTTTATTTTATTTTATTATTTTTTTAATATTTATTTATTGAGAGAGAGTGCACAAGCAAGTGGGGGAGAGGGGCAGCAAGAGAGAATCCCAAGCAGGATCCACACTCAGCACAGAGCCCAATGTGGGGCTTGATCTCACAACTTCAAGATCACAACGGCAAGATCACAACCACACGATTACAACCTGAGCTGACATGAAGAATTGGAGGCTTAACTGAGCCACCCAGGCACCCCAGGGTGGCAATGATTTTCAAGAGGGAAGTGAGCAGGGTCTGAGAGCAAAGGAAAAAGGAAGGAAAAGATCCTTCTCCAGTCTGGGCTGATGTGTGGTCCTGAGGACTCAGCAGGAGAGCCCCCTGCTTTGTTCACACCAGCTAGTGAACTGGCCTATGTGCAGATCTCAGACACACCACACACTTGGTGTCTTGGACCGGCCCTCAGAACTTGGTAAGCGGGTTTGTAGCCATAGGCAGCCCTGCAGAGAAAGGCAAAGAACAGGGTGTTCACAGAGGCTCACAGATCAGACAGGGCTGGGCTGAAAGCATGAGGGCAAACAGGGAAGATGATCATTCCCGGCTGGGCTGGCAGGGTGTGTGCCCAACAGGGTCAGGGAATGGCCAGTCCCAGAGGAGTGGCCAAAATAGACACTATTTGCTCCCTGAAGTTTCTGTTTGTCCAGGAATGATTCACATGAGTTCCACTGATCAATTTTTCCTCCTCTTTTCTCACTGTGAGTAGCTGAGTAGGGCACAGAGAGGCATCATGGAACAAGCACCGCTGTAACATCAGGGAGACCTGTGTTCGAAGCCTGCTCTAGGCCATGTGACTTTGGAAAAGTCACATTCCCTCTCTGACCTAGGTTTCCTCATCGGCAAAATGGGACAACATGTACCTCCTAAGATTGTTGTGAAGAGAAAATGAGATCACCCATAATTGCATGGGCCAGGTACTTAATAAAGGTTCCTTTCCTTTGCTGCTTTGTCATTTAGCACAGATTCATTTGAGACCTAGTGTGTAGCAGGCACTGTGCCAGGCGCTGGGCAGAGAGTGATGAACAAAACAGATATGGAAACTGGCTGCCCCCGTGGAGCTTAGAATCCAACGAGTGGGGCAGACATGAAATAAACAAGCAAGCAAATACACACCATGAAGGGAAAGCACAGCATGCTATGGAGAAGATTCTTGGTGAGACTTTAGGTAGAGTCCCCTTACCAATCAGTGCCTCTGTTTTATCTTCAGTCAGGTGTAGCTAAAAATGCCTAGCTCACAGAATTGTGAGGATGAGACCCAATCGTGTATAGAAAATGCCCTGCATGGCGCCTGGCACATGGTGGATACCCACATGGTGGATACCCAGTGAAGTCAGTTCCCTTCCTGTCCCAGGTCGTGATTAATTGTCAAGTGATAGCAGAGACAATGCACACACACGCACACATGCACACACACACACAGAGTCAAGAACACCTACAGGCAGGACACACCCAGGCTTACTCAAGCTACATATTTGTGGAGAGTTTAATAATGACACTCTTTATAAAGGCATGGCAGCATCAAGGAATAGAGCATCCCCTAGGGCTATTAATAGGAGTGGGGGGGGGGGCTGCAGAGAGCGAGGAAGAGAACAATTACCAGAACCCAAGAGAATAGCTGGGTGGACTCGGCACCTGACAGGAGCTGGGCAGGGAGGGAGCTGAGGGAATAAGCACTCTGACCTCAGCCTCCCCTTATCCTCTGATATCCTGGTAGGCCCCCCATGGGACAAGCAAAGATGAAAGCCAGAGGCAGGGAGGCTGTGTAGATGTAACCCCTGAAGATCGGCCTCCAGGGTAGAGAGCGGAGGAAGGGTGAAATAGATCTGTAGAAACAAATAGCAAAGATAAAGCACAGGGTCCATATCCACTGGATATATATGTGGATATAAGTGATAGATATATCTTTAGAATATAAGTGACAGATATATCCGATGTAAAATGGCCTAAGTCAAAAGGGAATACCTTTGGTACCTAATTGGACATTCCAGGGATAGGGCCATAGGAATAGTTTGATCAGTGCTCAAATGATAGCTAGAAACAAGTTTGTTATCATCTCTCAATTCTACTTTCCTTCATATGTCAACTTCATTCTCAAGATACATGTAGTGGCAATATGGTGGCAGTAAAGGAGGGGTTGGTCCCCAGAGAACAACCAGTCCTTTGCAAGAAAGGATGGTGAGTAGAAGCCAGGTGGAAATGTTACACATCTCCACTACAGTTGATGTCTGAGTGCTTACCTTCCATAAACTCAGGTGACAGGGATTGGTATTACATGCTTCACTATGGCCAGTTGGGGGAATGTGGATCACTCAGGGCCCTTCAGTCCTACCTCTGCGTTGAAGGGACGTGAAGATTACCTAGCCCAGGGACCTTATTTTACAGGTAGCAAAACTGAGTCCCAGTGAGAAGAAGGGCATTGCACAAGACCATGTAAGTGATGTCAAGACCAGGACTTAAACCCAGGTCACATGATCTGTCCTCTATAGGACTTGTTTCTGTTTTGTTTTGTTTTTTAAGTTTTATTTTATTTATTTAAGTAATCTCTACATCCAACCTGGGGCTCAAACTCACAGCCCTAATATCAAGAATCCACACCCCCCAGCAACTGAGCCAGCCAGATGCCCCTACAGGACTTGTTCTTTAAAAAAGAAGCAAGAAATACCCCTAGAGAATGTTTGGAGAAAGGAAGGAAGGAAAGAATGAAAGAAGGAAGGAAGGTGAAAGGGGACAGAAGACAGACATATATATTATAAGAAATTAAGACAGTATGAAAGAATATACAATGAAAAGTAATTTTCCTCCCGTGGATGACTCCTACTCTTCTCTCCAGAGGTAATGATGGTCAAGTCTCCTGTATGTCCTTCTGGAAATTATCAGTGCAAATGCAGAAGTGTGTATACGTATATTATCATTGTATTACTATTTTGAAGACCTTTCTATATTACTGCATAGAGGTCTGCATCATTTTTTGTAGTGCATGTAGAGTAATCTAGAATATGGATGTATTCTAATTTATTCAACTAGTCCCCAAGTGATGGACATTTAGGATGTTTCTATTCTAGTCTTTTTCTATAGAAAAAGACTATAAACAGTTATTCTATAAACAATGCTGCAGGGGCGCCTGGGTGGCTCAGTCGGTTAAGCATCTGACTTCAGCTCAGGTCATGATCTCACAGTCCGTGGGTTCAAGCCCCGCGTCGGGCTCTGAACTGTCAGCACAGAGCCTGGAGCCTGCTTCGGATTCTGTGTCTCCCTCTCTCTCTGACTGTCCCCTGCTCATGCTCTGTCTCTCTCTGTCTCAAAAATAAATAAAAACATTTAAAAAATTTTTATAAACAATGCTGCAAAGAACATCTTTGTACACACATAGTGTCAACACCTGTGCTCTAGAGGCTAACTCTAAGAGTGGAAATGACACCCTTTAAAGAGTTCATCCTGACGTCACTTTCACCAGAAGGAACCAGGAGTGATAATGTTGGAAGGGATCTTAAGCATCATCAACCCTAGTTGTCCACTTTGCATTATGTGAATGAGGAAACAGAAGTCTTGGGTATGACAGGGACCTGCTGGTAAATTCAGGCTAGACCACTATGGGTTCTAAAAGAGGCTATGGAGGAAAGAGGGAGGGGTTGGGAGTCAGGCAGCACTGACTCTGTGCCCTGGCTTGGCAGGGCAGGGAGTGATCAACACAACAGGCTCTGGAGCCAGGCTCTGGATTTGATCTGAACGTAGAAAAACAGCCTTTCTAAATTTCAATTTCCTCACTTGGAAAATGGAGATGATTTCAGTCTTCCCTTAGTCTTCCTTACAGAGTTGCCATGAAGATAAGTGAGATAATGCGTATGAAACAAAGTTTACCTTTTATTACCATCCCCCACTCTGGGTATCTCGATGCCTGCCCCTTGCAAGGGGCATCATTGCAAGGGTTAAAAGGCCCATGAATTGGTGAACTATGGGCACACTTGGCCTCCAGCCATGCTCCGTGTCCCTGCAGTCAAGGCCAAGCTGAGCAAATTCTAACATCTACCCAGAAGCTCTGGCTGCCTCCTCCCTCCAGAGAGGAGCTTGGGTCTGGGGTAAGTCAGAGGGAGGGCTTCAAATGGAAGCCCAGCTATGCTTCCTCCCTATACCGGTCTCCAGGGATGGGCACCTGTGCCTGCCCTGTGCCTGGCATTGACTGTACATTGACTCCTGGAAACTCTGTAGGGGCATCACAACGCCCATTTTTGAGGTGAAGAAAGTGAGGCTCCCAGAGTTAAGGAGACTTGCTTCTTTTTTTTTTAAGTTTACCTATTTATTTATTTTGAGAGAGAGAGAGAGAGAGAGCAGGAGAGGGGCAGAGAGAAAGAAGAGAGAGAGAATCCAAAATAGATCCAAGCTCCACGCTGAACCCAACTTGGGGCTCGATCTCATGATCCGAACCATGAGATCATCTCACGACCATGAGATCATGACCTGAGCCAAAATCAAGAGTCAGACACTTAACGGACTGAACCACCCAGGCATCCCAAGGAGGCTTGCTTCTAAATAAAATTCCCCAGGCAGAGCTGGGGGGTGGGGGGGCGCTTCCTAGGGGGATGGGATCACACGTCGAATGACTATGTAGTTGATTCATTGAGGCACTACTTTGGGGTTTATAATGTGGCCTTTGCATTGACAGGCTGTCTTAGCCAAAGGTGATTAAAAAGGGACACCCCTCTTTACTCCTGTCAGACCTCCTTCTTTTAGTTCCTCCTCTAACTCAGCACCTTCCTCCTGCCCCAGGGGCTCAGGGACCTGTGAACCCTTCACTACACACCATCCTTCCCCTCACCCTTCAGACTTCACCCCAGGAAGACTTCACTGCCCTTGCTCCCCCCTAATAAGCTCCCTATGATCTGTATGCTCTCATGATTCTTTGGTCTTTCCCCTCAGAGCACTGATCACCCTGCGTAATCAGATACTTCTTTGTGTGGTTCTTTATCAGTCTATGGCCCTGCTGACAGTGAGCCCCTGCAGCTGGCTCTTGTCCTCTGGTTCACTACTCTTTTCCCAGTGCCTGGCACCATGATCAACACACAGTAGGCACTCAGGTACCTGTGTCCTTCCTCTCTGAAAGGGAATAGCTCTACCTGCTACCAGTGTTGTTCTGAAGATTAAATAGGACAAAGCTCTCCAAGGTGCCTGGCCTAAAGTCGGGCCGGCCTGGCCCAGCCCTGGACCATTCTCTAAGGACCTGCATAATTCTCAAGTGGGTGTGGAGCAGAGGGAAGGGAAGAGGGTCCTCATGGGTTGGCAGGGGTCTCCCCCTGCTGCCGGGCCCACAAAGGGCGCCTTGTGTGGAACTCGTGGCAGGATGCCTTGTGGGACAGCTGGGCCCAGGGCTGCCAGACCTGGGCTGGGCTGGGCTGGGCACTTGGCCACAGGCAACCCTCTAAGGACCCTTTCATCTGAGTCCCAGCTGCCACTTGGCTGGCTGGCTCAAAGCCCGGCCGCCTGGAGAGGAGAGGGGCTGGCAGCTTTGTCTCAGGAAGAACAAAGAGAGGGATGAGTGGGAGGAGGGCAGAGGGAAGCAGTGCTTGCTCTTGGAATCAGGCCAAAGGGAAACAAGATCCAGTCATAGGCAACACCAAGGGGCTGTTTGAATTCTTTTGTTGCCATAGCATCAAACAAGACAGGATTGCAAAGAGCATCTCAGGCAACATCCCAACACCCACCATGTTATAATGGAGAATTAAGGCCCAGAGGGAAGCAGAGACCTGCCGAAGGTGACACACGAATGGCAGAGCCAGAACTAGAGCCCTGATCTCTTGTCTCCCAGGGATGGAGGAATCTGAAAGAGCCGCTTGTCTCTGAGATCCTCAGGGTCCTCATACTTAAAATGTAGGGAGTGCTAGTTCCAATTTTGAATGGTGAGGGTCAAATGTACTAATGGATATAAAAGGAAGATGAGGTCCATTTGAGTTGGGACTTGAAAATTGTTTCCCAGAGAGCTATGGGGAAAGGTATTCTGAACAGCATAAATAAAGGCAGGAAGGCATTGACTTGCTGGGTGTGTTTCAGGGAAGCCCGGACTGGGGAAGAAACAGGAAATGAAGCGAAAAGCCCAGGCTGCTTGGTCATGTGAGAAGTGCCCACTGTCTCCCTGAGTGTCTAGCCCTCCTTTCTGGGGTAATGACCCTTCAGAACTCAGCTTCCCCATGGAATCGCTCCGGCTCATGCATCTGATCAGCCTGCAGGGACAAGTTGGACCATGTAAGGGTGAGTGGGCACAGGGGCTGTGCAGAGCCTGTGGGAGGCTCTCCAGCCAGACACGGTGGGCAGGGAAGCTTGCCTTGAGGAGATCACAGCAGCCTCCCCGTGCTTGATCCCATTTGCAGAATCCTGATGTTCAAGGTATATACTATGCCCAGTGACTTAGTCCATTTGGGCTGTTATACCCAAAATGCCATAAACTTCATGGCTGTTAAACAACAAACATTTCTTTTTCATAGTTCTGAAGGTTAGGAAGTACAAGATCATGGTGCTGGTAGATTTGGTGTCTGGTGAGAGCTCACTTCCTGGTTCATAGACAGCTGTCTTCTCATTGCATCCTCAAATGGTAGAAGGAAGACTCTCTGGGGGTCTTTTTAATTTTTTTAATTTTTATTATAATTTATTTATTTTTTAATGTTTATTGTTGAGAGAGACAGAGAGAGACAGAGCATGAATGGGGGAGGGGCAGAGAGAGAGAGGGAGACACAGAATCTGAAGCAGGTTCCAGGCTCTGAGCTGTCAGCAGAGAGCCCAACACGGGGCTCAAACTCATGAACCATGAGATCATGACCTGAGCCAAAGTCAGATGCTTAACCGCTTAACCGACTGAGCCATCCAGGCGCCCCCCCCCTTTAAGGATTTTTATGGTTTTAGATCTCACGTTGGTCTTCCATCCAGTTTGAGTTTTTTGCCTATGGTGTAAGAATGTGGTTGAGTTTCATTCTTTTGCATGTAGCTGTCCAGTTTTCCCAACGCCATTTGTTAAAGAGTCTCTTTTTCACATTTTGTATTCATTCTTCCTTTGTTGAAGATTAATTGATCATATAATTGTAGGTTTGTTTCTGAGTTTTCTATTCGGTTCCAAGATCTGCCTCATTCTTTTTCATAGGTATATAGTATTCCAAGACATTGACAAATAAAAAATCATGGTTTATTCAACCATACCTCTAAATTTCTAATTGTTGCCACCACAAACAAAACAGTGATACACGTATTTGTTCATTTTCTTACAGAGCAGTTTTTATTTCTATTGGATAGGTTCTCAAAAGTGGGACTATTGGGTCAAATGGTGGGCACCTCTTTCCAATCAGCAAAGCTTAAGGAACTTTGTCCCTGTATCCTTACCACCTCTGGCATATTGTTATTCTTCTTAATATTTGCCAAAATGACAGATTAGAAATATCACAGCATTGCTCCTTTGATTGCATTTTCTCAACCCCTGCTAAATTTTGGTAACTTCAGTTATTTTATTTTTAATTTTTAGAAGTTCTATTTGGCTTTTCTCAAATCTGCTTGGGTAATTTTTTAATTTTTATTTTAGAAATAGAGACAGAGAGCCAGTAGGGGCAGAGGGAAGGGAGAGAGAGAGAGAGAGAGAGAGAGAGAGAGAGAGAGAGAGAGAGTATCTTAAGCAGGCCCCATGCTCAGCACAGAGCCCCTGACACGGGCTTCATCCCACGACCCTGAGATCATGAGATTCGGATGCTCAACCAACTGGGACACCCAGGTACCCCCAAATCTGCCTTGATCATATCTTTTTTTTAAGTTTATTTTGAGAGAAAGAGAGAGGCAGGGAGAGAGGGAGAGAGATAATCTCAAGCAGTCTCCATGCTGTCAATGCAGAGCCGGATGAGGGGCTCAAACTCTTATGAACTGTGAGATCACGACCTGAGGTGAAATCAAGAGTCAGACGCTTAACCAACTCTTGACAGCACCGAGATGCCCCTTTGATTATACATTTTTGCTCTTCACTCATCTTTTAGATAACACTTATATTTATTTAAGTCCATTAAACATTTATTGTATTTTTTAAGTTTATTTTTTTATTTTGTGTGTGTGTGCGTGTGTGTGTGTGTGTGTGTGTGTGTGTGTGTGTGTGACACACACAGAGAGAGAGAGAGAGAGAGAGAGAGGATACCAAGCAGACTCCACACCCAGTGTAGAGCCTGATTCTGGGCTTGAACTCATGACCATGAGGTCATGACCTGAGCTGAAACAGAATTGGATGCCCAACCAAATGAGCCACCCAGGTGGCTCATAGCCCATTAAACACTTATTTTATATTTTATATCCAATTACCTCAATATCTGAGGTGCTTGTGAATCTGTTGACTCTTGCTCATGGCTGTTTATTTACTTCTGTAGTTTGAGGCTTTAGACTGTGAGTGTGTATTTGTTGGACTGTGTGGGTTCTTTCAAGCTTGGTGTGACTGTGGACTTTCCTCCAGGAGGGGTTTTCATTTTCTTTGTCAGGCATCCGAGGGCTTTACCATTCCAGGTCCATTTAAATTAAATTCCTAGCTGATATTGCTGCTTTTGACCATTAAACAAGTGAATATTTGGGCCCCAGATCCATTTGAGCTTTAGCCTATAATCAGACCTTTTCGGGGAAGACTTTTCCCTCCCCAGAACCAGGGAATGAAGCAGGTACAGCATTCTTCTTTGAGTGGAGAATTGTTTTATAATTTACCCTTTTATAGTCTCTGATCTGACATTCTACCCTGTGAGTATCCCAGTCTTTGTCTCCTACTTTCTCTCCTTAAAATACAGACATACCTCTTTTTTATTGCACTTCACTTTATTGTGCTTCACAGATACTGCGTGGTTTTTTTTTTGTTTGTTTTGTTTTTTTGTTTTTTACAAACTGAACATTTGTGGCAATCCTGCCTCAAGCAAGTGTGTCAGCGCCATTTTTCCAACAACATTCACTCACTTTGTGTCTCTCTGTCATATTCTTGCAATATTTCACTTTTACACTATGACTATATTTGCTATAGTGGTCTGTGATCAGTGATCTTTGATGTTTCTAATGTAATTGTCTTGGGGTGCCATGAACCATGCCCATCTAAGACGGCACATTTAATCAATAAATGTTGTGTGTGTTCTGACTGCTCCACTGACCAGCCATTCCCCCCTCTCTCTCCCTCTCCTTGGGCCTCCCGATTCCCTGAGACACAACAGCATTGAAATTAGGCCAGTGAATAACCCTATACTGGCCTCTAGTTGTTCAAGTCAAAGGAAGAGTTACACATTTCTCACTTTATTTATTTTTAATGTTTTTTAGTTATTCTTGAGAGAGAGACAGAGATGGAGTGTGAGCAGGGGAGGGTCAGAGAGAGAGAGAGAGAGAGAGAGAGAGAGAGAATCTGAAGCAGGCTCCAGGCTCTGAGCTGTCAGCAAAGGGCCCGATGCAGGGTTCGAACTCACGAACCGTGAGATCATGACCCGAGCCGAAGTCGGCTGCTTTACCGACTGAGCCACCCAGGTGCCCCACACATTTCTCACTTTAAATCAAAGCTAGAAATGATTAAGTTTCATGAAGAAAGCTTGTCGAAAACTGAGACAGGCCAAAAGCTAGGTTTCTTACACCCAACAACCAAGGTGTGTATACCAAGAAAAATTTCTTGAAGGAACTTAAAAGTGCTATTCCAGTGAACACACGAATGGTATGAAAGGAAACAGACTTATTGCAACGTGGGGAAAGTTTGGGTGGTCTGGATAGAAATCAAACCAGCCACAACATTCCCTCACACCAAAGCCTAATCCAGAGCAAGGCCCTAACTCTCTTCAATTCTACAAAGCCTGAGAGAGGTGAGGAAGCTGCGGAAGAAAAGTTTGAAGCTAGCAGAGGCGGGTTCCTGAGGTTTAAGTTCTCAAGCCCCAGGTTAGGAGTAGAGATTACTTAAAAATTTAAAAAAATCTTTTAAAAAATTTTTCAAAAAAAAAAAAAAGGAAATAAATACATTTCATAAGGCTATAGCTGCCATAGAGAGAGATTCCTCTGATGGATCTGGGCAAAGTCATTTGAAAATCTTTTGGAAAGGATTCACCATTCTAGATGCCATGAAGAACATTCATGATTCATAGGAAGAGGTCACAATTTCAACATGAACAGGAGTTTAGATGTTGATTCCAGGGGCGCCTGGGTGGCTCAGTCGGTTGGGTGTCTGACTTCAGCTCAGGTCATGATCTCAAGGTCTGTGAGTTCGAGCCCTGCATCAGGCTCTGTGCTGATAGCTCGGAGCCTGGAGCCTGCTTCGGATTCTGTGTCTCCCTCTCTCTCTGCCTCTCCCCAACTCATGCTCTCTCTCTCAAAAATAAATAAAACTTGGGAAAAAAAAAAAAGAAGTTGATTCCAGCTGTCGTAGGTAAATTTGAGGGATTCAAGACCTCCGCGGAGGAAAGTAACTGCAGATCTGGTGGAAACCACAAAAGAACTAGAATTAGAAGTAGAGCTTGAGGGTGTGCCCGACTTGCTGTAATCTCAGGATAAAACTTGAATGGATGAGGAGTTACTTCTTGTGGATGAGCAACGCAGTTGGTTTCTCGAGGTGGAATCTACTGCTGGTGAAGATGCTGTGAAGATTGTTGAAATGACAACGACAAATGTAGAAAATTATAGAAACTTAGTTGTTAAAACAGCTACAGTGTTTGAGAGGATTGATCCCAATTCTGAAAAAAGTTCTGAGGGTAAAATGCTATGGAACAGCATTGCATGCTACAGAGAAATCATTCATGAAAGGAAGGGTCAATGGATATGGCAACTTCATTGTTGTTTTATTTTAAGACATTGCCAAAGCCACGCCAGGCTTCAGCAACCACCACCCTGACCAGTCAGCAGCCATCAGTATTGGGGCAAGACCTTCCACCAACACAAAGATTATGAACTCTGTACTGTTTTCCATAGTGGTTGTATGTTACTGAGTCAATCTTTTTTACTTTATTTTTTAGAACAGTTTTAGATGTGCAGAGAAACTGAGAAGAAGCACACTCAGTTTCCTCTATTTTTTTTTTTAAGCTTCCATTTTTAAGTAATCTCTACACCCAACATGGGGCTCAAATCTACAGGCCCAAGATCAAGAGTTGCATGCTCTATGGACTGAGCCAGCCAGGCATCCCTTCCCCTATTCTTAACATATTTCATTTGTATGGTACACTTGTTACTGTTAATGAGCCAACACTGATACACTATTATTAACTAAAGCCAATGGCTTATTCATATTTCCTCAGTTTTTACCTAATGTCTATTTTCTTTTCCAGGATCCCATCTAGAATTCCACATTACATTACATTTAGTTGCCATGTTTCTTGGTTGTGACAATTTCTCAGATTTTCCTTGTTTTTAATGACAATTCTTGTTTTGAGAATTATTGGTCAGGTATGTCATGGGATGCCCCTCTATTGGAATTTTTTTAAGTTTATTTATTTATTTTGAGAGAGAGAGAGAGAGCAAGCAGGGCGGGGCAGAGAGAGGGAGAGAGACAATCCCAGGCACTGTTAGTGCAGAGCCTGATGTGAAGCTCGAACCCACCAGCTGTGAGATCATGACCTGAGCCTAAGTCGGCTGCTTAACCGTCTGAGCTACCCAGGTGCCCCGGAATTTGTTTGATGTTTTGTTTTGTTTTGTTTCATGATTAGATTGGGATTATGGGGTTGAGCAGACGATCACAGAGATAAAGTGCTATTTCCATCACATCACATCAAGGGTACTTACTGTCATCAAAATATGAGTCTTGATGTTGACCTTGATTACCTGGCTGAAATAGGGTTTATCAGTTTTCTCTTTTTTTCCTTTGCACACTATCCTCTTTGGAAGAAAGTCACTATGCATGCACAGACCATACTTTAGGAGTGAGGAGTTACGCCCCGGCCCCTTAGGGGTTTGTTTTAACAAGCAAAATAACTCACACAACAGTTATTTTAGCTCTTTTCATCGTTGGTCATGCTTTGCACTTTTAGCAGCTGATCTGAAGTGGATGAATATCCCACACTGGCCACCAGCATCTCTCGGAGCCCACTTTCCTCGTTTGTAAAATAGGTGTTGTTTATCCTTCACCACCGTAGGATTGTAGGGAGTAGAAAGTCTCCTGCTGTCAATGTCAGTTCCCTCCGCCTCCCCCGTTTGGCTGTCTGGGAAGCCCCTCCCACAGAGGGTCAGTGACCAGACTAGGGACTCACGGCAAGCCTGTCGGAGTCCAAGTCAACCCCCGGCTCTAACCACACCCTGGACGCACTTTGCCCCACCTGGGGGGCGTGGAGCAAAGGTGCACTTCCGCCAGCCAGCCACAAGTACCTGGCACGTGGCAGGGCTGGGCGCCCAGCTGCCTGCGGGAACGGGAAGATGAGCCTTCCCTCGGGGCCCCGCTCCCTGCGGCTCCACCGGGCCTCGCCCCCCGCGGGCCCGCCGGTGGTGAGTGCGCAGCAGGGGCGGGTGGGAGGACGGCTTATTCCCCTGTCCCCGCGCCTCTGCCTTCTTTCGCTCCTTCCAGTGACCCCCCCGTGCGCCCCTTTGTCGGGGTCTGAGTTCCCTTGCTTCTGGCGGGCCTCTGGCTCACGCTCTTCTCTTCTAGCTGGTTCTGGCTTTGATCGCTCTCCTTAGGCGCAAGGTGCCCCGTCCCCTTCCGGCTCAGTCCAGCCGCTCCTCTTTGACCTCTTTCCTGAGTGGGTGCTTTTGTTGGTCTTCTGTGCTCAGTCTTTGTTTTTGGCTGTTTTCTGCGTGTCTCCTCTTGGTCTCCAGGCTCGTCCTAGTGCACCTCTCTTACTTTGCCCTTCCTCCTCCCGTGTTTGGGAGCAGACGACCCAACTAAAGGCGGCCTTACCCACCATATACCCATCCTCTCCAGCCTGCCCCTGCCCAGTGGCTGGATCTTGAGTCCTCCAGATTGCCTGCCTCCTCCCAGGGCTTGATTGAGGGGAGTTTGCTGGGGAGGAGAAGGGGTGGGGGTGGGATCAGGAAAAGGCCCAGCGCACTTGAGGAGCAGAACATTCTAATCTCCGGTGGCTAGGTGCCATCCTGAAAACTTGTAGGAAGACAAAGCAGACCCAGCAGTGGGGAGACTGTGGCTCTTTCCCATAGGGCAATGGTGACATCACTGGTTGACACAGTCACCAGCTCAGTGGTTGGGCCGCCCTAGGTGCTCAATAAATGTCTGCATGAATTACTGAGCAAGAGGGGGAGCCAGCACGGGGCATGATGCCAGGTAGGGAAAGATTGGCTTTTATCAGAATACCAGGCACTCTTATAAATCAGTGCAGCAGGTAAGCTCCAGTCAATTGAACAGCCATTTATCGAGCATCCTGGTGTGCTGAGCCCTGTAACAGGTACTGGTGACATAAAGATGAATCTGGGATAGTCAGCTCTTAGGAACCTTGCAGCTTAATTGGGAATACAGATGAACAAATGGAATTATAAGAGTTAACTACCATGACGACAGAAGTACAGGGCCCTGTAGGATCACAAGGAGACAACCCATCTAGAAAGATTCCTGGAGCAATTAACTTGAAGGATGAGTGGGCTAAGTAAAGGGAATGTGGGCGGCAAATGAGTGAAGTCTTGGGGGCCGTGGGGACCAGCCTGTTCTGGATGGGTGGGGGAGAGAGGTTCTGGTAGCTGATTGCCAGGGCTGCAAAGGGCCTTGTAAACCTCATGAAAGAGTCTAGAGTTTATCTGGAAGGGAATGCAAGGTTACCCAAGGGTTTGTTTTATTTATTTTTTACTTTTTAATTTTTTATTAGAAAGAAAGAGCAGAGGAGAGGGGCAGAGAGAGAAAGAGAGAGAGAGAATGTCGAGCAGGCTCCACGCTGAGCATGGAACCTGTCTCAGAGCTAGATCCCACGGACCCTGGGATCATGACCTGAGGCTAAATCAAGACTCTGATGTTCAATGGATTGAGTCACCCAGGTGCCCCTCACCCAAGTGTTTAATGCAGATTAACCAGATCAGATTTGCATTTCAGAAAAGTTGCTCTGATGCTAGAGATTGGATTGGGGGAGGGCAATCAAGGGGGCAGAGGGCCGTGGAATTGACCAGGATTTAGAATCACCAGGACTTGGTTACTGATTATTTGTGTGGGAAGAGGTTAAGGACTGGAGCAGACTGCTAGATTACAACCTGGATTTCTGGCTCAGATGATTGAGATGGCGGACAATGGAAAAGGTCAAGGTTGTGGAGTGGGGAGAGATTTGAGGGACTTGGGGGACATGTGAATGGAGATGTCCCTCCATTGACTCTACTAAGGGTGACCTTAGGAAATGTATGAATGTTTGGCAGGGGGTTTTGCAGGTGTGTAGGGACCCTTTAGACTACAACTGGGTGAAAGCTAGGTCTGATTCGTCCCAGTGCCCTTAGGGAGGGCCAGCTCTGGAGCAAGGGCTCCTAAAGACTGTGTTTCCCCAGCCCATGCGCACAGAGCCTGAGACTGGCTTTCTTACCCGGGAATGCTCCTTCAGGGTGATTGGTAGAAAAGGTGGGGCAGAGGGGCCACAAAAATGGGCAGATGGTCCAGAAGAGGGGCGGAAAAGAAGTCTTTATCTGCTAGAAACATACTGTAGTATTTGTGGATGAGGTAGGAGGTCTTGGATTTCCAAAGAAACTGGGAGATTTTGGGGAAAAAAGGAGGGAAACAAGGGACAGAACTAAGAAGTTCGGGAACAAGACTGAGGTCTTATTTGGTAAACAAACGGGGCTGAGGATATCAGGGCAGGAAGCTGTTTTGTGAAGCATCTGGAAATGAGCTTCAGAAACAACATTTGAAGTGATTGGACTCATTAGACTTTCAGAGCTGGAGAGGCTTAGAGTTCTCTTCGTCCATTTTCCCTCCCTATTTCATAGATGACTAGGCTTAGGCCCACAGAAGAAAGTGAGCTGCCCCAGGCACATCGCTAATTACTGGCAGCAGTGGGACTGGATGTCGGGAGGAGTAGGACACCCATTCTGTACTGGAGTCAGACTTACAGGGGTTTGATTGCAGCTCTGACTTCACTTCCCGGCTATGTGACCCATCTTTCTGACCTCATAGGGGGACCTCCAGAGCACCTGTGAGCTTTCAGTGGTACAGGAGTGATGATGAAGCACATGGATCCATTCAAGGGTTAAAGTCTGCAACTTTGCGTTTAACTGCCTGCTTCACAGAGCCACCTCAGGGTTAACCAAACATCCTTGCCAAGGGGCCTTGAGGTTTATGGGAGAAAGAGGAAGTCACAGGTTCTGGGTTTATTTTTCTCCTGGCTGTATTGTTTGGCTGCTGTCAGACTGCATCCACTCCGTCTCCCTTCTCCACTCCAGCCGGCAAAGCTGTCCCCTGGTAAGAGCTGTTGCCATGGCAACTCAGTTCTTTCCCCCATTAGTTTGGCTGCCTCTGGCTCTCTTTAGTCCAGTACTTTAATCTTAGGGGTAGAGCCCACAGACAAGTTGAGGATGAAGTCACACCTAAATGAGAACCAAGGACATTCCTGAATCCTGTCACTACTCCTGGCTCCGCAAAGACCTGTGGCACAATCTCTGGGTGGAAATGCAGCTTTCCCTCTGACGCTGCACCCATCTTTTCTGCGGCTGCAGCATCACACCGCCTAGGAAACCTTCCCTGACAACCTCCAGCACACATCCACGCGGAGAGCCTTTGAGTCTCCCCTCTCAGCACCTGCACATTTCAGCAGTCTGTTTCCCTCTCTCCTCTGTGAACTCCTCGAGGGCGGGGACTGTGTCCTATTCATCTGCTCAGGAGGAGGCTTGAATGTAAGAGGTCCTCTCTACCTTTTTTATTTTTTTAAGTTTATTTATTTATTTTGAGAGACAGCACAAGCAGGGGAGGAACAGAGAGAGGCTGAGAGAGAGAATCCCAAGCAGACTGGGCACTGTCAATGCAGAGCCCAATGTGGGGCTCGAACGCATGAACCATGAGATCATAACCTGAGCTGAAATCAAGACTTGGTTGCTCAACAGACTGAGCCACCCAGGGCCCCCTCTACCTTTTTCGAATGACTGAGTAATTAAGGGAGTGAAGAGTGGAGGTATTTAAAGGTTGAACACTAATTGATGTAATGACTAAGAGCACATGCTTTGGGGTAAATTGGCCCTGAGTTTAAGTTCTGAGATCATCACTTAATAGCAAGTTGATTTAGGCAATTTGCTTCAGCTCCTTAATTCTGAATTTCTTCATCTGTAAAATGGGGATTTAATGCATTCTTCACAGGAGCACTGTGAAGACTTGAGTTAGGAATTGAATGTAAAGCACTTTGCACAGTCACTAGACTATGAGGGGAGAGACTGTCCTGCTTGTTCCTCACTGTGCACCAGGTATCTGGCACATCCGTATTTTAGTGACCAAGTGTGTGAATTTAATTTTATTATTTTTTTACATTTATTTATTTATTTTGAGAGAGAGAGAGAGAGAGAGTGAGAATGAGGGAGGGGCAGAGAGAGGGAGAGAGAGACAATCCCAAGCACCATCATTGCAGAGCCAGACTCAGGGCTCAGACTCAGACTTGTGAGATCATGACCTGAGCCGAAATCAAGAGTTGGACGCTTACCTGACTGAGCCATCCAGGAGCCCTGTATTTTTTTTTATTATTATTTTTAATGTTTACTTATTTTTGAGAGAGAGAACACACATACCTGTGGGTGTGTACACGTGAGGGCATGTGCCAGTGGGGGAGGGGCAGAGAGAGGGGACAGGGGATCCGAGCTGTGAGCACAGAGCCCGATGTGGGGCTTAAACCCATGAACCATGAGATCATGACCTGAGCCGAAGTTGGAGGCTTAACCAACTGAGCGACCCAGGTGCCCTGAGTGAATGAATTTTAAATAAGCAGAGTTATTCAGGAAGCTGGTTTGTAAGGATAACAATTAGTGTATCACCTCACATATAATAATCTGGTATTTTTGTTAGGTCTGTTGGCAGCACTTAGTATTCCCTAAACGCATCCTGACTCTGTCTGTTTCCACGTCCCCCTCCGTGCTTGCCTGTGGGCATCCCGAGGCAGGTACCCTGTGCATCTTAACCACATCCTTAGTGCCCATCTCAAGGTTTGGCATTGAGAATAGGCCTCTAAAAATTCCACTGACCAGCTAAACCTAACTTCCAGTGACACCACACTTTACAGTTTATGAGGCAATTTTATAGCCATTGTATCCAGTGTTACTGACCTTTTCAGCACCAAGAATATTCCTGTTATTTAACCCCCACCGGCCCACATTCTGAAACACATCTATCAAACAAATTCCCTTAGTTAATTAATCAAAGTCATGCCAACCGCTAATAGGAACTTCTGACCTACATTAAATAAGATTTTTTATTCCCTGGGTGGCGCCTGGGTGGCTCAGTCTGTTGAGTGTTGACTCTTGATTTCAGCTCAGGTCATGGGAACGAGCCCTGCGTTGGGCTCCGTGCTGAGCATGGAGCCTGCTTGGGATTCTCTTTCTCTCCCACTGCCCCTCTCCCTCACTCATGAACTCTCTCTCTCTAAAATAAAAAATAAATAAAAGAATTTGTATCCCCAACGCCCACTATGGGGTGTGGACATGTAGTCAGTACCCAAGAAATGCTTCCTGTATGCAATGAATACATGTATGGTTTCTTAGCCTCTCTGAGGCTATAATCTTAGATTTGAGCCTTGGGAACCTTGGGAACTTCTGACTTCACAACACCTCCATATCCCCATTTTAGAAATGAGGAAATGGGCCCAGGGAGGAAAAAAGCCTTGCCCAAGGCCACAGACTTTGTGAGCATTGTCACTGGGACTTGCTTCCCTAGCGGCGTCTTGGACTAATATCCTTTAGTATTCTGTCGATGAAAATAAGCCACGAGCTCCCTGGAGGTGGCGCTGTTGGTTTCACTCTGCCTCTTGTGCCCTCAGGTATCTCCCGTCGTGGAGCTTAACGTAGGAGGCGAGTTGTACACCACCACCGTGAGCACCCTGAGAAAAGTCCCGGGTTCAAAGCTGGCAGAGATGTTCTCCAGCTCCACTAAGGCCTGCCTGGATGCAGAAGGCCGCTTCTTCATCGATCGTCCCGGCACTTATTTCGGACCCGTCCTGGACTACCTGCGCAGCGAGCAGCTGCCCACACAGCACATCCTGGAGGTGTACCGTGAGGCGCAGTTTTACGAAATCAAGCCTTTGGTCAAGCTCTTGGAGGACACGCCGCAGATCTTTGGTGAGCAGGTGGCTCGGAAGCAGTTCCTGCTGCGGGTGCCCGCCTACAGCGAGAACCTGGAGCTCATGGTGCGCTTGGCACGCGCCGAGGCCGTCGCGGCACGCAGCTCCACAGTGCTGGTGTGCGTGGTGCGCACTGAAGAAGAGGCAGCTCAGTGCGCAGAGGCCCTGCGCGTCTTCGAGTTTGAAAAGAAGTCGGTTGTCAAGTTTGGACCTTGGAAGGCAGCCCCGCAGGTCAAGGACCTCCTGGACTGCGTGAAGATGGACATTGCAGCCCAGGGGTACCAGGTATACTATGAACACTACTCCGAGAGAACATTACGGGCCAAGTATTTCAATTACTTTTATACATTCCTCTTCATCTGGTGGTGATCCCCAGGGGCCAGGGGCAGAGGCAGTGTGTTATGGGTTCTGGTGGGACTTATGAAATTGAAAGTTGCCTTCAAAAGCCATCTTCCAGGGGAGCCTCGGTGGCACGGTCGCTAAGCGTCGGACTTGAGCTCAGGTCATGATCTCACAGTCCATGAGTTTCAAGCCCCCCTTCGGGCTCTGTGTGGACAGCTCAGAGCCTGGAGCCTGCTTCAGATTCTGTGTCTCCCTCTCTTTTTGCCCCTCCCCTGCTGGTGCTCTGTCTCTCTCTCTCTCTCTCTCAAAAATAAATAAACATTGGGGCGCCTGGGTGGCGCAGTCGGTTAAGCGTCCGACTTCAGCCAGGTCACGATCTCGCGGTCCGTGAGTTCGAGCCCCGCGTCGGGCTCTGGGCTGATGGCTCAGAGCCTGGAGCCTGTTTCTGATTCTGTGTCTCCCTCTCTCTCTGCCCCTCCCCCGTTCATGCTGTGTCTCTCTCTGTCCCACAAAAAAATAAATAAACGTTGAAAAAATAAATAAATAAACATTAAAAAAAAGTTTTTAAAAAGCCATCTTCCTTTAATTTCATAAACAAACATCAAACAGTTTCTAAGGTGGTCTAGGAGGCTGGCCCCCTAATAATTGTCTATCCCCCTGCTGAGAATTTTGTGCTCACTGCAACTGACTCCACTGTGCTTGCCTCGTGAGGTGCAGCTGCTTCCCCTTTAAAGCCTCACCTACCTGCCAGATGCTTCCCATCAAGTCCAGAACAAGGCTGAGGTAAGTTGGAATGTTTCGACAATGCTTTGGCTGGAGATGTGGGATGATAACAGGAAAATAACAGGATACCACTGACCTAGATAATATGATCTGAAAATACAATCTACTCAGCCTCAGCTTGTGGTCTAATCCTTTAGCCCTGTTATGTGTCTTCACGAGGAAGATGCCAAGTTCATACCTATGGTAGACACCACTCAGATCTCCCTTTTCCAAATGCTGTGTTGACTGCTGCAGCTTCACAGCTGTTTTCTCTAGAGCAGTGATTCTCAAAAGTGTGGTCCCTAGACCAGCAGCATCAGCAATACCTGGGAGCTTCTTAGAAATACAAATTCTCTGGGCCCCACCTCAGACCTACTGAATCAGAAACAGAGTTGGCCCAACAGTCTGCTTTAATAAGCCCTCCAGGTGATTCTGATGCACCCTAATTTTGAGATCTGCTCTGGAAAAGAATTGCCATCTTGCTTGTGTAGAGATAGAGAAGACTGAGCCCTTACCTCAAAGGAAGAATCAATTCTGGTGCAGTTCCTATTCTGGGCCTTCTTGTGGGATCAGGTGAAGTCAGTCCTCATTTGAGGCCACATTCTGTTTGTTTGTTTTTAACATTTATTTATTATTGAGAAACAGAGCATGAGCATGGGAGGGGCAGAGAGAAGGGGAGACACAGACTCTGAAGCAGGCTCCAGGCTCTGAGCTGTCAGCACAGAGCCTGATGCGGGGCTCTAACTCACAAATTGTGAGATCATGACCTGAGCCGAAGTCGGACGCTTAACCGACTGAGCCACCCAGGCGCCCCTTGACGCCACGTTCTTAATTAGGATTCTTCTTCTGCTGTATCCTACTTCTCTCACTCCCTTTCCCCTGAGAGCACATCCCCAATATACCACTTGCACAGAGTCTCTGTTTCAGGCTCTGCTTCTCAACCTGACAGTAACGGAACTCTAAGGAGGACATGGGTAGACATTCAACCTTCTCCAAGTCCAAGTCTGGGAGAGACGACCCCCTTCCTCTCCTGCCTGCTAGGGTGACCGTCTGTCCTCAAGATCAAGGTTAATTTTCAGGGTTTAAGGAATTACTACTATCAGGGAGTTTAAATTTAAACATAATTGCCCAGAATGGTCATTTTTTCTTATTTTCAAAAATTTCCCCATGTTTTCCTTTTGGTATTTAATATGGCTGACAATTTTAAGTGGAAAAATCCTGAATATTTGAACTTTTTATCATGAACCATTTCATTATTTATCAAGAACCTGAAAAAAAAGTTTATACTCTTTGGTCAGTAATTACATTTATGAGATTAGATTCCCAGGAGATACTCTTTTCCATAAGAACTAAATAGGATTGCTTAAAATCTCAATTTTGTGAATTCTGAAAAGGTCAATGTCCTCCTGAAGGACATATTGCATATTCCCGGAGGGTTTGTTTTCTTATGGTCAGTTCTGGTTCTCTGCTTCTGCTGGATTCATGGATCATCTAGATGTCTTCAGCTTGTTGTTGCTGTTCTACACGATGCTCACCCAGGTTGAACACTCCTACCTTTTTCTTAATTTTTACAAATGCTGCCTCCACAAGCTATTTGTGAACGTAGCAGACTGTGGCGAATGCAGGCAAATAAAATGGAGGTAGTTTACAAGACAGAAATGCAAATAACTTCAAACTGAGAGTATTCGACACATCTGTTCTTAAAAAGTCTCAGTCACCCCCATCACTAGGAACTTTTCACTAGTAGATTGTGTTTGTTTCCTATTTTTTCTTCCCTCCCTGTTCTTGCCATGCTTCTCTGTAGGTGGGAGTAATCTTCCCCACCCCACTGACTTCATGCTTGGCTTCATGACCTAATCTGGCCAAGGGAATATGCATGGAAGTGACTGTGCCAATCCCAAATTCAGGCTTTAGAAGCATGCCAAGTTTCCATCAGCCCTCTTGTGTTCTTGTCATTTACCAGGAGAAGACCACGTTCCAGTTTAGCTGCCTCTTTTATTGCTTTGGCTGTAGCCTGCATGCATGCCCATAGGATCTCACTCTCTTCCTGAACGATTTACCAAATTATTTTATTAAACAAAGGCAATTTCAACATTCCCTCCCCAATCCCAATCCATAATACAGTTAAGATAACATACTATTTTTATCCCACTTAAATTGTAAAAGCAAAACAATGGGAAATAAGTCAAGTGTATTGTATTACATCTATATAATGCAATGTTATACAGCGATTAAAATTATATTTATAGAGGCTTAAAATTATTGGGGAGGAGAATACTCATTTAATTCAATGCAATTTAATTTAATTTGTGCTCCAAAAAAGGATTTATGGTGGTGGGGTTTATAGGACTATGAAAAAAAGAAATATCCAAAAATATATTAATTAAAAGTACATAAATTAAGTGGAAACTCTTAGTTGCCTACCCAATAATACCATCTCCCCCTTTCTTGTTTCCTAACAGGAGAAGCAAAATAGTAAAGCACATTAATAATGTTCAAAAAATGATCTCTGGCCATATGTAGGGGTATATGATACTTTTCTGATCTATTGGGATTAACTAAAGAAAATTAGAGTCAGAGGAGGAAAACTTAAAACTGAATGGTAAATATAACTGTCATTATGATCCGAAGGAAAACATAAAGACTGAACCCTGTGAGATTGCCCTCATGGAGGCACCCTAGTACATAGCTCTAGCCTGGTTTTCAGGTCTACATTGTTCTCCTAGACGACTTTTTTTTTTTTTTTTTTTAATCCTCTACTTATTATCCCATCCTCTCCTACTCCCCTCCCCATCCATTTCTGCTCTGTTCAGTGTCCTCGAAATCTGACCCCTAGGTACTGCATGCCCAAGCCCCTTCCTGGTTGTCCAAAGACTTGGGAAGTACTAGAATGAAAGATCCATGATAACAAAGCCTGGGGAGTCCGTGTGTGGAAGGACCTCTTCGAGTGCGGAAAATATTTGTGTTTCTTAAAAATGGCCACTAGAGGGCACCCATTCTAGAAGAGGCTCTCAAAAAATAAATGGACTCGACCATCTAACCTCTGGATGTCAGTCAGCCTCTTTTTCCAGCTCCCAGGTGCTTGCTAAATAGACTCATGAAAAAGGTGGCCATGATGGCTATGAATGGGCTCTACAATATAGATTTCCTCTTACCAAAGCCAGTCTGGCTCCTGATGGATGTCCAACAGCAGATACCAACACTGAGCTCCTGATACAGTATTATTCCTGGGGAGGGAGAGAGTAAGGAAACTAGACACTTCTTGGTGATAGGTTGATTGCACTGTAAATCAGTTAGCTAGACTGCTCTATAACAAACTGTTGGAAGCAACACTGACATTTCTAAGCAAATGGCATTGACACCTTTGATGATGTTTGCAAAACTTCTTAGGGGTAAGGAGATATACTTACATTACAAAAGTATAAATAAATAATAGTAATAAAGTTAATGAAGCTGGTATCACCGTCCAGTCCTGGAGCTATCTCAGGATGATTTAAAAAAAAATGTCTCCCACTGAGTTGGAAGGCAGATTTGTTTTCTGACCAGTATGATAAAGTCTCTCTCCAGAGGGCAGGTTTGCTAGCATTCCTCTTTTAAGATTGAGGGTTTCCTAAGCTCCGTGTTCTTCATCTGTGTTGCAGATCTATTGTGTGCATGACATTTACCTGCATCACCTCCATGGTGCTTGGGGAGCAAAGGGAACCAATGAAAACATGAAATTCATGCTACCTGCTATCATGTGAATAATAAACTATCTAGATCCATTTGGGCTTGTCTCCTTACCAACTGAACCTATGTGTCAAATCAGCTTAGCATCTTAGGGACTGTCTGACCACATGAAAACCTCCTGACCCCCGAACTTAGTGCCTTAAGGTTATAATCATATAAGGTTTTGCTCACAAAACTACAGATTGGGCAATTCTTCTGGTCTTGGTTGGGCTCCCTTATGCATCTGTAGTCAGATGGTGGATCAGCTGGGGTGGGCTGGTCTAAGATGGCCTCAGCGGGGTCAGCTTGGCTTGTTCCATCTGGTCACTCATTATTCAGCAGACTTGAGTGCACTTATTCTCATGGCAATGGTAGGGTTCCAAAATGAAACAAAAGGCCTGGGGATGCTTAATTGACTGAGCCACCCAGGCACCCCCAGAGATTCCATCTCTTAATGGAAGCAGCTTCAAAGATGGATTTCAGAGGGTACACATACAGAGAGGGGGAGTATCAGAGTCATTTTTGCAATCATTCTACCACATACTGGATCCTTTCCATCAGGGAGGGAGTGGTGATTGGTCCTCACAGGAGTAAATACATATTCCAGATTTAGATTTGGCTTTCCTGCTGCTATAGATTGGATTTGTGTGTCCCTGCCACCCCCTACCCTGCCCCAAATTCATGTGTTGAGATCCTAATCTGCATTGTCATAGTTATTCCAAAGGTGGGGCCTTTGGGAGATAATTAAGTCATGAGGTAGAATCCTAATGAATGAAATTGGTGGGGTTTTTTGTTTTGTTTTGTTTTGTTTTTGAGCAGCAGGCAAAAGTTTATTACAGTATAAAATTAGAAAGGAAGAATAGTATGAAAGCTCTCTTTGCAGAGAGGGGATATTTGAAAGTGAATGCCCCTCTTTTTTTTTTTTAATTAAAAATTTTTTTTAAATTTTCTTTTTTTTTTTTTTTTTGAGAGAGAGAGAGAGAGAGAGAGAGAGAAAAACAGAGCGTGACTGGGGGAGGGGCAATGAGGGAGGCACAGAATCCGAAGCAGGCTCTAGGTTCTGAGCTGTTGGCACAGAGCCTGACACAGGGCTCGAACTCATGAACCATGAGATCATGACACGAGCCAAAGTTGGACACTTAACCAACTGAACCACCCAGGTGCCTCTTTTTTAAATTTTTAAAAGTTTATTTATTTTTTTTGTTTGAGAGAAAGAGAGTGAGCAGGGGAGTGGCAGAGAGAGAGAGAGAGAGAGAGAGAGAGAGAGAGAGAATCCCAAGCAGGCTCCAGGCTGTCAGAGCAGAGCCCAATGCAGGGCTCAAACTCATGAACTGTGAGATCACGACCTGAGACAAAACCAAGAGTTGGATGCTTAACCGACTGAGCCACCCAGGCACCCCAGGATTAGTATTCTTATAGAAGAGACCCTAGAGAGCTCCGTTGCCTCTTCTGCCACGTGTGTACACGGCAAGAATACAGCTGTCTATGAACTAGAAAGTGAGCTCTTGCCTGATGGTGAATCTCTCTATACCTTGATCTTGGGCTTCTCAGCCTCCAGAACTGTGGGAAATAAATTTCTGTTGTTTATAAGCCATTTGGTTTGTAGTATTCTGTTATAGTAGCTTATATCTATCTATCTATCTATCTATCTATCTATCTATCTATCTATCTATCTATCTATCATCTCCTATGGTTCTGGTTCCCTGGAAAACCCTAATAGTGCTTAACTGTGATGTTTTTGCCAACCCTACTATTCATGGATATCTTGTGAATTTTCATGGACATTGCTTTGGACTAAGGAACTTATTTTATGATGAAAGAATTATAGGGGTGCCTGGGTGGCTCAGTAGGTTGAGGGACTGACTTTGGCTCAGGTCATGATTTCACCACTTGTAGGTTTGAGCCCCACGTTGGGCTTTGTGCTGACAGCTTGAAGCCTGGAGCCTCCTTCAGATTCTGTGTCTCCCTGTCTCTCTCTCTGCCCCTCCCCCACCTTCTGTTTCTGCCCCTCCCCCACTTTCTCTCTCTCTGTCTCAAAAATGAGTAAACATTAAAAAAATTTTTTTTTGCAAAGAAATTCTTTAGTTTTCTTAGGTACCCCATCACTCAGATGTAGCTGCTATGATAAAAACAGTGTAACGACCTTTTGCAGACTCACTCATGGGGCTAGCTGAGAGACAAAATATTGTGAATTTGGGGTGCTGTTTTACAGATTTGAGGTATATACCTTATACCAATAGCTAAAATTTAGTACCGTTTCTCCCACAGTTAGAATACATAGGTCTAGGGACTAAGGAGAGGAGGTAAGAGTGGTTCTTGTCATTTTTACACCTAATGACTCATTTATGAATTCTATTCAGAGGGTTTGGAGTATTCAGTTCCCAAGGGAGGAACAGTTCCACCAAAGAACATTGTCATTGTTCTATTACATTATAACATGTGATGAGACTGCCTCCTGGTCATTAGGAGCTCTTCTTGCTGAGCCAAAAGCAGAGAAGGAGTTATTATCTGAGTGAGTAACCCCAATTTCCTAGGAAATTGGGTTGCTGTTACACAATGGGGACAGGGAAGACTGTTTGAAGCTTAAAGTATTCACTGAGGTGTCCCATTCTATTCCCATATGCAATAATGAAGTCAAATGAAAATATCATCAATTCAATAAATACAGTTTTTCATTTCAATATTAAAGAATGTGGAATGGGGGCACCTGGCTGTCTCAGTTGGTGGAGTGTGCAACTCTTGATCTCAAGGTTGTGAGTTCGAGTCCCACATTAGGTATAGAGATTGATTAAACATTTTAAAAAATATTTAAAAAAAGAATGTGGAATATTCTTGTTTCTATACCAGTCTGGTCCCAGTTTCTCCCTGTCTGCAGTTTACTCTCAATATAAACTGAATTTTCTTTCATTTTCTGAGTGCACCCAACTCCTTCCTGCAGCCATATCTAATAATAATGATGTTAGTACTTTTAATAATTGATGCTTAGATGCACATTTAACATCTCTGAAATCAGGACACATCTAAGATTGCTGTTGGTCAATTGTTCATGTGTCGATTGGGTCATGGCAGTCCATGTTTTCATCACTTCCATTGAGCTCTGCATCTGTTGTCTTTAATTGCCATTTAATGAGTCTTCAAAGAGATTACCCTATAATTTGCATTGAAATGAAAAGTTTTAATGTGCACCGAAAGGCATGGAAACACAGCAGTATGACATAGGATACAAATCTACATGTAAATAAGTTTAAAAGGGCTCTTTCAGTAAATATACATAACAAATTAAGCAATAAGAAACCACTGGTTTTAATTTTAGGATTTTTTTACTTCTTGATTCTTTTCATTTCTTAACATTTTTCTTAAATTTTTTATGTGTTACCTAAAATAATGGTTTGTTTTACTGGCATTGCTGGCAGCTTAGATTAGATAGAATATAGTAATGATATAATAGCTGCTAACATTTACTGAAGGCACTGTAAGTGCTTTTCGTTTTACTCAACACATTTGTATACGTGGTAGTCTCTGTGGTCTGTGATGCCTTTCTTTCTTGAAAATTCACTATTTAAAAATTTTTTTTTTATATTTTAGGGGCACCAGGGTGGCTCAGTTGGGTAAGCGTCCAACTTCGGCTCAGGCCATGATCTCATAGTTCATGGGTTTGAGCCCCACATTGAGCTCTGTGCTGACAGCTCAGAGCCTGGAGCCTGCTTTGTCTCCCTCTCTCTCTGCCCCTCCCTTGCTCATGCTCTGTCTCTATCTCTCTCTCAAAAATAAACATTAAAAAATGTTTAAATTTTTTTTTATATTTTAGAGAGAGAGAGTTTGAGAGAATGCAAGCAGGAGAGAGGGACAGATAGAGAGAGAGAATCCTAAGCAGGCTCCACACTCAGCACAGAGTCCCCGATGTGAGGCTCGATCCCACAACCCTGGGATCATTACCTGAGCTGAAATCAAGAGTTGTACACTCAACCAAGTGGTGCCCCCCAAATTCACTATTTTTAAAGCCAGCACAAAAATCATTTCCTCTGTACTTCCATGAGGCATTGTAGGAATGGAAAATTTTTCTTCCCTTCTAGTTTCTTTGGCTGGCCTATTAATTGAATTGACATAAGGCAGATCAACAGGAGAAAAACAAATTTTATATGTACAGGAGCCCCAAAGACATGAGATCCAAAGACAGTTAGGCAATTGAGGCTTATATGACATCCTGAGCTAGGGAAAAGGGGAAGAGGTCTGCAGCTTCCTTAAGAGGAGAAAGACAATTCACAGATGAGAAGAGCAAATGTCTGGTTAACAAATGTTTGCCATGCTATGCAGATTAAGTCTTTACAATAAAACATTATCTTTGGTATTAGCACTCTCCTGGTACAGGCCCTCTAAATTCTTGTAGGAAGTTAAGGGGACGGTAAACAGCCCTTCCTGAGTCTGTTGCACCTAGATTATCTTCAGTTAGAAATAATCCATATACCAAAATGTCATATTTTGGGGTCATTATTGTGCTTCGCCCCTACCCCACCCCCATCCTAAGGAAGTTAGTAGGTGTGTTTGAATCACATTCCTCTTAGCCAAGGACAATTTTGATGAAGTGGGGGAGGAGGGGGTCCAGAGCCAAGGACCAAGAAGAAATTCTTGAAGATGTCTTTGGTGCAAAAAGGTGATTTTATTAAAGCACAGGGACAGGACCTGTGGGCAGGAGGAGCTGCACTGGGGTCATGATGGGTAACTCATTATACACCCTCAGGTTGGGAGGTGGTCAGGGATAGAGTAAGTCTCTAAGGAATTTTGGAAGCAACATTTCCAGGATCTTGAGGGGCTAGCTGGTGCCAGGGAAACACCGTTTATTGCCGATTAGTAAAACCTCAGTCATGAGACCCTTCAGATGTATATTGGGGGGCCATAAGCTTGGAGTATGATTTCAAGGATATATCTTGAGGCAGTTGAGATACAGGAAGACTTACAGGATCCTTAAGGTTGGGATAATGTTAGGCTAAGATCCTCTTTTGCCCCTAGCAAAGTGTCATCATCCAGGCAGCTGGGCTTCTAGAGGGAGGTCACTCTGCTGGCTTCAAGGACTTGTCAATGGGTTTATAGGCAGTAAGGGAATTTAATTTTTCATTTGCCTTAGGTTCCCACATTAACATGGCAAACACTTAAACCCCTTTTCTTTGTTCTTAGGTAGCCAGGAGTGTCTGAGGAGTACCACCCAGAGGGGAATGGGGCTGCTGTTGGCTTGTATTTGCCCTCAGTTTGTTCCATGCTCCCTCATCACTTTGATGTCTAATTATTAGTTTGGGTGTCTCTTCTCCCAGTTACACTGTAGGACCTTGAGGGTAAAGACCATCTTTTATGTGTTTTGGGGTCTTCTGTACTTCCCACAGCCTGCTTTTTCTAAGCATCCACATGAAAGAAGGAAACAGTGAACAGCTAAAGTTTAATGAATGAGGTAAAACTTGACCTTGGGTTCCACTTACACGTGAAATGCATCTTACAGTCTGCCGAATGTTTCTGCATTATCTCATTCCATTGTCACTACATCTAGGTCAGGTTAGGGGTGAGCACATTTGTAGTTGATGCTCTTTGCTCATTATGTGCCAGTCATAGTCTGAAACTTTGGTGCTTGACCCTTGACCTCAGGATTCTTTCCACTCTCCCTATCAGAGGAAGGTTTGATTCCTTAAAGAAGGGTAAATTTCAAACAACCGGAATGAGAGAGCAAGAAAAAAAATCCCATGCCAGGAGAGGGGTGGCACACAGAAAAGGAGAGCTCGATAAAGCTACAAGCAGCAAACGTGAACGGCAAAGGACGATGGGAACGCCAGCTGGGCCTCTTTTCCCTGATCGCTCAAGTGAAAGTCCTCACGCAGCTCCAGTTTTGCCTCTAGCTCTGGATCATCTAGCCTGTGCCCTTTCCCTATATACTTCCACCCTCCTTTAGCTCGGCTCCCCGCCTTTCGACCACCTGCAAGACCCCAAAGGCTCCCATTGGCTCCTCCACCCTTCCAATCCAGTCTCCTCCCACCAGAGGCACCGCCCCCTCACGCTGCGCCTTCTTTTTCGTTCCGCAGGGGCCGGAGGTGTAGGCGGACAAATTGGGCTGCACCGCAGCAGGGCAGTCGAGCAGCCGGAAGAGGCCTCTCTTTCCCAGAGCCCCACTGCCTTGTGGGACTGTGGCGAGTTCCTCAGGCCTAGACAAGTTTTCCGGATTCCTTCACCGCCCCCCCCCACCCCGCCTCCCTTGTCGAGTACGGAAGCTGAGAAGGTCCGCGGGCAGTCATGGCGGCGCACCTAAAGAAGCGAGTGTACGAGGAATTCACTAAGGTGGTTCAGGTAATTTACGGAAGGAAAGGTCCCGGGACCAGTCCCGGGCGGGGAAGGTTATTCACCTTCCAGACACTTTGCCAAAACAGGCGCCGCAAACCTGGTTCGAGTGCCGACTACTCAGATGGGCTCTCTGAAACTACACTTAAGTGGGCGTGTTCGTTTGCAGCTGCTGTCGTAGTCATTATTAATATGTGCAGTGTGACACTTCTAAAAAAATAAAATTATTAGCGAGGACAAATAGCACTTTACAATTTACGAAGATGTCTTATCCGTTATTTCAGTTTATTCGGGTTACATTAGCACCTTCGTTTTACACATATGGACTTGAAAGCTTCCTGAGGGATAAGAGGATTCAGAGCCAATTTACTGGTAGAGCCCCTCCCAACTCCTATTTCAGAGAAAGCGCCCCGGGACGAGTTGGTTGTATTCAAAACTAAGGGGTTGAAAGAGTCTTTAGAAATCTCAAAACCCAGCCAAAGCAGGTGAGGGTCACAGGCTGCATAGGGGCAGAACTCTCCATTGGTGGAACAGCTTACCTAGGAGGTAGGGCAAAGTACTTTCTTCCTTTGGAGTTAAGGACAGGTGAGCTGAGCCTCTGTCAGAGCAGTGTCAGACACGTGGAGAATCACGTGTCTCCTTATAGGTGTTGCTAAAGTCGAGGTTGATCCCAAGTTATCTTGAGTGTGCTGCTTCTTCGACTTTTTATGCAAATCACCTGGTGATCTTGTTAAACTCCAGATTGTACTCAGTGGGGTGGGGGAGGTGAGGCAATAATCTGCATTTCTGACAAGCCCTCAATTGATGCTGGTAGACCAAAAGCCTCCTTAGATCCGTAGAGTACCCCTAGATCCTTAGACTTCGAGGGTAGCAAGACTTAGACCATCCAGCAGGAAACTGTCCTTAAACATTTAAATCATTCCTTCATGTAAATGAGTGGTTACTGTGTATCAGGTATACTGAAAGGTGTTGAGCTACAAAGCCCAATACAGGTGAGGGTCCTTCTCCATTAGGAGCTCACAGACTAGTGGGAGAGACAGAAAAACTTATCTGTGATTATAGTACAGAGGGATGATTCCATTGAAAAATCAAGTTTTTCTTCCTGTTTTCACTTATTTCACTTACCACATCTTTGTAGCATATTCCCACTGTAGGGAAGTTATTCTCATTTTTTTTTTCTTAAAATAACTTTGAGATTTAACGTTGACACTTTGTTGCTCCATTTTATGTGAAATTGGTTTTGTTGAACTTTCAGAATGAGTCAAGATTCAGGAAGTTTTTATTTTTTATTATTTTTAAAAATTTTTAAAGTAATCTCTACACTCAGTGTGGGGCTTGAACTCACCACCCTGAGATCAAGAATCTCATGCTGCATGGACTGAGCCAGCCAGGGCCTCCTCAGGAAAGTTTTTATTTCACAGAGCTCCTTCTTTTGTGGCTTGCTTTCTGGAATTTTCTGGATCTGTTTCCCTTGCCCACTTGCGCGCGCGTGTGTGTGTGTGTTATGTTTTTTTTTTTTTTAAATAATTGCGGTAAAATACATATTTTAACATTTTAAACATTTTTAAGTATACAGTTCAGTGGCATTAAGTTCATTCACATTGTTACCCAGTGTGATTTCCTTTCTTCCTATTGTTGTATTGTGCCCACTTCTCAAGACTACTTGCCCTTCCTCCCGCATGTCATGTGTTTACACTTCTCCAGACTCTTATACCTGTTGTCTCTTTTACATGGAATGCATGTCATTTTCCCCTTTATTTTTGCTCTCACATTTTGGCTTCAAGACGCAACTAAAACCTCAGCAAGAGTTTTGTCTCTTCCTCCTCTGCTTCTGTAGCAAGCACTCTGTACTTGTTTGTCTATTTGTACTTACCCCTCAGTGCTACTATAATTACTAGTTGTTGACGTTAAAAATAGTTATTTTACCAGCAAAAATGTATTTTTTGGGGAATAACAGAGAACTGCAATTCGGCACATGCAAGTTATGGCAAAACCATAGGCAAGTCCAGCAAACTAAGGAGAAGCAGGAAGTCAGGAGAGGGTTTTTTTTGTGTTGTTTTTTTTTAATGTTTGTCTATTTTTGAGTGAGAGAGGCATAGAGAGAGGGTCTCTCTGTGGGCTCTGCATTGACAGCAGTGAGCCCGATGCAGAGCTCGAACCTAGGAACCGTGAGATCATGACCTGATCCAAAAGTCCTATGCTCAAATGACTGAGCCACCCAGGCACCTCCAGGAGAGGTTGTTTTGAAGGGAAAGTCTAGGGTGATGAGAATTTCTCCTTAGCTGAGTTGCAAGGGTGGTTGATTTCTTGTAGGAGAGGTCATGTGCATCTTTCCCTGTTGGGGCCTATAACTGAAGATTCTTTCCTGTTGATTCTTCTGTTGGACTCTATAATGGACAGTTCTTTCCCTAGTTGACTCTTGAGTAGTACTGTTCCTCCTTCTGGCCTCCCCTTGTATCCTCCCTCCTCAACTTTAATGAGTTTTCCCTTTATTAATTTTACACAGCATGCATATCTCCCTACCAGTCTGGCCTATTTAAGGACAGAGATAATGCCTGCTTCATCAGTGTCCCCTGTTATGGGCGGGACAGTCTATGTTGTATGTTGTATGAATGGAGGTCTCAGTTCTTGGATTTTCCATAGAAAGATTTATGTGATGATCCAAACTCGAATAAAGATGGTCAGAAGGAATGTAGCAAGCACAAAGCAGTTTATTAAGGACAGTGCACTTTCAAGAAGGCAGTGTGGGCAGGCCCAGAAGTGGTTATTCCACTGGAGCTAGAGATGTCTTTTTGTGTTTGCATAGGTTATAGGTCAGGGCTGTCTCCAATTGAGGCTGTTGCCAGTCATCTGAGGGACTCCTCCTACCAATTGGGGTGGGGGGTTTGAGCCCTGCAAGGTTCTTGTTGGAACTGTTATGGTTTATAATGAAGGTATAAATTACTCTGGGGCAGAGCTTGAAGAGGAGAGCTGCAAGTTCTGTACTTGTGGCTCTGTCAGCTTCAAGGTGTTGGAAGCCTTAGACCAGGATGTTAAAAGTCATAAATTCAGATGTTGTGCCCTCAGGCTTCTAATGTGTCATGTGTTTATCACTGCCTTTGCCTCCAGCTCAGGTCTAACTTCTCCATCACCCCTGGATAGACCATAGGTCCTGGCTCACTAAACTGTTACTAATGGTTGACTGATAGCAGATTTTGGTTTGTCTTTCCCCTTACATACTCTATAGGGAAAGAAATCTTTCTCAGCTTTTGTACTGATTGGAGCCTAGATAACACTGAAGACTGAGTTTGTGTAGAATAGGATGGGAATGAGTAAAGATTTTAGGAAAAGAACTCATTTCTTCATTCTGCATGAATCATTACCATACAGTGATGAAATGAGATCTTAGTGCTTCTGTCTTTCCCTCTGCTATAAAGGTAAGGAGGGAGAGAGAACTGGTATGTAGTTAGTGGTTATTTTGTATTTGTACACTTAAAGACATAGACTTCTCAAATATCCATACAATATAGGTATTGTGTATTCCCTTTTATAGAAGAAGGAGAGGCCTCCCTCACTAGTAAATGGTTACCGAACCCAAATTCCTCTGCTTCAAAACCCTCGGTCTCTTAAAAAAACAAAAAACAAAAACAATAAAAAAAAAAAAAAAACCCCTTGGTCTCTTTATCATGCCATACTATGTTCCTGACTAGAATAATCCTAATCTTTTCTCTGTAGATACGTACATTTGTACATTGTAAAGAGGGATTGCTCAGGATATCAAAATGATGCATTAGATGTTAAGGAAAATTATCGATTACAACATTTGCCTTATGTTAGTTATGATGTTTTCTATACCTACCCACCAGGGCCTGACTTAAGCCCTGGAGTGACAGGTTCCCTTTTACTGAACTTTTTGGCACTCATTATATGTAACAAATGCATCTAAAAAGCTTCTAATTATGCACCATCCTTGGGAGAATCGAGAAAATAGTTACTCAAATAATTTTGTGTGTCCTGTGGTTCAGATGATGATCCCTAGTTGAGAAAAACAGGTAGTAGTGTCATCATTCTCATATTGCAAATAATAAAGGTAAAAATTGTAACTTACTTAGAACAGCAGCAGAATTAGAACTCAGACGCAACTCCTAATGCTGAATAATTATTCAGTAAAGAAAAATTTGTTAAGTGACTACAGTTTGCAAGGTATTTTAAAATTTTTTTTACCTTAACCATCCTTTTAATAAAGGCAGAATGCTTTGGGTAGTCATTTGGAGTAAGGGGAAGACTTTTTACTCAGTGTAAGCTGCAGACAGTTCCCATCAGTTCCAGTTTTCTCAGGAGGGAAGCTGAGCCTGCTGGGTGCCTCAGCATACTCGGTATATATTTGTAGAATTGAGATTTCTTTTTAAATAAAGAATGGAACAGATCCTTTGTCCTTTTAACCCTAAAGTTGCAACAGTCCTAAGAGATAGGCAGAACAAAATGTTAGTGGACTTACTTCACAGAGAAAGAAACAGACTTGGAGAAATGAAATAACTAGCCCAAAGTGGTAGGAGCTAGTGAAAAGCAAAATGGGGACTCGTAACTTGTCTCCAATCTAGCGCTCTTTTTTTGTGTTCATTACACTGCTTTTTCCTAAAGTTAGGTCTATTAGCTAAATACATTAGTTGGTATAAGGAAATGAGGCAGTGTTAAATTTGCAGACTCTGTGTTTTCATGTCTTACCTTCCCTACTCCCTTGCAGCAACAGCAGGAGGAAATTGCAACCAAGAAACTCCGATTGACAAAACCAAGTAAATCTGCAGCGCTCCACATAGATCTGTGTAAAGCTACCTCCCCAGCAGATGCTTTGCAGTACCTGCTCCAGTTTGCCAGGAAGCCTGTTGAAGCAGAAAGTGTGGAGGGAGTAGTCCGGATTCTCTTGGAACATTATTACAAGGTAAGATGGTCTTGAGGATCTGATGGAAGTATGTGTAAGAATTTTATCACGTCTACAGAATGGGTTAGTATTGCAAAATAAGTAAGAAGGTGTTCATTCAGCAGTCTTGTAGTGAGTGCCTTCCATGTGCCAGGCACTGTAGATGCAGAGATAAAAAAGATCCAAATCCTGAAATGAAATTCACAAGATGTATTTATTTTTCAGTTTATGTAAGTAAGGGGGAAGAAATGATTTCCAAATATTTGAATCACAGATGAATCAGAATTTTAAACTTCATTATGAAAATTATTAAGCCTATAGAAACGTAGAGACAATACTATAATGAACTGCCAAATACCCATCTCTGGGATTTAATAGTTAACTAATACGTTGCCAAATTTGTTCCCTTTATTTGTTTTCCTGAAGTTTTTTTTTTTTTTTTTTAATTTTTTTTTTCAACGTTTTTATTTATTTTTGGGACAGAGAGAGACAGAGCATGAACGGGGGAGGGGCAGAGAGAGAGGGAGACACAGAATCGGAAACAGGCTCCAGGCTCCGAGCCATCAGCCCAGAGCCCGACGCGGGGCTCGAACTCACGGACCGCGAGATCGTGACCTGGCTGAAGTCGGACGCTTAACCGACTGCGCCACCCAGGCGCCCCGTGAAGTTTTTTTTAAAGTATCATGATATTTTTCCCTAAATTGTTCAGTAGAATCTAAAAAACAGTAGAGTAGATCAATGAAACCAAGAGTTGGTTTTTTGAAAAAATAAACAAAATTGATAAACCTGTAGCCAGGCTTCTCAAAAAGAGAAGAGAGGACCCAAATAGATAAAATCACGAATGAAAATGGAATTACTACAACCAATCTCTTAGGAATACAAGCAATTATCAGGGAATACTATGAAAAATTATAGGCCAACAAACTGGACAACCTGGAAGAAGTGGACAAATTCCTAAACACCCACACACTTCCAAAACTCAAACGGGAAGGAACAGAAAATTTGAACAGACCCACAACCAGCGAAGAATTTGAATCAGTTATCAAAAATCTCCCAACAAATTAGAGTCCAGGACCAGATGGCTTCTCAGGGGAATTCTACCAGATATTTAAACAGAGATAATACCTATCCTTCTGAAGCTGTTCCAAAAAATAGAAAGGGAAGGAAAACTTTCAGACTCCTTCTATGAAGCCAGCATTACTTTGATTCCCAAACCAGACGGAGACCCAGCAAAAAAAGAGAACTACAGGTCAATATCCCTGATGAATATGGATGCAAAAATTCTCAACAAGATACTAGCAAATCGAGTTTAACAGCATTTAAAAAGAATTATTCACTATGATCAAGTGGGATTCATTCCAGGGCTGCAGGGCTCGTTCAATATTCGTAAGGGACTTTAAAAAAAAAATTATTTTGAGAGAGAGAGCATGTGTGTGTGTGCGCACGCTCACACACACACATGCATGCATGGGCTCGGGAGAGGGGCGGAAGGAGGGAGAGAGAAAATCCCAAGCAGTCTCCATGCTCAGCTTGGAGCCCAACGTGGGGGTCAGTCTGACTGACCTGAGCTGAAATCAAGAGTTGGATGCTTACCGACACCTGGATGACTCTGTCGGTTGAGCCAGAAATCAAAATACCAACACTATTCACACATGGCATTGGTCTTTTTTAATCTAGAACAAATTTATTTTTTTAATCTAGAACAAATTTATTGTTTTGGTGACATTGATCTGATAAATTCAGTTGTTTATAAAGTGTCTTCTGAGTTTGTTTACTTGCTTAGGGGTTAACTTCTATATCCCTTTTATTTACTAGGAACTGAAAGTTAGACTTAAGCACATTTTTGAAATTTTTAAGAATATGTTATAGATGAAGATTTGTATTTCATATTGCATACATCTGTGAGGATGCATGTAATGTCTTCAAATGTTCACTTGCAAAAGCTTCTTTTTCCTTTCAGTCTGTTCTTTCTATAAACTATGATTATTTAAGTCTTTTATGTATGACATAAAGGGTCTTTTGCTTTACACGTATAATGTTCTAGCTTAATCAGAAATGTTTGCAGTTGTCCAAAGACTTTGTGGGTTTTCAGAAACCCATGTCTTTTCACACACTGTTCCACCAGCCTAGAACCCCTTTCTTCCTCCCACTGCCCTGTGATCTGGTCTGCCGCTTTCTCTGCCAAACACATTCTTTCCTCAGAGTCTTTCACTTATGTTTCCTTCTGCCTAGAACACTTCCCTCAGATGTTCGTATGTCTGCTTCCCACACTTTGTTCAAGTCTTAGCTCAAATGTCACTTTTCCATTAAGGCCTTTTTTTTGTCCCTGTATTTAAAATTGAAACGGCTTATTCGACCCCAGAACTTCCTAGCCTCATTCCTTGATATTGTTTTCTCCATAGCACTTACCAACTTCTTATAATCTATATAATTTTCTCATTTATTTTGTCCCTTGTCCATTTCCCCATACTAGAATGTAAGCTCATCTTGAACAGAGATTTTTGTTTTTAACTGGATAGTTGATTTAAATTGACAGTGTGTGGTAAAATTAATATTTGTTGAATGAATAAGAGTTTTTACTCAGTTAACAAGTGGTTATTATATATCCAGCACTTTTCTGGATACTGGACACATCTGTTAGCACATTTATTAGCTCTTAGTATTGCCATTTTCATCATATATGTCTCTGTCCTTTAGACTTTAAGCCCCTAAGTTCAGAGACTACAAATCTGTTTATCTCTGTCCCAGTGCCTGGCAAGGTCCCTAGAACACTGTAGGGTGTTAATAAATGCTTCCCACATGTTTTACATGAATTAAATCTAGGTTTCTGTTCTCTAGTTTTCAGACACTTAGTGATCTGTTTTCTTAGCAGTATTTACCTATTATATGATAATATAACTTTGCTACCACTAATCATCTGTAATAATACTTCTAAGAACAGTTAGCATTTATATAGTGCGTTGGAGTTTAGAAAGCTCTTTCCACATGTAATGTTTTATTTAATCTTGATGACATCACCATTGTTATATGTGTAATCCAGATGAGGAACTAAGTTTGGAGCAGTTTAGTATACAAGCTGACCAGCTAAGTAAATGGAGGGTCTGGATTTAAATCTGTTTTTTTTTTTTTTTAACTTTTTGTCATGAAACATTTCAATTATATACACAAGTAAAGAGAGCAGTTTGATTTCCATGTACCCATTACCCAGCTTCAACAGTTACCGTCTTGTGGCCAAACTTGTTTTATTCCCATGGCCCCCACCCCATTTCCTCCACTCTTACTTCTCCACCAGATTCTCCCTGGTATCATACCATTTTGTTCATAAATTTCAATTTATATCTCTAAACACTAAAGATTTTTTTTTAAGGCTTATTTATGTGAGAGTGACAGTGTGAGTGGGGGAGGGGCAGAGAGAGAGAGAGGGAGAGCGCGCACGAGAGAGAAGCAAGTTCCATGCTGCCAGCACAGAGCCCCATGCGGGGCTTGAACCCACGAAACTTTCAGATCATGACCTGAGCCGAAACGAAGAGTCGGATGCTTAACCGACTGAGCCACCCAGGCACCCCAACAATAAAGACTTCTTTTTTTCAAAAAAAATTTTTTTTAATGTTTTACTTATTTTTGAGACAGAGAGAGACAGAGCATGAGCAGGGGAGGGACAGAGAGGGAGGGAGACACAGAATCAGAAGCAGGCTCCAGGTTCCGAGCTGTCAGCACAGAGCCCAACGCGGGGCCTGAACCCACAAACTGTGAGGTCATGACCTGAGCTGAAGTTGGACGCTTAACCAACCGAGCCACCCAGATGCTCCAAGACTTTTTTAAAAGACATAATCACAATACCATTGTCATGTCTAACAGAAAAGTTGAACTCCGATCTTCTGATGTCATACCTCAGGCTCTTTAACCAGGCCATGCTGCTCGTAGTCTAGCACATTGTAGCCCGATGCCAAGTGCATCCTGTTCTAGATTGATGACCATAGTGTTTTTTTTTTTATCCTCTCTTCTGTTATCCAGAAATGTGGTCTCTTATATTTTAGTAGATAAACTAGTTGGGCCTCTGTTTCTGTCCTCCAAATTTTTCTTCGGACAGGTAACAGTATTTGGACTTCTTTCATGTGAGAGGTTCTTCACTTACACTATGTACTCGATGCTGTGGAGAATGTAGAATTGTGAGACATGTTCCTTGTCCTTTAGGGGCTAGCAGTATAGTTCGTAGATGGTAGAACAAACAATGTATGTAGTAAGTAGTAAGGGCTAAAGTTAATCATTTGTTCATTTTTTTCGTTTTCTCAAAATGCCCTAAATACTAACTCTGTGCTAGGGGATACTAGGCTGTGTACTAACCCCTGTGCTTCATGTTGGAGATACAGAGATGATTATGTGACCCCTGATCTTAGTCTAGTTGTGTAGGTAACACAATAAATGGATAATAACAACACAGTGTCATAGGTGCTATGAAATCTGGGACAGGTTATGATGTGACCTCGAAGGAGAGGGTAATCAGTTTTACTCGGGAGCAGGAGTCTAGAAAGGCGTTATAGAGTAGTAGTGATGCTTGAGATGAGTCTTAAAAAACAGATCTGGGCCAGTTGGAAAACAGGAGGAAAGGCATTTTAGAAAGAAGGAGCAGTTGTGAGCAAAGGCATGGCAATGTGAAATAGCGTGTCACAGAAGAAATGCAGGCGGCTCTTTAAGAGATAAGACTAGAAATATTGAAAGGCCTTGTATTGTGTGGGTTTTGTTTTAGACATGTCACTCTGGGATGCAGGATGGAGGAATTGGATAATGGCAAGACGGGTGTTAGGTGACCAACTAGGAGACTGGCCAGTCTGTAGCAAGGTGATGAAAGCCTGAACCAGGAGAATTTTAATGGTGAGAAGAGCAGTTATTAGAGAGGGTTTCCCTGGAGGCAGTTTGTTTTAAGCTTAGATGTTGAGGGTACCAGGGGATAATTTCAGAAAGTAGAACTGAAGTAAAGTATCCAGATGGATAAAGAATGTCAGTGGTCAGATGCTCTCTTCTTTTTTGTCTCATTCTTGCCTCCTTGCCTCCCTCTTACCTGCTAGGCTCAATTCTTCTGTTTTCTCTGCAGCTCTCTTGTGTTGGGAGGTCTGTGACTCCATTCCAGATTGTTGAAAGGCTACATAGCACTCCTCCTGTCCTCTCTGACTGCAAATTATTTTTGACTAGTATTTGACTAGTCTATTGTCTCTGAAAGACAATTATTTGATTCTGTGATATTTCAGTGATTTGAAGTCTGTAAAAGAATTGCCTCTTTTTTTTTATATTTAAAACTGAATTGAGGCTCTCCGTTCACTCCAGTCTACCTTATCTCAGGAAATATTACCATTATCAACATAGACCCTTAAGTCAGAAACCTGAGAAAGATGGTTTACCCTTTCCTTTCCCCATATTCCCTTCCTCACCAAGTCTTGTTGATTTTACTTTCAAAATATATCATGTTTCCACTGTTACCTCAGTAATACAAGTAACTATATTTTAAAAATTTTACTATTAAATGTAACACGTAAAGAAGAATATGTAGAAAAACCTCATACAGCCTATTGATCTACCACAGCATGAACACACTGTGAAACCACGATCCAGGTCAAGAAATTGGAATGTTACCAGCTTTCCATAAGCCTCCTCAAGCTCCTCTCTAATGATTTACGTCTTTCCCAAAAGATCACCACCACTGTCCTGACTTTCAGGGTATTAACTACCTTTCAAATTTTTTTTTTACCATTAAACCTGCACTCCTAAATACAATTTATTTTTGTCCTTTTTTTTTTTTTAACTTCATATAATTAGACAATACAGTATGTATCTTTTTATGTGTGGCTTTTGCTCAAAATTCTATATATGGTGTTCATCCTTATTGTTGATGGTAGCTGTAGTTCATTCATTTTTACCACAGCAGAAGATTTCATTGTATGAATATACCCTAATTTATTTACCCATTCCATTATTGATGGACATTTGGGCTGTCTCCACTTTTTAGCTATTACAAGAAACAGTGCTGTGAACATTTTTGTACAGGTCTCCTGGTATGAATGTCTTACATTTCTGTGTTTTGTATAGCCTGCAGTGAAATTACTGAGCCAACTTTTTCAAAGTGGTAGTACCAGTTTATACCCCCGTTAACACTGTGCGAGAATTCCAGTTGCATGTATTTGCCAACATTTGGAATTGTTGATCTTACTCATTTTGACAGTTTCTGTGATGTGTGGTATATCACTGTGGCCTTAATTTGCATTTCTTGGATATCTGATGAAGTGGAGCAACTATAATATGTTTAATTGGGTAATGCCTGTTTATGTCTCTTGCATATTTTTCTTTTTCCTTATTGTTTTGTGTAGATTCTTTATATTCTGGGTGCAAGTTCTTTAATGGCTTTAATGGTTATATGTGTTTCAAATATCTTTTTCCTTTCTAATCCCTCCCACCTTTCCCTCTCTTTTTAGTCCCTTAATGTTGTATTTTGATGAAAAGTTCTTGATATGTCCCAATTTGACAATCTTTTCACTTATTTTTGGCTTTTCTTATCTGATATAAGAAGAGTTTGCTACCATGAGCTTATTGAGACATTTTGCTACATTGTTACTAGAAGCATTATTATTTGCTTTCCACACATGGTATTGATTTGTGTGTACGTTGCTTGAATATATGGAAATTCAGATGTCCCAGCACCATTTATTGAAAAGAATGTCCTTTCTCCATTGTTCTGCAGTACCACCTTTGTGGTAAATGAAGTATCTGTATGTGGATATTTCAGGGCTTTCTGTTCTCTTCCATTGGTCTGTCTATTCTTATGCCAGTACCATGCTGTCTTAGCATAGCATTATAATAAATTTTGACATCTGGCAGGACAAGTTCACTCACCTTGCTCTAAGAATATCTTATTCTTGATCTTTTCATTTCTTTATGAATTTTGAAATCAGCTTGTGAAATTCTGCCCCAAAACAAAATTTGTTAGGATTTTGATTAAGATTGCATTAACTCTATAGTTCTGATGACATATGGGGATTGACATTTTATAGTATTGGGTTTTCCAATCCATAAACATGGTACATCCCTATTTTAATACTGTTTTATAGTTTTCTGCATAGAGGTTTTGTGTATTTTGTTGGTTATTCCTAGATATTTAATATTTTATGTTATTATAAATGATAATATTTTTAAAATATCATTTTCTTTTATTTTTTTAATGTTTATTTTTGAGAGAGAGGGTGAGCGGGCAAGGGGCAGAGAGAGCAGGAGACACCGAATCCGAAGCAGGTGCCAGGCTCCGAGCTGTCCACACAGAACCTGACGCAGGGCTTGAACTCACAGACTGTGAGATCAGGACCTGAGCTGAAGTCAGATGTTCAACCAACTGAGCCACCCAGGCACCCCTAAAATTTCATTTTCTAGCAGTACATAGCTGATAATCAGAAATGCAATTAACTTCTATTTATTAACTCTTATGTCTTATAACCTTGCTAAGCTCATTTAACAATTTTAATACATTATATGTAGGTTATTTTGAATTTTTACAAATCATATCAGCAAATAATGACTTTGTTTAATATTAATATAATATCAGCTATATTTTGGTTATGGTTTGCATGGTATACTACTATCTTTTATTTTCATCTTTTTTATAGCTTTTTTGTTTTAGATATGACCTGTGAACAACATGTAGTTAGTTTTTAAAAAAAGTTTTTTAAATTGATCATTTAGTTCATTACGTTTAATGTAATTATTGTATGTGGGTTTAAAATCTACCCTCCTTATTAAATGCTTTCTATTCGTGGGGCACCTGGGTGGCTCAGTCAGTTAAGTAAGTGTCTGACTTCAGCTCAGATCATGATCTCGCAGTCTGAGTTTGAGCCTTGCGTCGGGCTCTGTGTTGATAGCTCAGAACCTGGAGCCTGCTTCAGATCCTGTGTCTCCCTCTCTGTCTGCCCCTTCCCTGCTCACGCTCTGTCTCTCCCTCTCTCAAAAATAAATAAACATTAAAAAACAATTAAAATGTTAAAAAATGCCTTCTGTTTGTTTTACCTGTTTAATGTTCTTTTTTCTCCTTGTTTCTTGCCATCTTTTGAACTAATTTTTTTTTTAATCCTTTCCACCATCCCTCTTTATTAGCTTGGGAATTATACATTCTTTTATACTTTTTTACTGGTTAAACTAGCCATTACAACATGATTTTTTTTTAATTTGAAGTGAAATTTTAAAAAATTTTTATTGAAGTATAATACAATATGAATTCTTGACCTATCCAAGTCAAATGTTATATGGCACAGTTACCATTTTGGACAGTGTGAGGACTTACCTCCTTTTATCCATATTCCTGCCTTAAATGTGAATGTAATTGTATATTTTAATTTTCCATTTTTCACTCTGTAAGACAATGTTATTTTGTACAGGCAATATTCATTTAGATTTACCTACATAGTTATCATCTGCTCAGATGTATTTATCATTGTTTTTCTTTCTTTCTTGCATCTGAGACTATTCATCTGGGATTATTTTCCTTTTGGGTGAAGACTACCCTCTGATATTTCCATTCATTGTAAGTTTATTGACATTTGTTTTTGCACGGAAAAGTTTTATTTTACTTCCATTCTTGCAGAATTTATTTATTTTTACTTTTACTTTTCTTTCTTTCTTTCTTTCTTTCTTTCTTTCTTTCTTTCTTTCTTTCTTTCTTTTGAGAGAGAGTGAGGGTGCAAAAGGGGGAGGGGCAGAGGGAGAGAGGGAGAAAGGGAATCCTGAGCAGAGCCTGGTGTGGGCCTCAATCCTCATGAACTGTCAGATCATGACCTGAGCTGAAATCAAGAGTTGGACACTTAACTGAGCCACTCAGATGCCCCAGGTATCTCATTTTATTGTATTATCTTCTTTTCTGAATTTTCATTCTTTCGTCTCCTTGTGCTTCATTCTGGACATATCATTTATTCACTAGTTCTCTCTTCACCTTGTCTAGTTTCCTGTTAACCTGTCCATTTGTTCTTAATTTCATCTGTTGCTTGTGTCAATTTTATAATTTCCTCTTTTTTTCTTAAATTTATTTAATTTACATCCAAGTTAGTTAGCATATGGTGCAACAGTGATTTCAGGAGTAGATTCCTTAATGTCCCTTACCCATTTAGCCCATCCCCCCTCCCACAACCCTTCCAGCAACCCTCTGTTTGTTCTCTAGATTTAAGAGTCTCTTATGTTTTGTCTCCCTCCCTGTTTTTACATTATTTTACTTCCCTTCTCTTACATTCACCTTTTTGTTTCTTAAATTCCTCATATGAGTGAGGTCATAGGATATTTGTCTTTCTCTGAATGACTAATTTCACTTAGCATAATACCCTCCAGTTCCATCCATGTAATTGCAAATGGCAAGATTTCATTCTTTTTGATTGTCGAGTAATACTCCATTGTATAGATATACCACATCTTCTTTATCCATTCATCCATCGATGGACATTTGGGCTCTTTCCATACTTTTTGGCTATTGTTGATAGTGCTGCTATAAACATTGGGGTGCATGTGCCCCTTCAAAACAGCACACCTGTATTCCTTGGATAAATACCTAGTAGTGCAATTGCTGGATTATAGGGTAGTTCTATTTTTAACTTTTTGAGGAACCTCCATACTGTTTTCCAGAGTGGCCCCATCAGTTTGCATTTCCCACCAGCAGTGCAAGAGAGATCCTCTTTCTCCACATCCTTGCCAACATCTGTCGTTGTCCAAGTTGTTGATGTTAGCCATTCTGACAGGTGTGAGGTGGTATCTCATTGTAGTTTTGATTTGTATTTCCCTGATGATGAGTGATGTTGAGCATTTTTTCATGTGTCTGTTGGCTATCTGGATGTCTTCTTTGGAAAAGTGTCAGTTCATGTCTTTTGCCCATTTCTTCACTGGATTCTTTGTTTTTTGGGTGTTGAGTTTGATAAGTGCTCTATAGATTTTGGATACTAACCCTTTATCTGATATGTCATTTGTGAATATCTTCTCCCATTCTGTCAGTTGCCTTTTAGTTTTGCTGATTGTTTCCTTCACTGTGCAGGAGCTTTTTATTTTGAGGAGGTCCCAGTAGTTCATTTTTGGTTTTGTTTCCCTTGCCTCTGGAGATGTGTTGAGTAAGAAGTTGCTGCAGTCAAGGTCAGAGAGGTTTTTGCCCGCTTTCTTCTCAAGGATTTTGATGGCTTCCTGTCTTACATTTAGGTCTTTCATCCATTTTGAGTTTATTTCTGTGTATGGTGTAAGAAAGTGGTCCAGGTTCATTTTTCTGCATGTTGCTGTCCCGTTTTCCCAGCACCTTTTGCTGAAGAGACTGTCTTTATTCCATTGAATATTCTTTTCTGCTTTGTTAAAGATTGTTGGCCATATGTTTTGGGGTCCATTTCTGGGTTTTCTATTCTGTTCCATTGATCTGAGCATCTGTTTTTCTGCCAGTACCATACTGTCTTGATGATGACAGCTTTGTAATAGGTCTTGAAGTCCGGGAGTGTGATGGCCTCCAGTTTCGGTTTTCTTTTTCAAGAGTGCTTTGGCTATTCAGCGTCTTTTCTGGTTCTGTACAAATTTTAGGATTGTTTGTTCTAGCTCTGTGAAGAATGCTGGTGTTATTTTGATAGGTAATGTATAATTTCCTTTCTTTTTAAAATTCTAGTTCTCTGGTGAAATTCTCAATTTTGTTCTTATAATTTTATCAAAATAAAATTATGTTTTTAACAAAATAAGCAGAATTTTTTTTCAAATTTTTATTTAAATTCTAGTTAGTTAACATACAGTGCAATATTGGTTTCAGGAGTAGAATTCAGTGGTTCATCATTTACATACAACACCCAGCACTCATCCTAACAAGTGCCCTCCTTAATATCCATCACCCACCTGGCTTATCCCCCACCGACCTTCCTCCATCAACTCTTAGTTTGTTTTCTGTCATTAAGAGTCTCTTATAGTTTGTTTCTCATTCTTTTTTTCCCCCTCCCATATGTTCATCTGTTTTATTTCTTAAATTTCACATATGAGTGAAATCATATGGTATTTGTTTTTCTCTGACTTATTTCAATCAGCATAATACACCCTAGCTCCATCCATATTGTTGCAAATGGCAAGATTTCATTCTTTCTGATGGCTGAGAAATATTCCATTGTGTATATATACCACATCTTCTTTATCCATTTATCAGTCAGTGGACATTTGGGCTCTTTCTGCAGTTTGGCTGTTGTTGATAATGCTGCTGTACACATGAGTGTATGTACCCCTTCGAATCTGTATTTTTGTATCCTTTGGGTAAATACCTAGTAGTGCAGTTGCTGGATCGTAGGGTAGTTCTATTTTTAACTTTTTGAGGAACCTCCATACTGTTTCCCAGAGTGGCCGCGCCAGTTTGCATTCCCACCAACAGTGCAAAAGGGTTCCCATTTCTCTGCATCCTCGCCAACATCTGTTGTTGCCTGAGTTGTTGATGTTAGCCATTCTGACAGGTGTGAGGTGGTATCTCATTGTGGTTTTGATTTGTATTTCCCTGATGATGAGTGATTTTGAGCATCTTTTCATGTGTCTGTTAGCCATCTGGATATCTTTGGAAAAATGTCTGTTTGTGTCTTCTGCTCATTTCTTAACTGGCTTATTTGTTTTTTTGGGTGTTGAGTTTGATAGGTTCCTTATAGATTTTAGATACTAACCCTTTATCAGGTATGTCATCTTTTCCCATTCCATAAACCACCTTTTAGTTTTGTTGGTTGTTCTCGTAAGCAGAATTATTTTATTTAATTTATTTAATTTAATTTATCTCTCTCTATTTGAGAGAGATAGAGGGACGGAGGGAGGCAGGGGCAGAAGGAGAGGGAGAGAAAGAATCCCAAGCAGGCTTCATGCCCTGATGTGGGACTCAATCTCATAACCTGTGCTGAAATGAAGAGTCAGAGTCTCAACCTACTGAGCCACCCAGGAGCCCCTGAGCAGAATTATTTTAAAATCTGTGGCTGATAACTCCAGTAAATGGATCCCTGCGGCTATGTCTTATCATTTCTCTTCATGTTATCTGATCTGCTAGCATGCTTTATTTCTTATTAGGCAGTGTATTTCCAAAATTGTTTGTAAAAATAATTTAAGACTTAGGATGACTTATTTTAATTAAAAATTTTTATTTTAGGGAGAGTGAGGGAGAGGGGCAGAGGGAGAGAGAGAGAGAATCCCACTGGAGCCTCATGTGTGGCTTGATCCCACGACCCTGGGATCATGACTTGAGCTGAAATCAAGAATCGGACACTCAACCAACTAAGCCACTGGGGTTCCAGGATGACTTATTTTAATCCAGAGAGTATTTGTTTCTATCTAGAAATCCAAGAAAACTTTTTCCTTTCAGGAATGAAAATGATTCAAAGCTGAGCTGCAGTCCCTCCCAAAGTCTTTGTGTTTATTTCACTCTTATGCTGTTGTAGCCTTTTGGGGTCCTAATCCAAAGTGATGGGGTTTATTAGGCTGCCCCTTTTCACCCTCCTACCCTTAGCCTTACGCTCTGGCCATTGCACCCCGGCCTCACCTGGCTGTCGGAAGCACTGATTACTTTGCCGCTCATTTCTCCATTCCCTCATTTCCCTGGTTGGCAGAAGCCTGAAGAAAAAGCAGCGCCACACTCTAGGCGAACCTGCCTGGGTTCCTTCCCTGCATGATTCTTCTTTAATTTTTCATGTATCTTTTAGTTTTCTAATACTTTCAAATACACACACGTGTATACATACCCACGCTTACATATGTATACGTGCATACATATATATGTATGTGCACACACACTTTTTTTTGACATCCATAGTACTTTATAGTTTTCCTCAGCAGAAAGATTGGTCTGAATTCTCTAACCTTGCCCTTAACAGAAGTGAGAGTCTTGCTAATGTCTTTGGCTGGACTTGTAATATACCCTTAATTTGGCTGGACTTGTAATATACCCTTAATTTGTCCCTCTGTCTACTTTTGCCCCTTCCAATCCAAGGAATTGAGGCTGGATTGATATTTCAAATATTCAGATCTGTTAATGTCATTCTCCTGTTTATAGTTCATCGAAGGATTTTTCTTGCTCTTTGGACACAGATTATCCACTTCTTTATTCAACAGTGAACAAATGTGTGTTGAATTCCTGCTGCCTGGTAGGCACTATCAGAGATACTTGCCATAATTCTCAAAAAAGATGTGGTACCTGTTTGTCTCTTTAGCCTAATCTCATGTCTGTGTACATTTTAGCCACATTGCCCTTTTTTTTTCCCCAGTTCTGGAAGTTGTGGTATTCTTTCATGACTCAGAGCATTGGTTCATTCTTTTCCCACTGCCTCAAAATAGATCAGGATCTCTTTGACCATAATATGTAGAGTTATTTTAAAGTCGTGTCTGATATGTCATATGCTTTCAGAGAACTCTGTCTTTTTACTTTGCCACTTTGTAATTATTAAGTGGACATTACTTGATAAATGTCTACCTTGCCCATTAAACTTTTCCACAAGGGCAGTGTATCCCCATGGACTCGTACGGGGTGGCTTCTAGTGTGCAGGGAATCCGTGGTGAGCAGAGAGTGGATGAATTATTTACTGAGTGAATTAAGGAGAACACTTGGCTCTTCCTTTTCTTGTACTCTTCCTTTTATTTTTATCAGAATGTACACAGGGCTTTCTTTGCATTCTTCTAGTCACTTCAGTGGCACATAGGCCAGTTGAGGGAAGACACGGTCACAAGTACAGCGCACTGTAACGAAGGGCATGATAACGGGTTGCACCAAGGTCCTGGGGTTGTCCAAGAGGAAGGGCATCCATGTCCAGTTCAGGGATCAGAGATAACTTCCTGGAGTAAATACACCTCCAGGGCAGGAGTGAGTGGGTATGGGAGAAAGGGAAAGCATACGAGGTAGAAGACAATCTAAGTGGAAGTACAGAAGCTTGAAGTGGCATGGGATCACTGGTAGGGAAGTGTGGGAGCTGCCATAGTGGCCAGTCGTGGGGGGGGGGGGGCCTTCGTGGCAGGCTAAGCAGCTCAGACTTCTTTTTTGTAGAAGACTGCGAGCTTTTGAAGGGTTGCATATATTTATATAGATTTAAAAATTTACACTCTTTTTAAAAATTACATTGGCAGTATTTATTGTAACAAATTCAAGCACTGTAGAAGTGTATAAAAGAATGAGATTTCCTTCTGTAAATCACTTAATAAATGAAATGTACTCTCCAGAGATTACTCTGGAGAGAATCACTGCTAACAGTTTTGTATGCATTTTTCTAGAGTTTTATATAAGGCATTTTATAATTTCCCATATTCTGGGTTTGTAACTTTCTTCTGCCTGGAATGCTTCTTCCCTAAATTTTCCTATGGCTCTGTCTGACTCAGTTAAGTGTCCTCTCAAAAGTTGTATGCTCAGAATGGACTTTTGTCACCATCCTATTTGTAATATCCTCCCCACTTTACTCTTTAGCCTATTGCACACTTTATTTTTCTTCAGAATGTTTACCACATGAAATGATACATTTTCTTTTGCCAGTCTTACCCATTTGAATATAAGATCTGTGAGAGTAGGAATTGCTTCTGCTTTATTCAGCATTGTGTCCCCAGTAGCTAGAATGATGCTTGGCACAAAATAGGCACTCGTTGTATGTATGTTGAATAAATAAATTAATTAGCATTTTAGATAGAATACAGTACTTTGGTGTGATTTTTCCAAAAAGTTAAATTTTGTTTGGTAACTCCACAAATACACACAAAAGGAGAGAAAATAATATGAGCCTTCAAGATATTTTCATACAGCTTCAATAATTATCAATATTTGCCATTCTTGTTTTGATGCATTTATCCCAACTTTTTTTTTTTTTTTTAATGTTTATTTTTGAGAGAGACAGAGACAGAGTGCAAGCAGGGGAAGAGCAGAGAGAGAGGGAGACACAGAATCCAAAGCAGGCTCCAGGCTCCAAGCTGTGAGCACAGAGCCTGATGGCGGGGCTCGAACTCACAAACCGTGAGATCATGACCTGAGCCGAAGTCGGACGCTTAACCGACTGAGCCACCCAGGCTCCCCTACCCCAACTTTTTTGAGGTAGGGTAAATCCCAAGCAGCATATCATTTCACCTGTAAATACTTAATTATCTATGTTTAACATATAAGGACTTCTTTTAGAACTTAAAAAAATCACACAGTAATCCTTAATAGCAACATATACCTAGTTCATGTTGTTTTCACTGATTGTTTTAAGACTGTACAGTTGGTTTGTTTGAAACAAAATTCACACATTGCATTGGGGCCTCTGGGTGGCTCAGTCCGTTGAGTGTCTGATTCTTGATTTCAGCTCAGGTCATGATCCTCCAGGGGTTTGGGATCAAGCCTGCGTTGGGCTCCGTGCTGAGCATGGAGCCTGCTTAAGATTCATTCTCATTCTCTCTCTGTCTCTTCCTCTTTCCCCCTCCCTCCCCCCCCCCCATGCCCTCTCACCGTCTCTCTCTCTTAAAATAAAAGTTTTTAATTTAAAAAAAATCCAAAAAATTAAAATCTGTAGTATTTTCATCCTCTACTCTTTTTCATTACCAATGCCATTTTTTGTTTAAAAACCAGGGTATGCACCCTGTGGAATTTCCCATATTCTAGACTTAGTGCATCCTTAACTTTCATGTGTTTTTATTTGCTCTTTATGGTACCCCTGTGAATACCATATTCATAGTGGTTCAGTTCAGGTTTTATTACTCTCCACATGAAGGATTGATGGTTAGGGAGAGGAAGGGAGAAGGGCACTAATACCTGACTGCCTCCTATGTACCATTCCTGTGCTAGTCATTTTCCTCTCAGTTTCCTCTGAGGTTGTTGTTAGCCATATTTCACAGGCAAGCCTTAGAGAGGTTAGTTAGCCTGTTCAAGACACAGAGCTTATGTCAAGACATAGTCCAGGCCTCAGACTTAGGTCTGGCTAATTTCAAAGCCCTTTCTCTTCCCCATGGTTAAGTTCCCAAGAAAATGACTTTCCCAAGGTTGTATCCATGGTAAGTGGCATGCCAGGATTCTAGATCCTCTGACTCCATATCTGTTGCTTCTTCTCCCACTTCAGGCCTCCTTGTGCTTTGTCACTTCCTTAGAATGTAGATGGGAGGTGGGGAGTTGGTCATATCTAGAAGGCACTTCATCTTTTGAGCATACATTTAAGTGATTTTGTCTTTGGTGTAGAAATATACGCTGATCTAATTTTACCGTTGGTGAGGTACTTTTTTTTTTTTTCCCCCATTTCACATTTATGTGTGTGTGTGTGTGTGTGTGTGTGTGTGTGTGTGTAGTGTATGTGTGTGTGTGTGTATATATATATGTAGTGCCACATACTGTGCTACGTAATGAACAAAAGGACATGTTCCTTTTTGACTTTGGGGGAAATCCTTCACTGTAGAAATCCTGGTGCAGATTAGAGACCACCTCCCAGTGTCATGGCTTAAAGGGCCAGACTAGTCATTTCTTAGGCTCCCTTGCACCTGGGGCCCAGGCACAAGCCCTAGACCCAGACAATTAGATTGACCCGCCTCAGACTTCTGATCAGGATCTGGCAGTTCAAAAGAGCAGGTAGGGTGAGAGATTCTGATGGTAGCAGCAGTGGCTGCAGCACCCAGTTTTCAGGGCCTCTAAGAGCAGTGGTACTGGCAACAGTGTGCGAGCCCAGTGCTGGTGGTGGTGGTGCACGTGGCCGCACTCATGTCTGATGTAGCTGCATAGTGGAGGGACGCTTTTAGTCCTAACAGCATGTTTCTGGTGGGAAGGTAATGATACCAGGAAGGCATAAAAAAATCCCCGCTCGCTTTGCAGTATTTAGATGTAACATTACTGATTTGAGAAAAGCTCTCTCACCTGAAGATTACAAAGTTAATTTTTCAGAAATAAAATCTTTAGAATACTGGGATCATTGAATCTCTCTTGAGATACTAGTTTGTTCCTGTTTGTTGGTTAGCTAGAGTATCAAGGTTAACAACAGCTTCTTTTGTTCCAGGAGAATGATCCATCTGTGAGATTGAAAATTGCATCATTGTTGGGTTTATTATCAAAGACTGCAGGATTTTCACCAGACTGCATTATGGATGATGCCATTAACATCCTGCAGAATGAAAGTAAGTTGCCATTTAAAACCTATATAATCAGAGCAGAAATCTTTAGTTCTGTTTGTGTAGAATTTAGAATGAGTTGTTATTGAAACGGAATTTGGGCTTCTTGGTGGCTCAGTCAGTCAGTTGAGCGTCCCGATTCTCGGTTTCAGCTTGGATCATGATCTCACAGTTTGTGGGCTCAAGCCCTGTGTTGGGCTCTGTCACAGAGCCTGCTTGGGATCCTCTCTCTTCCTCTCTCTCTACCTCTCCCCTGCTCTATCTCTTTCAAAAATAAACTAAAAAAAAAAAAAAAAGTTAAAGAAAAGGAATTTGAGGATAATTCAATAAAACATATATGTATATATTTGCATATATAGAGATAAAATACAGTTTTGTCTCTTAATAGCTATCATTTATTGACTTTTACCAAGTGCCACAATACTTAAGGTAGGTTACATAAGATGGAAGATAGATGTTATTGTCCCTATATTTTAGGTAGGGAAACTGAAGCTCAGAGAAGTTCACTGACTTGTTCAAGGTTACATTGTGTGTGATAGACTGATGTTTTATATGTGTGTGATGTTCTGTTGACTGTTTGCACTAATTCAAACCATGAGAGGTGCTGTCCTGTTTGTGTGGTCTCTCATAATTTAGTTCCTAGAAAAGTGACATCTAGGTCTCATATGTTATTGCTTCATGTTTGCTTCTCCTGGATGCCCACTAAACATTATTGTCAGCATTTAGGTGAAATGGAAAAATATTCCACCTTAAAAATTTTTTTTGATTATTTATCTAGTTTTATTTGTGCACAAGATTCTGTTAATAGAGTTATTGCCTTACTTGCCTTAATATTTTAAAATTAAATAAAAAGGAACCCTTTGTTGTTGTTTTCTGAAAATGTTACAGTTTTTTTGAATTGATTGTAGTTTTAAAGAATAGCGTTATTTGAGTTTTGGGTATACATATTTAAATAAATATGATTTTAAATATTGGGTAGCATTTAGTTTATAAATGTGAGAGGTTATGAGAATAATAAAAGGCCAATGAATTCAGACACCATCCAGATTCATTTATTGTACAATGTTTAATGATAACAAATGTCTTACATATGTGGCCCATTGGCTGAAGTTGAGAATGTTTAAAATTATGTTAGCAACAACTTCATACTGGGGTGCCTGGGTGGCTCAGTCGGTTAAGTGCCGTCTTCAGCTCTGGTCATGATCTAATGGTTCGTGAGTTCATGGTTCTTGTTGGGTTCTGTGCTGACAGCTCAGAGCCTGGAGCCTGCTTTGGATCCTGTGTCCCCGCATCCCCCCCCCCCCCCGCCGCCCCAGCTCTCTCTCTTTCTCTCAAAAAATAAACATAAAAAAACCAAAACAAACAAAAAAAAACTTCATTACTAAAATTTTACTTGTATTGAATTTTGACCCAAGACTTTTAATTCACAGAAAACAAAGAATATACCTTAAAAAAATTGTTTTTTTCCAGATGGGAGTGTATGTTAACGAAATGCTAATATAATGACAATAAAGTAAAAATTTTAAAAATACTGCTACTTGTGTAAAACGTTTTATGTATTACATTTTATTTGAATACATTTTATATGATTGTACTTACAGTGAACATACTATTTTGTGTTTTATTATACTCAACATTACATACAATTTTTTCCATGTTTCTGTATCACCTTCATAATATTTAAGGTGTTGATAATACATTAAATACCAACAGGTACAGTAGCATGTTTCTAATTTTTTGCTCTTGTACATAGTGGTGAAAAAAATCCATTTTTTTAAAAGCACCAAAACAATTACATTGCCTCAGTACAAAAGTATTCTTTTTTTTCCATGGAAAGTTCTTACAGAATCTAGTTATATACCTCTAAGAATTTCACACTTTAAGATTGGGGATTTCATAGAGCCATATACTTTTTGAGCTATAAATGGCCTTATAGAGATCTTGTTTCATTTCTTCACTTTGCAGATGATAGAAACTGAAGTCCCAGAGAGATGAAGTGAGTTGAAGTGAGTTCGTTTAGCTAAGAGTTGCAGAACTGAGAACTTAAGTGCAGTGCTCTTTCTTGTAGACCATGGTTTAACTGAAACACTTTACCTCTAAAATAGAAACATTATAAGAGAGGGTTGATTTGGATGCAAACCTCATTCTGTCTTTAGAAAGAGACTCAAGGGCGCCTGCATAGCTCAGTTGGTTAAGCGTCCAGCTTTGGCTCAGGTCATGGTCTCACGGTTTGTGGGTTTGAGCCCCACATCAGGTTCTGGGCTGACACCTGAGAGCCTGGAGCCTGCTTCAGGTTCTGTCTCCCTCTCCCTTGCCCCTCCCCCGCTCACGCTCTCTCAAAAATAAACAAACATAAAAAAAAAGACAAATTATGTGGTATATGTGGAAATAGTTGTTTTACTTTTTGTGAAATATTCTAATGTTTCTTATTTAATTGTCTCTGAGAGATGTGATCTAGGGCTCCTCCTGCTTTCCAGTTCCTGGCCTACCTAGATTGACGGTAGAAGATAGAATGGAAGGGACCATAAAGATCATCTGGTTCAAGCCTTTTATTTCATTGCTGAGGAACATGAACTCCAGGGAGATAAAGTGACTGCTAAAGTCATCCTGTGCTTGTGGCTTAGAATAAGGCACAGACTAGAATTAAGTAAGAGTCTTTATCAGTCTAGTGTGCACTTTTAAATCCAAGAGTGTGGGCCACCCTCTGGACCAGAAGCCTTTCATTTCAATCCGTCTCCTGTATGAGCTCTGCAACTCCTTGGCAAGCACTGGACTAGGCACTTTGTGGGTGTTAGGTATCTCTGCTTCTCTAGCACATACCACACCAGCAATAAAAACACAAAGCTTGCTGTAGAGGAGGTATAATCAGAATAGTGTGGGAGCAGAAGAGAGGGTGAGGTGAGTGCTGACTGGTGGGATCTAGAAAGGCTTAGTGAAGAGGCATGTTTGGAAAGGCAGGAATGGGGAAGAGTAGTACCAAGAGGAAAGAACATGATGTTAAAAGGTAGAGAAATGGGAAAACATGAGATATTTGCAGACCTAAATTGTTTCATGAGAGAGAAGCAGGGAGTGAGGGGCTTTAGGATGAAAAACTGGTAAAATGTTTAGAAGCCAGAGGGTAGGTAGTCTTGAATGCTGAAGATTTAGAATGTCACTTTCATAGGCACTGGGAACCATGTATATAATGTTTTTTTTGGGCAAGTGCATGAGATAATCAAGTCTAGTTTTAGGAAGATAATTTGGTGGCTCTGAGGAATTTGGTTTGATGAACTAGATTGTTTAGGGCAGAGATGTTGAAGATTTATTTATTATCCATGTGGAGATGTTCATCCAACCTGCAGTTGTAATGTAGGTCTGGAACTCAAGAGAGACTAGGGTTTAAGATTTAGATTAGATTTATGATTTATCAGAAGCAAGAGTTAAGCTTAAAAAGGCTTAGGTAACTTTTTATGGATGTTATATAGACTCATTTTGTACAAATAAAGGGTGGTGGGGTAGTATTGGAGATTTCTTCACATCTATCTTCTCTAAGTACCTTCTTTTCTCTTTGTGGCCTCTTTAATATTGGAGACTTCTTGATGATCTTTGGTTTTGCATTTACATTTAAGACCAGGCACTGAAAAACTGATTGGTAGTTCTGTGTGAAGGGACAGGACTTGTCAATTGGTAGCCTCTGTTCTAGGATGACCCTCTTTGGAGTCCTCTTTGGAGGACTTTTATTTATTATTATTTTTTTAAGTTTATTTATTGGGGGGGGGGAGAGGGAGAGAGAGAACCAGCAGGGGAGAGGAAGAGAGAGAGGGAGAGCGAGAGAATCCCAGGCAGGCTCCACAGTGTTTGCACGGAGCATGATGCAGGGCTTGAACTCATGAACCGTGAGATCATGACCTGAGCTGAAACCAAGAGTTGGATGCTTAAACAACTGAACCACCCAGGCACCGCTGGAGGGCTTTAAAATATTAGTGCCTTTTGTGTTTCTCTGTGGGGCCCATTCGTTTTTCCATTTTGGAGTTCATGTGTCTCCTGCTAGATAGACAGAGAAATGCCTGGCTGCCATGATTTTGGAGCCAAGGCTGCTGAAGGGGGCTAGGGAGGGGGAGAGGAGTGTCTTATTTATCAGTATGTTACTATCTCTTAATCTCCTCTTCTTCACTGTGTCTTCTCCCCAGTCCTCATTTGCTATCCTTTCTGGTCTAATTTTTATATGGAATAAACTTCCCATTTAGGATAAGGAGGAAGGCAGAGGTCCAACTGCTTCTTAAAGAGACCTCAGATAAATCCCTGCCTTATTCCCATTTTTGTTTGCTTTTTTGTGGTTATTGCTTTAAATCTCCCAATTCCTAAATCTTTTTAGGGTGTTGTGGCTAGAATTTACTTCCTTTATAGTGATATCCTCCTCAGTAGTGTTTTCTTGTTTTCCTTTCTTTCTCTTTCCTTCCTTCCTTCCTTCCTTCCTTCCTTCCTTCCTTCCTTCCTTCTTCTCTC